>NC_071535.1:49041917-49406917 GCF_026979565.1 Vidua chalybeata | reverse complement strand
AATGTGTTTAGTTTTATGCTATAGAATTGCATTATTATTATTGTTCCTTTGCCCAAATGGTATGTGAAGTTGCTCAACATTTATATAGAACTGTTCAGGTAGGTTTTACATCTTTGTGCATGAATGAAAGCTGATGTTGTTGAACTCTCAGGTCCCTTGAGACCCAAGGTTAATCTGCCAAGAGAAGTCATAATATAATGGTAATATTTTCCACCTGTTGAAATCAGTTTATAAATTTTAAAACTTTGTACCTTCTTTTCTTGACTATTTATGTAGAAATACTAGTGTGCCCTTCACTTAGTAAAAAGCAGACAGAGGGATATTGGCACTATATCCCTTTAGCTCCTGGAATATGCCTCTGTCAGAATTTCTTCCAGCATGATTAAAAGACGTGAAAAGTTGAGCACAGAAAGTTATGCTATCTACACAAGGGCATGTCTCAGGCTCCTATTGTACCCAAGGCTGAAATTTAAACTCTTCAACTCTTCAAACATTTTTTTATATTCACCTATTTTATCATTTCTCTCTTTCTATGTCTCCAGCTATGCGAGGGCTGCATTCCAGACCTTTGTTGTACAGTGGAAACATCAAACTCATGGATGCAAGAAAGAATGTGACTGTGTGATGGTTCATGATCTGCCTGATAGTAATAAAATTAAAAATTGTCCCCTCCTTCAGTGTTTTACTGGAACTTTCACTTGAAAGAGGCAGAAAATCTTAAAAACTAGTTTGTGGAAAGAGCCTTTACTTAGTTGACAGTGCTGATGGGCATTGAATAAATGCAGCTGGAGGTCCCAGTCCAGGAGGGCCAGAGTGAGCTGTTGATGCTCTCTGGGTATGGGGAGAATTAATTAATGCCCACACTGCCAAAACTAATTAACACCCACACTGCTTCCAGGGTGGCAGCATCTCACAGCCTGGGGCTCATGGTAGCGTGGAAGGGTGGAAATTATTTGTGAGTGACTGGAGAGTTCAGGGGTGGAAATGATTTGTCAGTGACTGGAAAGTTCCCTGTTCTCAGCACTCTCCTTCATGGGATGTAATTTGGGGTTGTGAAAATGGGGCTGTGGCTCCTGCAGTGACTTTGCCCAGAGTGAGTGATTGCAGCATCCAGGGGAAATCAACAGCAGCGTCACATGGTCTCATTCTTTAATTATTTGTCCGTTCTCCTCAATCCCCCTGGTCCTGTAGCAAGAGAGGAGTAAGTTTTCTTGCAGTGGACTCAAACCATGGAAGGTGCTGTGATTCTGAACGCAGTCTGCGCTGCCATAGTTCAGGTGGGTGGTGAAGGGGGAAAAGGAGGAGCTGAAATAATGTTCTTAAATTGCTTTTCCTGGGAAGATGCATAGGGCAGCACTGGTGGCAGGGAGAACTATGTCCTTCCCTGCCTCAATATCAGCCTTGTGAGGGATCTGCAGCAGACACTGAGGTGGGCTTGCTGCAGGTCCAGCCATGTGGGGCAGGAGAAGACATCCATGTTTAATAAGGCATTGAACATTGGCCAGCCTCCCTCAGCTGTGAGGCAAGAGCAGCACTTCCACAAGCCATGGACCATGAAACACGATCTCTCCTTGCCCTAGTGAAGGCATCTGGTTACTTTTCCAGAGGATGACAAGGACTGATGTTGCACTTTGCTAGATAGATGGGGCTGAGCTGACACCCCCTCACCCCTGCAAATGCTTAATGCCTCTTGACTAAGGGGAGTCACTTCTAAACTGCAGAAGATGTATGGCTGTAGGCTGAAACCAATGGATTTATTTCCAATTTATCCTGTGGACATGGAGGAAATCCAGATTGTGTTTTCTGGTAGTAGGCAAAAGAAACCTCATTTATTTTCTTTTATTTTTTGAAAGAGTTTTGCACGATCCTTTAGACATTTAGATATTTTTTGAGTTAAAAAAATATGTTCAATTTCTTTATAAATATTACTACATTGTTATGGACATCAGAGAACAACAGGCCTAAAATCTCAGCAGTGGAAAAATTAATGTACACTTGTGAAAATTAATGGTAATAATATGGTGTAATGGGATAACTTCACCTTAAGTTTGTCTTTTAAAGGGATTCTCAAATTCTCATAAATTATGCTTAAACAACAGACACAGCAGTTTGAATTCAATATGAAAACTGAAACTGGGTTTCAAACTGAATCTCACTCAGATTTCTTTTTAATCTTCTCCCATAACTGACTTTCCACTTGAGGAACAAAGTGGATGTTTCTTCATCTGTTTTCATTTTGGTTTGGTTTGGTCTCTTGTTTTTTTTTTTTAGATACTAATATTAACTAAAACGATGAACCTATAAAACTTAAGACCTGGAAATTATGAGGCTTTGAGTAAATCACTGCTAAGTTTAGGTCACTTTTTTGTTTAGAAGTTTGTTTCTCTCTGTTTTGTGGTATGTTTTCGTTTGGGGTTGGTTTTTGCTGTCATGGTGAGCAATGGTTGAGGTGAAATGTTAATTATATTGAATTAGAAGCCAGTTTCTTCAGCAAGGAGTTCAGAGTCAAATGCAGGGACTTTAGGAGAGTGATTGGAGGCAGTGTGGGGTCTGTTCTGGATGCCCTGTTTACATGAGTCTGGTGGGGTAGGTGAGTGTAACGATGGAGCTGATGCACGTGTCATTCAAGCATGTTATTCATCCCATTTTATAGCTTTTTAGATAGTTAAGTTGCTGTATTAGAGACAAAAGTAAATCCTTGCTGACATAAAAATAACTCTTAACAGTGAAGCTGAAAGAGAAACTGTTATCCTTTATTCAATAAGTGTTGACAACCTCAAGACTTTGAAATGCAAGCTCATCGTTGTCCACAGCAGAGAGGAGAGTGCAGATTAGACTAATCAAACCTGTTGCCCTTTGCTCTGTTGAAAAATGAGCAATTGAAGGCTTTTAATCCAAAAGGGTTCAGTTAAAATCAAAGCTTAACTCAAAGTAAATAAATATTTATGTAAAATAAAAAGGCTCTTAGAACCATTGCCTTTCAATAGGGCAAAAAGGCTTCACCTCTACATCCCTAATAAATATTCCTAATCGAATACAATTTGGCTATGGTTTCTATTCTAATGCCAGCATGACCTTGCATTATTTTTTTGTGTTAGGAATACCTGACATTTGGTGACTTCTCCCATTTTCTCACACTTATATTCTGCCTTGTGCCATATGGCTGCAGCATGAGCAACCTGTGAGTTTCTATGACTATCCTGATTATGCACTGTATTCTACACTGCTTGTGAAGACTACCTGCCTTTAATAATACTGGAATTTCTATGTGGCTTATGGGAAATTATAACATTTGTTGCCATGGTGTTTTTTGCATGAACTGACACTTTGCATGCTCTTGGCTTGATGTGCTGGGATGAAGTGATACAGTTAAGGCAAAGGACAAGGAATGATGGTTTTAAACTGAAACAGAGTAGACTCAGATATAAGGAAGACATTTTTTACAGTGATGAAACATTGGAACAGGTTTCCCAGAGAGGTGGTAGATGCCTCATCCCTGGAAACATTCAAGGTCAGGTGGGATGGGGCTCTGAGCAACCTGATCTAGTTGAGAATGTCTCTGCTTATTACAGTGGGATTGGGCTAGATGATCTTTAATAGTCCCTTCCACCCAATATGACTCCATGAGATAGCAGGTCCAGCACATGGATAAGAAGAATTCCCTTCACATGCTTCATCTATCTTCAAACACTTCTATTTCTAAGTGTTAATGAGGGAACAAACAATGGTGTGAAGCCAGAAACAGTTCCCTGCAGCAGCCATATTTGTTAGATCCTTGAAAACCCCCTCGGTACTTGGATATTACATGCTCCATGCAGTGCTACTTCAGACAGAGCTATGGACCAAAGCATTTCTGAAGGCCTGAGCAAAAAAGAAACCTGGCAGTGCTGCTGCATGAGGAGCTGATGACTGAGAGGGTGAAGTCTTTGCACTGGAGCAAGGTTTCACAGTGAACCTGGTATGTAAGAATGGAGCTGGAAACAATTCATGGCAACCTTCACCCCATGAAAGAAAGATGTGAAACAGGAATGAGAAGTTGCTATTTTTTTCTTTAATTAAAACTTCAGATGGTAAAACTCTCTTACATTAGCCCTTCTGAACAGATCTCAGTCAAAGGTCATTGTATCAGATTAAGCAATCTAAGGAGCAGTTAACAGACAACATGGTGAAAATGTTTGGGTTTGTGTTTTGTTAAGGTTTTTAACTAAAATGGTGTCCTATGTCATACAGCTTCTTGGCACAGAGGCAGGGAAGATAAAATACAGACTCAAAAATCATCAGAGGTCCTGCTTTTACTGGGCCTGTACTCCATGTGCAGTTAGAAAAAAATCCTTGCAGGACCAGAGGAGAAAGTCCATAAAACACATCTGGCTGTAGGGTGCTCTTCTGGCCCATGGCAATCCAGCTTCACCCAAGGAGTGATGCAGTGTGCCATTAAAGTGAGTTCTATGCAACTGCATGTGCTGTCAATGTCACCTAGTGCTCTATAGTTTCTGGGGGTATTCTGTGCTTCAGAGCAGTACAGCAGTGCCCTAAAGGGCCAAAAAGCCCTCACTGAATGTATCTTCCCAGATGGAGAGAAGGATCTTACTGTGGCTCTTGGCAAAAACATTGTCAATTTGTCATAGCAAATGGTTAAAATGTTATCAATTTCAGTTGAGGTACTTTCTCAGTTAAACATGCCACCAAGTTAATTATAAGCTATGCAGGACACCTTTAAAACCTTGATCTTCTTCCCACTGCTAAAGAACTGGGACCACGTTTCTAAAGTGGGGTTTGCAACATTTCCTGGGTTTGTAGATCTGGATCTGGTTTATAGTGCTTATAGTGACAAGCCCTTAGAGACTTTCTTATTATGGAGTTGGCATAGTAAATTATTTCTACCTATATTAATTATTTCTGCCTATGATCCAGTTACAAGGATATTATGAAAGAAAACATAAGTAGAAAGCCAGGGTGTAGCCTGCAGGAAATGGTTAAGGAAACCCTAAACTCTAAAAATAGACTGTGCTTCCCTGTGCATTCTTGAAAAGCAGAAACTGTCATACAAAAAAAAAAAAAAAAAATCTCCGGACAAAGCACAATCTAAAAGTATGACTGTAAGATTTAGTGGCCAACAGTTGCTCTTTTAAGAGATGTGTGGAGTTGAAACATTTGCTTGCCCAGACAAGTAAAGTGCTCAGGATCTGCTTGTATTAGATGGTTTGACTCCCTGCCACTAATACAATTATTTATAGTGTGGCACAAGCAAAGTGACTTATTCCAACAGGCACCAAATAGGAGGGTAATATTTTTACACTCTGATGTTTCAGTAGCAAGTAACCAAAGAGGACTCGCATTAGTCATGGACATTTAAAAAAAATAAAATAATGATCCTTCAACTCTTTCCTCTATTTCATCACTTATATAAGCAACACATTTTTGTGATTAGAGTTTTAGTTTTTTCCCTTCTAAAGATGTCACATAACTTTCAAAGACCCCAGTGTTCAGCTTAACAGCTGCTCTTGCTTTTTTAAACCAGGGTTTCTTCATTCATAAGTAATGTAAGGGGAGTGTGTCTGTACAGCATCTGGCAAAGTATTCCCCTGACCTCTTACTGGATGGATAGGTGGGTGCCACCAGTACTTAGATACACTTTGTTTTATCCTTTTTGAAGAACACTTTTATATTGTTCCTTCATGAAGCATTGGATGTTTGAAAGTCCCAAAAATACTACACACAGCACTTGGACAGCAGAATGAGCAGTTCCTGTTGTGCTGAGCATCTGTCCTCGGAGCTGTGCACTCTGCTTTCCTGCTGGAGCATTTGTGCCTTTGACACCTGGATGTGGTGAGGAGGGTAAATGCTGGGCATTAGAGGAATGAGCTGCTTGCAGGTTCAGGCTTTGAGCACTTACAAGAGACAAATGGGAGGAAATGGCAAACAAGACAAAAAGATTTTAAAAACACAGGGTGGTGGGACATGCCTTAACCTGGCTTCAATGTATGCCTCTGTTATAGTCAGTAATAATACATGTTGCTGCTTTCATGAGTGGGATAGCAAAAGAACTCAACTCAGGACATTAATATTTAGAAAAAAATCCTTTTCATTGGTTATTGCTTTTTTTTTTTTTTCCCTTTCTGAATTATTTTCAAGAGGACTACAAGTTTTAAACTGAGATATTTTGGATTTGAGCAGGACAGGCAGTGTTGTAAGTGTGTGACAACTTTTTTTCACATCTTCATTTTAGTATACAAGTGTTTTAGTAACCTGGAGATACAAAAATGCTTTTTGCCTTTGTGAACATGCCTCCTGATGTATTAGACATGATTTAAGCTTTTAAGAAGAAGAATAAGCACCTCAGGAAGTTCTTCACTTCTGAAGTGGCTGTATAATTTTCAGGCCTGCTTTTCCACTAGTTCACAACTCAGATTTTAAATGGGAGTAAAAGTCTCTACTGATAGATGGAAGTAGCTTTCCCTCTTATTCTGAATTGTACTTGAATATATTTACCAAATATCTGCTGAGCCATGGCAATGTCATTGCTTCTCAACAATGCACCAAAACTTGCCTAGTCCATTTTTTTTTTGTGTGTGTTTGTTCGTATTTTTTGTTTTAGGGGGTTTTGTTTGGTTGGTTTTGTTTGTTTGGGGTTAGTTTGTTTGGTTTTGGGGAGTCTGGGGAGGTGTTTGTTTGCTTTTTGTCTGGTTTTTTTTGGGTTGGTTGGTTTGTTTGTATTATTGTTTTTAAGATGAGGAATGTTATCATGCAAAGATAAAATCCAGAAAAATTACCTTTGCATCTTATGGCTGTAACTGCATCCAAAGGAAAATGCTCAGCTGGTGTCTTGCTGTAGTTTTTCATTTTCCAGTGGATTTCTGACAACTCACCCCAGTGAAGGGCCTGTCCTTTCCTCCACAGCTATCGAGTTACATTGACAAAGCATTCTGCATGCAACAGAAAGGTACAGCAAATTATGATTAGTGACATCAGCTGAATACGAGCTCTGAAAAAAGGCTTTGGTTATATTTTTATGACTAATTTACAGTGAAAAAGAAATGCAGTTAATCAGGTATTTTTGTACACCCATTAAGAAAATTAGTCAGCTGGTATAAAGACTGTTTATGCTGTTATGCAAGTGTAGAGTGTGCTAATAACTCCTGACACACGGTGCTAAAATTTTGCATTAAATCAGGAAAAATGATCCAATAATCTGGAGAAAAGGACTAAAAAACCAAAAAACAAACAAAACCCAATATCAACTGAACAATCAAAACCCAACAGACTTACCCAATCTGATCTTGTGCCTGCCTTGGGCTTGAGATGGTCTCTTCCTGAAGCTTAGGACATAAGCAGAGTGCAGAGGAGCTTAGGGAAGAGGTGCCTCTCTGGCTTTGCACCAGGGAAAAGGAATCCTTTGGGGTGTCAGGGCCTTGGTCACCTCCTTTTTGGCTGACTGCCTTCAGGCAGACAGGAGACATCCTACTCTCTAGGCACTGTGGAAATGCCATTGATGAGGGGGTTCAAAGTCTATTGTTTTGGGGCACTTAAGTGGGGGTTTGTCACCACTGAGCAAATCACTTTTTCTTTCTTGCTTCTGGTGTGCCTAACCCAGCTTTCCCTGGATTGCATTATCTGTGGCTTTCTTGGTGAAGGGAAAATTGTTAGTGGGGAACCCAGACAAGAGCTTTAAGCATTCCACAGTTCAGTTTTTTTACTGCTTATGTGGGGTGATGAATGTAATAGGAAGAGTAATTGCAGATCTTATTCTTCCATTCTCTGTGTTTTTAGTTGAGTTTGACTTCTCTAGATGGAATCCTGTATGTTTCAGCCTTTGGCTAAAGGCAAACCAATGAGACTCCTGGCCCTAGTTTTTGTGTTGGAAGGGAAGGGCTGTATGTTTATAGGAATTGGTGACAGTGCATTTTCTCCTCATTGTCTTCTCTGCTGTGTATAAACCCTCTGGCAGCGCTGCCAATTGCACGTGGTTGTTGAGTGGGCTGCTTTTGTGTGCACAACAACAGGTCTGAGAATGCAGGCCTGAAAACTCATCTCTACAGCTTCGAGCAGCAGATAAAATTCTGTGTGACTGTTGCAGTGGGTAGATGTATTTTGTTTCATTTTTGTGATAGCACGTTGTAAGATACACAACTTTTAATGGCTTACAACTTGACAGTGACTTCCAGAGCTCAGTTTAGGAGCCTCTGGGAGGGTTTTGCAATAGTAGTTTTTTTTCTTTTTTTTTAGGGTGGGGGGGGGGATTTAGGAATTTCAGCTATGATAGGACTGAATTTCATGCTCCTCTAGTATCAGACATTACTACCTAAACTAGTTCCACCCCACTGTGGGCCGAGCTGGTTTCCCTTGTGCCGCAGTGGACAGCAGCTCACTGGGAGAAGGGCAGTGCAGGAGCACACCTGAGCTGCTCGGGAAAAATCCACTCACACAGCCATCTGCAGATGGAAGTTAGGAATTGCAGATGAAAGTTAGGGATTGCAGATGAAATTTAGGGATTACTCACCAGAAAGACCAGTTGATAACATTTAATAGCACCTCTGGCAGGGTCTATGACAGAGAAAGCCCCATGCTTTTGGCTAACCTTTCCTGACGAGGTATTTCTAGCCAAAGCAGTCTCTAATAAGATTTTGAGTTGTTCTTTCAGGTTTTTCCTTAAATACTTCACAGTCATCATAGAATGGCTTGTGTTGGAAAGGACTTTAAAGGTCACCTTGTTCCAACCCCTTGCCATGGGCAGGGACATCTTTCACCAGGTCTGGTTGCTCAGTGCCCCATCCAACTTGGCCTTGAACACTGCCAATCTTTTGTCACATGTGAGGTGCTTCATCCCCCTGATCACCTTGGTGGCCTCCACTGGACACGCTCCAGCAGGTCCCTGTCCTTCCTGAGCTGGGGACCCCAGAGCGGGATGCAGCACTGCAGGTGGGGTGTCAGGAGCAGAGAGACAGAAGGAGTAGAGGGGCAGAATCTCCGCCCTTGCCCTGCTGGCTGCGCTGCTTTGGATGCAGTCCGGGACACGTTCGGCTTTCTGGGCTGTGAGCACACATTGCCAGAGGTTCAAACACATGTGCTGACAAAACTTGGTACAGCAGGATGTCCCCAGAGCAGGCTGCCAGGTGGAAATAGCTGCCACCATTTCATGCACCTCAGCAGAGCTTGAGTAATTTCTGCAGAGGGAGTTTTTGCTTTAGTGCTGTGGGCATTGCTTTAGGGGAAGGTGTCCTGCACATGGTAAGTGCTAAGCAGGGGTGGCTGTACCTGCTGTCTTTGTAGGAAAGAGCTGCTCCATTCCTCTAGACAGGCTGTCACCTAAAAAATATGGATCATTTCAGCACTGGGTCCAAACTGACCACAGTGAAGAGAGCAAGCTGGAGATATGTGGCATTACTTTCCATGAGCAGGGATGAAAGCACAGCATCCTCCAGCTTGTGCTAACCTGGCTGGATGAACTGAGATAGAAATGAGACACGAATGTGGATGTGGGCACAGCCTGGTAGTTTTGACATGCATATGCAATTCACAAAATGTATTGACTTTGGAGACATTGAGAGAATGCCACTCTGGCTTTTAGTGTGACTCAAAATTTTACTCCTTTCTTTTCCCGTTCCAGAGTATTTTGTGTGTTGTCAGAACAGATGTGAGAAAGTAGGATGTGGTCTGTGGGGAAGGTGGGGAGCAGAAGGGAGAAAATAAAAGTGAAGTTAGAGACATTTCGGAGCTGTACAGTACCCAGAATATTGTATTTAAACCCTGAGCAAATAACTGATGAGAAAAAGAAGGTATTGGATTTATTAAAGAGGACTAAAATATCTGAGGATTTTTAATGCAGATCAAAGAAAAAATCATTGAGGCTGTGGAACTGCCATGAAATTAATTCCTTAATCCACTGATAATGGCACAGCATTTCCAGTATATTCTGTGGAAGTTGGATAAAGGTAGAGGTTTTGCACCTGGTGAAAGTTATCCAGGCTCAGAGCAGTGTGTGGCAAGCACTTAAAGAGGATCCATCTGTTTCTATTGATTTCAGGATGCCCACTTGCCCAGCGCTGCACGTGAAGCATCATCCCTCTCTGAGCAGATAGGTTCTACTCTTCAGAGGGTGTTTTTCCTCTAAAATTGACCCAGCGACAGCTGGGTCAGATGAAGACTGGAAAGGATGATGAGTGCTGCCCTAAAGCTGATGCATTCCAGTTGTATTCCAGGAGTACAAGCTGGAGCTCGGATAGCACCCAGGCTTGTGACTGAGCGTGGCCAGGAGTGTAGAGGGAGCTCCTGGCAATGTCAGCTAGTGCTGGGGGGCACCTAGGGATCACAGAGGTACCCAAGGAGTGCACGTGGAAAAATATGTGCATTAAAAGAAAAAGGAATGTAGTTATAAACCTACAATGTGAAGTAATTATTGTAGAAAGAGTGCATCTAATTTAATTATATGTACTTAGATGAAAATGTATAAAAAAATTGTAAATCTCAATAACTGAGAGCCAAGCTGCAAATATGAATGAATATCCCCATTACTGTAGACAGCTACTTCTAATAAACTAAAGTTCCAGGTATGAATTTGCGAAAATTTTTGCTGTACAAATACATAAAAGGGTTTCATTTATTCTTAAATGGAACTTACCTAGTTTTCAATCTAATAGATACGACTTTTGCATCTCTAGTCTATCTATTAAACATCAAGGCACCATTTCTGTAGGTGCCAGAGAGGTAGCTAAGAAGAGTATTATTGCAGGGGCCTTACAATGCCAATGTGGTGGTTGCAAATGAAAGACAACTCATTCTTTCCTCCCCCCATCAAAACCCCAGTCAAGACTGGGGCAATATTCTATGCATAGGTAACTTAAGAGACATAAACAAATTGCCTGTGCCAGTGCCGATACCTTAGCTGCTGTGAAATTGAGGGGAAGAATAATTTCTTTAAATCTAAATATGCCTTTGGAGTTGGCTTCAAGTCCCTGCTGCATGGTGGAGTATCAGGTGTTTCACATGGACTTTCCATATGACACCAGCTGTATTGTGGTTTCCTGCTTGTTCAATGAACCTGCCTCTTGCCTTTGGGAGTCTTGCATGAGTTTTTAGTTTAGCACAGGGCTGTGAATGGATCTTAAAGGAGTTGGGTTTGGAGTATTTAGCTAAACTCAAGTAGAATTGAAATAAGCATTCCAGTGACAGAGTTGCTCTCTGAAACACAGTGTGCCTGGCACTGAAAACACCAGCTGTGACACTGCTTCTAACTCTTCACACTGCTCTATTGATATATAACTTTTTCTGTATTTGAGGATGGAAAAACAAAGCCTTGTTATGAAGGTGACTGCACAACCACAGAGAGCAGTGGTTTCAGCATGCTACTGGCTGGCTCAACGAAGGGAGAAAACCTTCAAGTAATATCTGCTCTGTGGCTGGTGACATTATCAAATTTCCTAGTGCAAATACCTTTGAGAGGAGCAAGCCTTCAGTTTTTCTTCTTAGGATCATTTAATGAGTCATTATTTACTTTTGTCACATAGCAATACAGGACTTGATTTCTGGGAAAAAAATGTAGCTCTGCCAAGGTTGTTGCTGAACAGAAGCAGCATATTTACCATAACAAAGTTTAAGCTCATCACATGGGAAGTTTCCAGATATAACTTTCATTGTGGTTTCATATTTTCCACTACATTCCTGAGGGACAGCAGCTCCTTTCAGATAAAGTCTGCTCAGTAATGAGCTTGAAAGCTGCTTCTACTCTGAAAGGAAATATCTACTAACAGCACTGCAAAAGTACCACAAAAAGTCAGGATGTGAAGCTGGGAGCACCTCAGTTTGGGTTATGACAGCAGGAATTTTAAGATGTAGAGTGTGAGGGGAGCCTGTGAATTGTGCCCTTCTGCCACAGGCTGGGACAGGGTGTACCCCCAGCCTGTGGCCTTGGGCTTTAGTTTCACTACAACCATTTAAGCCAAGTAGTTTCAAAGGTCTGCGCTGCTGTTGTCCTGATGGGGTTTGGAGAGCCCTGGGGGGAAGAGACTCACTTTTGCTTCCTTTAATCTTCACTGATCTGTTTCCTCCCAGAGGGTGGGGTTTGTTTGGGGTTTCTTCTTTTTTTATGCTAAATGACAAAGCACATGGACTGAGCAAGTTTATGGGATATTTTCCAATTTAACAGGAACAGGGTGGATCACACTGTGCTCAGTCAAGCCCTGGAGTGATGGGGATCAAACGTTGCTGATGTCTTAGTCACACCCTGAAGGAGGAGACCCTTCAATCTTCCTGAGCAAGAGTAATTTCTAATGCTCAGAAGGCGTCCCTGCAAGCCTGCAGAGCCAGAGTTGTAGAAGAAATAGGCAAAGGAGGAAATGATAGATTTTCTCCAGATTAGCCTGACCAGTTTCCTACAGTGGTTTTTGAAGAAGTAAGGAGCAATTTTTGCCACCAGGATAGTATGTGAGGTTTGCTGCTGACCCTCCTTGGCCATGCACTCGTCAGGAACTGCACATGTAGAGACCTGAAGCTCTGCACAGCTGCAGTGCCAGCTCCCACCTGCTATAAATACAGGCAGCCTCAGCAAAGCTGCTGTGATTTATGCCAGTCAGGGACTTGGTCCAGGGGCCAGGCTAGAACACTGGTACAAGGAAGTGTCTCTGACTTTTATTTTCAAATTTCAGCAGCTCTGCATTCATGTTAGGGTTGCTTCTTTATCTTCCCCCCTCCTTCCTGTCCTGCTGGTCTTGTACATTTTCGTTTGGGCAATTCAATTGCATCAAATGGGATCAA
The DNA here is from genome assembly GCF_026979565.1 of Vidua chalybeata. Taxonomy (NCBI): domain Eukaryota; kingdom Metazoa; phylum Chordata; class Aves; order Passeriformes; family Viduidae; genus Vidua; species Vidua chalybeata. Next base: position 49,394,167 of record NC_071535.1, on the reverse strand, counting down.
AGCAGAGGTTTTGTGGTTGGCTTTCGTTGGGTTTGGTTTGGTTTGGTGGGTTTTCTTGATGTTTGTTTGTTCAGGATTTGTTGTTGGGGTTTTGGTGTTTGTTTTTTTTTTTTTTTTTTGTCCCTGACTTTCTTTACCTTTTGAGTGTCTACCACAGTGGAAATATAAGAAGTTTGGCTTGACCACTGAGGTGTAAACTGACAGCAGTCTGTTCTTAGGATGTCTTTCTCTTAATCAAAATAGTAATCAATACCTTGCAGCACAAGACTATGAGAAAACTGCAGCAGCTTTCTTTAAAACAGATCTCACTGAGCAGTCTGCAATCTTGTACATGTGCCTCCCCAGTTCTTGGACTGCTTGGTTGCAAGCTGGGGGTCACCCATGGCATCAGCTCTATCACTTTTTACCATGAGGGCAGTACAAAATCTTACATTAAAAATACAGAGTAAGAATCACTTTTCACAAAGGGAAACTGCTGAAATTTGCAAACAGAAAATGGAGGAAGCAACTTTGACTCATGTTATGCTTAAAAGGTTGCTTCTCAGCCGAAGACTACAATTCCCAGGTGTCATCATGAAATCTTGACAATTTGCCCAAAACCCCATTTTCATTCAGGAAGTTTGTGATTAATAGAATTAAGCTCTAATCATGCAAAGCATAGGAAAGTATGTGAAAATACCCACCTTTTATGGCATGGCATTTACTGGCACTCTCAGCTTCATTGTAGCAGACAAGATTAAAGGATCAGTATGTAAGCCAGATACTGAACTGCTGCTGCTGAAGTTGTATTTTGCCAGTATATTGATTACAGAGGATTTTTAAAGCCTTCAGAAGAATGTCCTGTATCCTTATTTCTATGTTAGCTTATAACTGTATATCTTTAATGAAGTTGAGAGCTTATTTTATAAGGTGTGAGGTGGCTCTTTGCCAAATCAGTTTGGTCCATTCCTTTGGCTGACTGTGTAGTTTGGGTTTTTGGTTTTTTGGGTTTTTTTTTTTTTCCCTATGAAGTTTTCTGTGAAAGAGAAGCAGATTTTTGACAATGTTGACACAAGGAGGGAGACCCATGCTGAGGTCTGGTTTTATACTGAGATGAGCAAACCTCCTTTGGAGGATGCTGGCCATACCTGATACTGTCTGCCAGCCAGCCAATTTCTTTTCTGGAAGATGTTCCAGAACAAAGCCCTAAGGTCTATTCTCCAAATCCTTGCTTAATCACAGAATAGGCTGAGTTGGAAAGGACCCATCAGGATTGAATCCAAGCCCTAGCCCTGCACAGGACGTCCCAAGAATTGTACCATGTGCCTGAGGGAATTGTCCAAACAATTTTTAATTCTCCTTGTGTCAGAATATATTGTAATGGCTTCACTTAAACAACAGAGAATTGCAACATTTTTTTTAAAAATTAACAATATGAATGTAAGAAATTGAATATTTAGCTCCTGACTTTCTTTTTTTTTGTGTAAGGTTACACTTGGTAGGATGTTTTCCTACAAGTCTCTGAGTTTGGGCTGGTTCTTTCACAGCACCAAGCTGGTAGGAAATGCTTGTGGTGGATTGAGGTAGCAGGAAGGTGGGTTGGAGCAGGACCCAGGCAACTGGAAATCCAGGGAAACTGCTCCATCAAGTGTTGAAAGGTAAAACTGGCACTGCAGGACTCTAAAAATACATGTCAGCCTTGGGCTTGAAGCAAGATGATCTGCACGTGTCCAGTACAGATCAAACGTGCAAAATCCCTACTGATCTTCATAGGGCCTGATTCCACTTTGGTCTGCACAATGTACTATGGGATGGTCTTCATTTTAATTTGATGTTTACTCTCTTAAAAATATCCACTGCAGTAGCCAGTTAATCGCATCTTTTTTTTCTTCCCCAACAGTTCTAACAAACATTTTGCGTATATGCACATCAAATGCATGGTTCAAAAGTAAAGCTTTGCTGGCTTTCCTATGAAATGGAACAATAATTGTTGAAAGATTTGTAGGGAGAGAAAACTAAACATTTGTTTCATCTTTAATTTTAAGACTGTATTTAATTATTCTGTTATATGTTGACAGATATGAAGGCTGGTCTGCTTGTGCAAATGTCACTGAAATAATATTTAGACTTGGATATTCAGGCTTTCTTGCTTTCAGAGAGGAAATTTGAACCCTTCTGACCTATACCTTTATTTTACTTATTCATTTAGGATATCTGCATTGCTCACTGCTTAGAGAAAGTTTACCATTTACATGGTAAGTAGACTTTGATATTTATGCAATTTTTTCCCCAAAATGAGTCTACTCTTACACAGCCACTTAAATCAAGTGAGGTAAATTTTACTTAAAGTTTTTGGCTTCTAGGGCTTTTTGTGGAGAAATTACACTGACATTCCATAAGGGAATAAAAAATTTATTAAAATCTTAGTTGAAAAATTCAGCTAGGAAATGAATGGGATTAATGTAGTATAACCTGGTTTTTAAGCAAATGCAATGCTAAGAAGAATTGATTTTTTTGTAAGAAGAGGTAAGAGCTTTCAAATGTCAGTTCTTAAAAATGTCATTGCTGTTTAGATTTAAAAGCTTTCTGATAGAGATGGTCTTTTGGGGTTATTTTGTTGGATTTTTTTTTCTTCTTTTGTTTTGTTTTGTTTGAGTGACAGAAAATTCTTTCTTCTACTATTTTTGCTGAAAGCCATTAAGCTTTAGGCTGTTTCTGCCTCTTCCCCAGGGACTTTCCCAGGATTTGTTTTATCTCATCCTGACTGGTACCTTCAGGGACCCCAGAACTTTGTAGAGTCATGGAGTCATTTAGACTGGAAAGATCTTAAAGATCATAGAGTCCAGCCATAACTGTTCTGATGTATTGCCTCCATCTCCAAATGCTGAATGAGGCTGGGGGACTGTACAAAAACTAACAATTTCCTTAAAAGCCTCAGAAACAAGTGCCTGATATTCACAAGCAGGTACAACTCAGGGTGTGCTCCCTCCTCACTCCTGCACTCTGTTAGCAAATATCTATCAATAATATATTCTATAAATAATAGAAATGTTATTAAAATATAGTCAAATCCCACCTTTTTTGTAAATGCAAGTTAAAACCATGGTATGAGAGCAACCCTATATGAGCAGCACTGTGAGATTCTGTACCTGTTTAAAAAAATGTTCACCAGCACCTAAAGGCTTCCTTGAATTTTGAGTTGATGAGAGAATGATTAGTTTATAGAGAAATAAATAGTAACCAACCCTAACTTGTTTCAGAAAAGGCTTGGAGAGGGAGTTACCAGCTTAGTACCTTTTGCCTTCAGTGGGGTGCAAAAATTTGGATGGCTTCTGGTGCCTCCCTGAATAGTTTGGGTTTGTGTTGACTTTGTCAGCATGGAGGAAAACCAGCCTCATGGGGAGAGTGGTCATTGCTGGGGGACCTGGCAGCAGAGAGTAAAGAAAAGGATGATGAGTCAGTGTGGAGTGATACTGTTTTTCATCTAAAATCCCAAAAACCCCGTCCACTACTATGCAGAGTAACAGGTGTAACCACAAGCTTTCCTAGGTCCCTCCCCCAGCCCAAGCTAATTTAGGTTTCTAAGCCTATGGAATGATTACAACATGATGGAGCCAAAATGTATGAAAAAATATCCATGTTAATATAGGCTGTAAAATAAATGCAAACGAAAGCTGAAGTAAAACAGCTTTTATTCACATGAAAAAATAAACCTTTTAGCTCTGATAATCAATTAAAATATTATAGAATCAAGCAATCACAGATGTAGAAGCTTATCCTCCTTAAAGTCATTATAAATCACATCCTTTCATAAATCTCTCTATTCCCTTTCATTGCTTACATTATAATCCCTGTCCGGGTATCATTTTCATTGCTAAACACACTGTTTGCCAGTCAGTTTATTAAGGTTTGTCTTGACAGTGCCAAAACAAATGCTCCTTTTCAAAGATAAAAGGAAGGCTAATATTAAAACAATAATTTCACCTCTTTGCTGGCAGAGCCTATTTATTGAAGAAATTGGCACATGAAATCTCTGAGGTGACGGTAATTAGTATGTCAATAGGAGCCTGCTTTGAAGTTGACCCACACTGTTCTTGGTGATGCTGGGTATACCATGTCTCTTGCAATAGGATGTGGGGAAAGAGAACTGTTTGGGTGGGAAGCAGCTAACAATGAAAGTGTTCTTCATTGGTTTTGGTGAAGAAGCTTTAGTGAAAAAAATGATGCAACACATAGGAGACACAAAAAATAAAGGCAGAAAAATTACAGACTTGAGACTGTAGTGACAGGACAAGGCTAATGACTTCAACTGAAAGAGAGCAGATTTAGATTAGATATCAGAAGGAAATTCCTTACTGTGAGAGTGGTGAGACATTGGAAGAGGCTGCTCAGAGAAGCTGTGGGTGCCTCATCCCTGGAAGTGCTCAAGGTCAGGCTGGATGGGGCTCTGAGCAACCTGCTCCAGTGGAAGGTATCTCTTCCCAAAACAGGGCTTTGGAGCTACATCATCTTTAAGGTTCCTTCCAAACCAGGCCATGACTGAGAAGAACAGCAAAGAGGCATTAGAGGGCCTGGGGCAGCTAAAGGAAATGTGTAACCCTTGGGTTTGTACAGGAGGACTTTGGTGACATCAGGCTTATGGCAGTGATGTCAGCAAAGTGCTCTGAGTCGTGAGAGGGCAGCAGGGCTGAGAGCATTACTTGCCATAGTGAAGAGTGCTCTAAAATATTCCTATGGAAGCAAACACTTGTATTACACCCAAAACTGCTGCCCATTCAATTGAAACCTGGGGGAAGCACAAGCCCAACAGCTTAACAACCCTCCTGATTTAGATGCAAAAACTACTGTGAACAAGAAGCAGAGCTCCTAAAAACATGACTTAAACCCAAGCCTGAGAACAGATGAGATGTAAATGAAATGTGTTCTGGTTTTCTATGGTTCAGCTGGTGGCAGGCAAACCCAGAGCCAAGGAAAGCTGACAAGCCACACTAAGGCTCAGGGGTCTGAGCCCTGGGAGACAGAAGCTGCTGGTAAGTGGGAAGGCTTTTAAACCCTGAGCACTCTAAATACTATTTCAGCTTGAAATGCTCAAATTTCATGAGAGCTTGATGAAATAAAATCTAACTAACACACCATCCAAATACATACATTCTGTATACAAAATATGTGGAAGGGAACTTGAGGAAATGGCATTATATGGTCAGGGGAAGTTCAGGCTGGATATCAGAAAAAGGTTCTTCACCCCGAGGGTGGCTGGGGACTGGAACAGTTCCCCAGGGCAGTGGTCACAGCACCAAGCCTGGCAGAGTTCAAGAAGCATTTGGACAATGCTCTGGGACATGTGGTGGGATTCTCAGGGTGTCCTGACCAGGGCCAAGAGCTGGACTCAATGATTCTGGTGGGTCCCTTCCAACTCTATCTTCTATGTTTCTATAAATCTGATTGCAACAAGAACAAGCAATATTCCCTTTTTGCATGGATAAGCCTATTTAAAATAAAAAATAGAAATAGTTCCAGTTCATGGCATATAGCTGATAGATCACTATGGTTGGACATGGATGGGCATCAGAAAAAGTGGCAGTTTCATCTCTAGTTGACCAAAACATTAGGAATAACAGTGCTTGAGATAAAGAAATAGGTCAAGATGAGGTAGCATGGGGGAAACATTTAAAGGAAAATAAAAATATCTCTCAGATAAGAGCAGTCAAGTGTCTTCCTATGGAATTGCATTTTGCTTCACATTAAATGGGAAACTGTATGCTCTTTGTTGTTCCAAACATCCTTTAAAGATGAAGCCAGAGAAATGACTGATGGTTCAAGGGTTTGCCCCTGGAATGGCAAATGTGGCCTCAGTGGTGTTTTGTCAATAGATACAAAATGGTATTACATTTCCATTACAGGCTGGTAATCTGGACATGGAGAAATGACTGTCCATAGCTCCAAAGAGATTTACAGTAGATCAGAGAAAGGAAGTGTTAAAAATGGAGTGAGAAGGTTGAGCTTAGGGTTTATATTAATGCAACTGCACTGATTTTGGTGTCATTCTTTCAAATTTTTCTCTTAAGCATGTCTGTTGGGGTTTATCATTGGGGAATTACCCAATATCTTTTTTTTCTTGTGACAGAAAATGAAATATAAGAGTTATCATCAGATTTGTAAACCTGGGTTTGCAGTATGGAACTTGGAGAAGAACAGTCAGGAGGAATTTCTTCATGGGTTGTCTGGCACTGGTGGAATCACCATCCCTGGAGGTGTTCAGTGCCACTGGATGTGGTATTTAGTGCCATGGTCTAGTTGACAAGGTGGTGATGAGTCAAAGGCTGGACTTGATCTCAGGAGTTTTTCCCAACCCAAGTGGTTCTGTGATTCTGTGATCCCTGACGCACTCATAGGTTTTCTTCTGCTTTGTAGAAGTCCCCCAGAACTGATGGGACAGTCTAAACTCAGTATAGAGGTAGAGGGATGAGATTTCAAGTCTTTTTGAGTTGCCATCACATTGGTTACATTAAAAAAATCTAATTTTTAAAGAAATGTGACTGGAAGAAAGAATTTTTTTCAGATTGCTTATCAGATAATTGGTGTGGAGTTACATTTTGTGACTGCAAATGATTAGTAAGGCAAGACCAGAGTTTCCCTGAGATACTGGATGGGTGTTTCTGGCAGTCCTCTTAATGAAACCCTGTTTTTATTAAATTCCTGGTTTCTAAATGTAACAAATTCTTATGTCAAAGTTGATGGGACTCCAACATCTCCTAAATACAGCCCTGCCTCAAGATAGTACGAGAGCTATAAATTCTCAGCTTCTTCAGGACTAGGATGAATTGGCTGTGAAGTTTCATTTGAAAAGATATTTTAGTCACAGTTTTTCCTGCCTATGTGAAGACTCAAGCATCTTGGTGCCCCATTCATTTAATGGAGCCACTGGACATTCAGTGATACTGAAAGCTGCTCCCAAGTTGCTTCAAGTGAGTAATTTCAAACTCACAATGCAATAAATCTTTCCTAGTACATGCATAGACCACTATAAAGAGGTAAGTGAGCTACCAGTTCTTTTCTTGAAAATATTAACAATGAAATTGCTTAGTTAAATTTCTGGAGAAAATAGAAATTAAATTTTTAACATTCTCTTGACCTGAAATGTGTTAAGTTTTCTGCTTTTAAATGCATCACTCTGCTGTAGAATGAAGGATATCTGAATTGATAACTCAGTTTGAGATGTTCATGGCAGGGAAGAGTTGGTCTAGTGATAAGCACCACGTGCTCAGCAGTGAAAATGCTGCTCTGACCTTTTCCTGGCATGCCTGCTCTGGACAGAAAGATATTTTGACATTTTTAATGTGATATGAGAGGATATGGATATGCTCTTGTGAAATACAATGAACTTAGGTGTTTTATATCACTCTGCTTTGAGACAGCTGGAGCTGAAAATGGGCTGTAACTATAAATACCATTAGTCCTTTTGTTTTTCATCTGTGTGGAGCACAGCCACTCCTACTCCTGTGCTTTTGGACCCATAAGAATGACAATTTACCTGCCCCACCTGCACTCTATAGGAGCATTGAAAGGTTTGCTCAGGTAAACTGAGGCACTGGTGGCTGGGCTTTTGTTGTGTTATGGTTTCTTGGCTGTGCAAAGAAAATGAGTGTTAATTACTGCTTATGCCCTAAGATTTTTATGAAAAGGTTATAAGAGATCCTTCAGGTTGTGGGAAGGATAATGACCAGTGTGGTGAGGGGTCCAAGGTGGACATGTGCAGTGTGGTGGAGCAGTTTCCTGGGCTTCCATCACATCAGCAGTGAAGGCTCTTGCCCTAACCTGGCCACTATCTGCAAAGCCAGCACTGGAGAACACCAACGTGGCCAGCAGGAGGGTGCTGCAGCCCTTCCAGCAGGTTTTGGAGAGATGCTGAGAGAACCCCTGGCTGGTGGAGAGTGTTCAACACAAGGGCACTGTATCCAGATGAACCCCCCAGCACAGCAGCTACTTAAAGCACTCCCCAAACTCTCCCAAAAGAAGGGGAGAGATCACCCAAAAGCATCTTCTAAAAGCCTTTTGCAGTCATTAGTACTGTCCCTTGTGCTGCAATGGGCATGTCCACTGCAACGTGCTCACATTTCAAAGGCAGTGCTCCTAACCAGCTGCATCTCAAGCAATTGAGTAGTTTTCTTAAATTTTTTGTTCTTTTTTTTTTTTTTTTTTTTTTTTTTTTTTTTTTTTTTTTTTTAAGATATCATGCCAAGTCTTTTGAAATGAAAGCTGGGGCAGGCCTAGTGGAGATTAATGTAGGAAAAATGCTGCTGGCTTGATAAGCCACAGATGTCTGTGAGATTTGTGGAGGTTGCTGAGAGCACATGATGGTTTGCAGCTTGCGAGGTCCCCCCGCTCCAGGACCATGGATGTGCTGAATCCATGGCTGGAGGTGCAGGGCAGGGTTTGGCCCAGTGTGGTACTTGGGTGAAGGGTTTGAGAAGATCTGAAAGAAAAAAAACTGGTCTGGACCCACTCTGTCATTGCAGAGTTTTCTTAAGTGCTGCACCTATTTATGCAAAAAAAATTATTTATTTTTTAATAATGTCAGTATTGGCAACTGTTTTTATAATAGTGTAATGGGGAGAAATAACTTGGTGAAAATCTGTGAAAGCATAATATGGTGATGGAAACTCAGGTTATTGCACCAACTTTGGAAAATTGAAAAGGTGACTTATGTTGGTGGAATCCTTCCTAGTGAGTGGACACTTCTGTTAACACTACATACTTAATAAAAACTATGCAACTTTTTTCAGGTAAGACTTTCATTGAGTCCTGTTAGTTGGTCCAGTAACACCAATGAATTGACAGAAAAGTTTTTCTTGCTCTTTTTAAACTCAAGATTGTCCTGTCATCAACAATGTCACAGGAGCAGTGCAGAGTGTGACAGAAGGTCCCTTTGTTAGGAAATGGGCTGGTCTGAGTGCTTTGTTTTTCAACAGTTACAGATGATTGCATATATAAAAATACAACAAAATTCATAATTTCTTGACATTGAGCACACATATAGACTGCATCATTAATGAGATGCTGCCAGTTAGACTATTTGTAGAACAAAACTCTGTTATTTTCATGACATCAAGGCCAAATACTTCACTGACTTGAGGGCACACATGAAGTTATCCCTCACGTGCTGCCAGTGACTCCTCAAGCAGAAATGCCCTGGGAGTCTCATCCTCTGCTCAGATTAAGGTTCTTCTGAAGCTGCATTCTTGCATGTCCTAATATTGTATGCTCAGGTTTATTTTAGGCAGATAATTAAATTAAATCTGTTGTGAGTTTTAATTTTGAAGTGATGCTTTTTTATCACCTTAATATCCCTTAATGGGCCCTGATGTTTATATGCTACTTGTTGGTACCACATCTGGATAACAGGAATTGGTACAATCCTTTTCCTAAAAGTCTTGGGAAAATGCAGAAAATTGCTTTGCCAAAATGTTATGAAAATAATTTGAACTAAAATAGCCTTTGGGGATTTCTGGGATTTTTTTTGGTGTTTTTTTTTGTTTGTTTGTTTTTTGGTTTTTTTAGGTTTTTTGGGTTGTTTTTTGGGGTTGTTTGTTTGTTTGTTTGTTTGTTTTTTGTGTTTTTTTTTTCTGGTGTTTTTGGTTTTTGTTTTGTTGCTTGTTTCAGTTTGATCTTTTTTCCTCAGAACAACAAGAAGGTTTTCTGTAAAATTTTGATAAATGCTAGGCAAGGAAGCAAATCCCTAAATAGCAATTTAAATTCAGAATTATCTATAATAGGAATTTATGCATGTGCTTGTAAACAAATTAGCAAAGAACCAGGCCTCTCTTGTCATCTTTGTAATACTGTATTTTTTTTCCTGCTGACAACCTCTGTTGCTCACCCAGTCTGGTACCTTTTGCCTTGTGTCTAATCAACACCTCTTGGTAGAATTCAGAGACAGCTGGTATTTAGCATATATATATTTTATTGCACATTTTTTGCATTAAAACCTTGCACATTGGTAGCTCACATAAGCTGATTGAGGCAGCTAAGAAATAATTTCCATAAATGATAGGAAAACTTTTATTCCATGTACCCTCAAAAGTAGCAATAGTTTTAGGGGAATTTGGAAGGAAAATTACAGAACCGTTTAGGTTGGAAGGGACCTTAGAAATCATCTCATGCCAACCCTCATAGTCAGGAATACCTTGCACTAGACCAGGCTGCTCAAAGTTCTGTCCAGGCTGAACATTTCCAGGAATGGGGCATCCATATCGTCTCTGGGCAACATCGTCCAGTATCTCTCCACCCTCACAGTAAAGAGCTTCTTCCTAAAATCCAACCTAAATCTGCCCTCTTCCAATTTAAAACCATTCCCCCTTGTCACTATTTCCCCATGTAAAAGCTGCTCTCCTTTCTTTCATAGGCTCCCTTTAGGCACTGGAAGGCCACAATGAGGTCTCCCTGGAGCTTCTTCTCCAGGCTGAACAGCTCACAGCCCAGTGTCATACCAGCAGTGCTCCAAAACTCTGATGGCTTGGTGGCTCTCCTCTAGACCTATCTAACAGGTCCACCTCTTTCTCCAGGTGGGGTTGCATGAGGGCAGAATCCCTTGAGAGATTGAGAAGCCTGGCAGTGAAGACCTCACTGAGTACCTCAGCCTTCTCCATATCTGTAGTCACCAGTTCTCTTTTCTCATACACATCCTGTACACCCTCCTTGGCCTTTCCTTTCTGACCTATGTGCTTACAGAATCTGTTCTTATTATTCTTCACATCCCTTGGCAAGTCCTATTCTATCTCTGCCTTAGCTTTTCTGATCTTGTACCTACACATCCAAGCTACGGCTTCAGTTGCCCAAAATATTTGAGTATGTGAGGAAGAAAATTGAAAATTCTGTCATTTCAATTCCTCTATAAAATAAAAAGTTTCAAGCATTTTCTTTGGAGGAGGTGAACAAGATGGAGACTGGCTATGTTATATAGCATATTATATATCAAATGAGCTTGACCCTCTAGATATACAATATTCTGTGCTCACAGTTTGGGGTGGGAGAGTAGGGGGGATAAAAAGTGCTATACATCATGATAATCTGATATTTTTGTTTATGAGCACAAGAAAGCCTGGTATAGCAATAATAAATACCTGCTGTCACCTAGTGCCACCATGATATTAAAAAAAGGGAGCTCTGATATCTCCATTTGCAAAGGGTGAACAGAGACAGTGCTCAAGTGAGCTCCAGGGAATTATCTTATTGTCAGCTCTTCTGTTTGTGGCTTGTGGACATCTCCTGCTCTTGTTCACTTTGTGGCACTTGTGGGGCTCTTGGTAAAGCTCACACACCAAGTTACCATTTAAACTCCTGTATCATTGGGTGGCATTTAGAACCATATTTAGAACATTATTTTTCTTTACCCAGGGGACTAAACAATTACTTTATCAGTTGTAGGTTGGTGTGTGCCTCTGCAGGGAAATCCATCACTGTAATAATGTAAATTCAGCTCTAGGAATTCTGCAATGCACAGCAGGGTGAAAACATCCCCCCCCACCATCTGGGATGGGAATGAGCATCCCTATATCCAGGCAAGGTTTCTTTAAGGTAGCTCATCTGTTGTGCCAAGCCAACCTGCAGTGGGGATGATTTCAGCATTGTTCAAGGCTTTATTGTGTGAATCTGTAGGATAAGCATGCTTTAATGAGGATCTAAAAGCCAAGATTTCCCACAGACTGCTGTGCTGTAGCTGAACTATGACTTCTAAGTAGTTCTTAGTGCCTGAATCTTATTTTCATGCTCTTAATGCTTATGCTATTTAAATCCATTCTTTTTTGGGGTGGAATGGGTCTGTAATCTGAAAATGTCTTAACAGAGCAGCTATCTTTCTTGTGAAGAAAAATTCACTTATATGAAAAATTCATTTATATGAAATTCACTATATAAATGGTGGCAATGCTACATAAAACCCCTGCAGGACTGGGTGGGGGATGTGTATATTGGGGGTTTGTTTTGGTCTTTTTAAGAATAAGGGAAAAGTGTAATTTATGTCTGGATAATTAGTGGTGTTTTACCACTGAAATGGATACCACTTGGAGGAATAGTCACTGGCGCCTTTCACACCTGCACAGGGTATGAAATTCCAAACAATTAAAACAATTAATGTTTCCTCCTGAAAAAAGTCCATTGTGCTTCAGCAGAAACCGTGTTGTAGTACTTGTAACAAATGTGGTAAAACAGAATGTGTGATAAATGGAAAATGTGCTGTCAAAGACCTTGACATATGTTTTCATTCCCAAAAGTTGATATGGATAACTTTGTGAGCTAGTGTCACTTGCCAAGATGAATTTATTGCAGTTTTTCCATGTGAAAGTCATTTGCTTTTCAAGAATTGTGACAGGGCGCTGTTTGGGACTTTTTGTTCTTCTAGAAACAAAAGTGTGGTGCCATTTGGTCTTTTGGTCAAGAACAGAAAACAAGTAGTAGGGGTTAAAAGTCATCTTAAATGTGAACAACTTGTCTGTATTTCTACTTATCTTCTATCTGAAAGGAGCTTAAAAGGGGGGATGCCACACAAGTTTTTATATTAAATATTAGCTCATTGTGTCCTGGCTTTGCTTGTAGGTGTTCACTCTATATTTCTTCAAAGGGCAGGAAGACTGCAGTGTATCAATCACGTCATTTTTACACTTTATGCGTTCTTTGATTGTCATCAGACTTTAAGTCATCACATGGAAAAAATTTTATATGTACCCTGAGAAAGCAAATACCTAAAAAGAAGACCTGCAGCTGACGGCTCCAAAATGTCATTCCTGAGTGCTTGTGGCAGTATATTAAAATTATTTCTTTAGAAGAGAAATGCAACAGAATTTGTTTAACAGAAAGAGGAGGTTAAAATTAATTTTACTTCCATTAGTTAGTGTTTTCATGGTCATCTTTGTAGAGAAATGGTGAAAAAGCATTTAAGAAAATGATAGCTGAAGTCTTCTCCATCCCTGGTGCAAAGCAGGAAGAGCCACCAGCACTCCATGGGTGCTTGGTGCCATCCCTTTCCCAGTTCCCTATTTTTGGAAAGTTCTGTAGAAGGTCAGTGGGAAACATAACTCCTGACTCCTAAGGCAAAAGCAGCCTGGATTATCATCCATGTGAAACCAAAGACAGGGTACTAGCAGAGAGCAAATAGTTATTCCTGTTAGTATTTCCTAGCTGAATGCAAGCAGCTTAAATTTCAGTTGTTCTAAATTAGCTGCTGAATTAAAAAAAATATTTAGCTCTATTTTGTTTCCCCTTGGTCAATCGTTCATTATTTTCATCTAGTGCTTGAAACCTAATCATTTTTGCTGAGAAAATATTTCAGGAAACTATCTCCACAGAGCATTTTAATGTAAATATTAAGAGAGAAACTTTTTGCCAGTTTGATAAGAATAAATCACATATACATTCATAATCATACATATACATATACATTCATAATCATGCACTTCATTCATTTTTAATGTGCAGTTGCTGCATTTTTATTAGGAAGCCATAAACACTGATACTGTTATTTTGTGTTTTATTCATAATAGCAGTTGAAGGAAGAATTTGCAGGAAGCTCCAGCTCTCCAACAAACATGTTTGCATGAGCACAACAGAACCAGGGAAGGGTTTTGGTTGTCATGGCCAAGACTGTGGTTGCCAGCACATCCCTGGTTTGGAATTGTGGCTTTGCCCCTCTTGTGCCATCCTGTGGCTGTGACTTTCTTGAGGAAATCTCAGTACACACTTTCTCCAAGAAAAGCTGGGTTTGTCTTGTCTCTTAAAAATCCTTTAAATGCTAACTAAAATAATAATATCTTAAAGTATATTTAGAAGCTGCATTTGAAATTCCAGTCCCTCAGAAGGGGAGAAAGCACCAATTTCACCATTCTATGAAAGCCATAAGCTGATTTATGGCTTCTTTTGACACTCAGTCATGTGGTAGGGGCAAAGGAGCAGCTGGTAATGCAACCAGTAAAAGCTAAAGAGGAGGAAATGCTATATTAGAGAAGCAAAGGGATATTATTAGCTCCTGCACTCTGCTAGAGATGATGTTTGGGATGAGAGAAGCTCTTTAGGATGCCAGACAAATTTCCCCGAGACTTTCAGGACTGGTGTTTCCCAATGGGAGCTGGTCTGGACCAGACTGTGCCACACAGAAATGAGGGGCCACAGATGCAGAGAGGTGCTGGACAATCACATAACTGAGTCCAAAATGGCATTGTATTCTTGCCAATTACTCTAATTAAGTGTGCTGGGTAAGAGACAAAAAGTCATGAGCTGATGCATCTTGGGGAATTAAAACTGAAACTTTTTCTGAAAGTTGCTTTATCAAATTGGGAAGCACCAAGGTGACCCCTCACTTTGCAGATAGCAAAGGGCAGACACTGACAATAGCACGTGGATTGCCACATCAGTAACCCATGGAAAACCGTGGTTCCTGTCCTTTAGAGCTCTCTGTATGGGAAATGTGGGCCAGCCCCTCTTAACCTTACCTAGCTCACCCTTACAGCCTCGAATCTTGCTCAGACAAGCAAGATGCTCATACCAAGTTGTCTCTCATGGAGAGATTCTCCATGAGAAATAGAGAATGAGAACAGATGAGAAACTGTTCCAGACATTGATTGCTCTGACTGTGCAACCTCCTTCTCCTATTTTGCCACCCATGTACTAAGACAATCCATCAACCCCTTTGAGCCCATTGAGGGCTGGCAAAGTGTGAGATGCCAGAATGTGTATGAATTTAAATGTTTATAAGGAGTAAAAAGGCAAGAAAAATTAACATTAGTAATATTTAGCTTTTAGAAAACTCAAACAAAATTAAAACCCCACAACCTCCCATCCCAATGTTCTTAGAAAGAACCTCTTCATGTAGGAAACTACAGAAAATGCATTTAAAATGGCAAAGAAGGAAGAATTCTAACACTGAAAAAAGTGCATGTGATAGCAAATGAGGCCAGTTCTGCATCAAGATGGGGTTTTTGTGACTCTTCCCTGCATGCATTCCAGATGAAATTTCCCTTTCCTAAATACTGTTGACTTCAGGATACTGTTGACACTTGTGTAGTGGCTTTTTCTTTTTTATCAGCTAGAAGTATCTGTGAACTGGAAAGCTTATAAAAATAATTAATGTAGCTTCTTCTGCCTTTCATCTCTGTGTCTCCCAACCTGGATATATTAAATTAAATTTCTTGAGCTTTGCTTCCATCTTAGTTCTGATAATCTCATATCCCTGTTGCCATTATTTATATTGCCTTGATCCATCTTGTAAAATGAAGCCAAGTTCTTATTTAAAGCTGTATCTGGATCATCCTTGATCTATGAACTATCTCTATCATATAAAACTTCTTTTTCTTTGCCTCCTTGCTCTTCTCCTCTTATTTGTATACACAACAGTCTTGTTGCTCTTTGTTCTGAATTACAACTCTTCTATTTGTAAAATAGCACTTGTTCAAGTTGTGTTTAAATTATATTCAAAAATGGAATTTTTTTAGTAGACAGTGGAGTATTTTTCATATACCCTAAACTCGCTCCTAAATCCATTTTGCACTTTTTAAAATAGAGTGTGTATTTCTGTCATCTTAAAAAATGAGCTCTGATTTATTTATTTATTTATTTTTTAAAAAGGGAAAAAAAAAAAAGAAAATAAAAAGAGGAAAAGCAACAGCTTCCAAACTGCAGATTGAAAATTAGCTTGTCCTTAGCAATTGAGATGGTTTTGGCAGCAATCACACTAAACAGGGATTTTCCAATCTTGGCTGCTAACATGAGATTCCTTGTTTAGGATCACATTGCTTGTAGATTACAGAATTGGCCACAGAACAGACACACTAGTCAAATGACAGATTTATCCAACCTGTGCTGCATTACAGGAAACAGGGCCATGTTTTGTAAACCAGAGCTAATATTTTCCATCTGTAACCAAGTACAAGACTGATGAAGGACATAAAGAATAATCTGAAATGGAAAGCGACTGGAAGAACAAATACCCAGTCTTTTAAAAAATGCATTTTTGTTTATTTCTTTCTCTTATGATCTTGCAGCCTGAAACTGCAACATGTGAATACCCATCCCAAGGGCAGGGCTCCAAGTTATAGACCAGGAGCTGAGCTGCAGGGAGGTGATTGGACCAGCTCATCAGTGCTCCCAGGCTTTGCCTCATGGGCCCCTAATGCCCTTGGTCCCTGTATGACGTCTTGCAGTGTCTCTAAGTGGATTAGTGGCAGATGACTTTATGTCTTTGGATAGATGCTGGTTTGTGGGCCATTTAGTGTTCCTTGTTCCTTTTGAATAAAAAGGTAATGGTGCCAATTTGAGATGCTTTTATGATTTGTCCTTGGTAGAGGACAGCTTTCTTGGCAGATGTTGTTGCATTTTCATCTAATCCAGCACTGTGGTGGAATTTCTTTATATTTGCTGTACATAGAAAGACAACTTATTTAACTTCTCAGTCTTTATAAAGCATAAAATATACTTTACTTGAAAGTTTAGTGTCAAATAGAATGGTTTTCTTATGCTGAGTAACATACATTTTTAGGAGAAGACAGATTGTAATGATGTTACAGCCCCAACCTACAGTAGGTTATATACGGGAAATATTGGTACCCTCTCAAATAGAAACAGTATTTAGGTCTGCTACTCCAAAGACACTCTTATCATACTTTTGGTAATAAATGTTAATTAAAATAGTGATGAAAAACATTGGAGAGTGCAATTAGAAAGTTTTAAGATGATTGCTGTTCCAAAGTGGGAGTCTGTGCTGGTCTTATTGTAAATTAAGACTTTGAGCAATGCTCTGGGACATATTTTCATGTTTGTAACTACAATTTGAGTGTTGGAATACTAATAATTCAAAGAGATAGTTTGAGGTGTCTAGTTATAAGTGTGAACACTGGTATTGTTTTAATATAATACCTTCTTTTATGAAGGAATAATCTTTGATGTTTATTATTGCTTTTGTTAAGTCTAGAGTTCAAGTTTCGCTTAAGTCTGATTTGAGAAACAAGGAAAGCCTCATTATTAACAGCTCACATTAATTAGAGGGAGATGGGACAGCAGAGATAAGCATCATTTCCCTATCTTCAGCCAAGAGGAATTGAAAGAGCAGCACTTTGGTGGCTGCTGTTTGGAATTGAAGCACTTGTTTCAGTTAGAAAACAGAGACACAGTAAAACACGTCCTCCCAAAGCAAAAGCTAGTGTAGGAATTGCTAAATGCTGCCTTATTCTTCAAAAAAAAGGTCATGGACAATTGACTATCTCTATTCACTGGGTGAGGACCCAGGGTGGTGTTTTTTCCTGGCTGCTGCAGATGAAGGCTGGTCCTAAGTCTGCTGCCTTATGCCAGTCTGGGTCAGTCAGTTTCAGGGCAGACATTTGCTGTCCCATGCACAGGCTGCTCCCCTTGTCTACTGTTGATTTTAGGATTAGTACCAAACCTGGGAAATAGAGGTGTTTCAGAAAAATAGAGGGCTCAGCCAGTGTAACTGGTGGACCTTTAAATATCTGCAGCTACAAGACAAAAACCAGCTTTAGCAGACACATTTCTGCTCATCATTTGCCAGAAAGACCCATGCTGATAGTGACTAGGTTCTGCTGATTGTGGCTTTGTTTATGAGTGGAATTGGGACTAGCTTTAAGGCTGCCAACCAAAGGGTTCAAACATACTTTTCTTGTGGACACATACCCCTGCATGTGAGAGCTGACACCTGCAGGAGCCTGCTCCTCTTTGGAGCAGGATTAAATTTCCATTTTCTTAAACTGAACTAAACAGTTCCGTAAGGTTTAAAGCATTGGTTAGTGCTGATATTGATGCCTCAGGTTTTAGCTTTTATATTTTTCAGATTCTGTACTGCTTTAGTGTGTAGTTCTGAGCTTCATGTAAGGGGATGGTGAGCTCTCTTCACAGAGTAGGTGGACAAAATAACTCCTTCTCTAGCTGGGGACCAAGGACAAATAATCCAAATTTCAGGCCCAAAAGCATAAACAATGTGGACTGAAGAGAGAAAAACAAGGATGGGACTTCATAACCTAAAGCTATAAGTGGACAATTAACTCCAATATGCAAATGGGCCAGAACTTATAAAAGTGAGAGACCCCATGACCAGTCATCAATTTTGTGACCATGTTGGTTCATCTTGGGTGTAGCCCTGGCTGGGCTCTTGTGCTGTCCAAGGTGGATCCATTAAGGCCCTCTAATAAATACCTGCTTTATTCTTTAGCTCCATCTAGCCTCTGTCCTAGGTCAGCCTTCTCAAGGCATAAAGATGGAGGCTCCAGCTCAGGAAAACTGAGGCTGTTGGTTTGGTTCTTGGATCCTTGCACTTCAGACAAAGTTGGATGAGGAAAAGGAGAATGCTTTATCCCATCCAGTGTTGGTCAGGGATGAAGCCATCTCACTGAACAGAGCCAGCCTTGCAGCTCCCACTACCAGGACCCCAGCTGGACCCTGTAACTGGTTTGCTAGCTTTGATTCCAGAAGGAGTTACCAGTCTGGATCTAGTGACAGCTAAGGATGAAGGTTACCCCTGGGACTGCAGATTTCCTTCTGCTCTTATCTGGGATTGTGCTGCCTAGGGGCAGTGCTCATCCTGGGCTCTGCCCAGGATGCAGTGCTTGCAGGTGGGATTAATACCAGATTAAATAAAAGTATGGGATGGGACCAGAGTGAATAAAATACCTTATTTGTTCAGTTCTTCACAATTTTGGTAAACTGATTTTTCTGCCTGTATCCAACTCACTCAGAAGCTCCTTTTGTGGGTGATGAGTAAATCTCTGTGCATAGTTCTGACCCTTTACATTTCTTTTCAATGGTAAATAGTTATTTAAAGAAAGGAGTTTGACAGAAGCTGTGGAATTATTGGCTGTATGTCTTAAAAAGCAAGCCAGATGAGGAACAAAAATAATTTGGATACAAATTCTTTTAAGTCCAAGCTGTGCATTAGCTCTGCTGCTATTCATGGGATCCACTAAAAATCTGCATTATGGCCTGTTGGATTTGTTCAGTTCTTCTTTTATATTGAAAAAATTTGGAACTTCAGCCTAATTAAACTCTGAGAAAGCAAGAATTTTGTGTAGCTTAAAACTTGCTAAGCAGACATGGAAGAAACTGGTGCATAAACTGTTAATTGTTGCCATGTGAGGACACAAACACGAGGAATACATGGAGCAAAATGAGACTGTGGTGTTACTGTTTGGGGAAAGCTGTTGTTTTGCAAAACATTTCTCTGGATTAGGGAATAACCTAGGATGCCTTAGAGACATACCTGGGCACCAAGTCAGAGTCATGCACAAACACATGGTAAAGGACTGATTTGCACTCTTGCACTTGGCCCTGGCCATTTGCTTTTCCATTTGCACAGCAAGACAGGTTGGTCAACCAGGCAGGCAAAGCACGAGGCTGCCACCTCCCTGCGAGACAGCCACGAGCTTCCGAGGCAAGGACAGTCTTTGAGAGGGCAGTAAGAACAGCCAAAGCCAGATGGGATTGCAAGCTGCCAGGAAAACATTAGGGAAGGATGGGGGAAAGCTGCAGTATTTGTAAATATTATTATCTGCATCGAGTTCAACGTGCCTTGGTGTTGCGAAAAGCTTTGGCAGTGCTTTGCAGGGAATTACGTCTGCAGTGAAATGTGAGCAGATGAAAATGGAAGCAATCATGCTAAACACTCCTGCGGCTTTACCCTTCCGAATGTTTATGTTTATGTGATTCCTGTTTTGATCATCTGCTTGCAGATGAGTGTTTTTCCCTTCCTACTTGGATTTTAAGGGAGCAGCAGACTAATAAAGGGCAGGATTTCTCTTCCTCCTCTGTTCTCACACCCTTTTTGGAAGATGAGTGGAATATCCTGCAAGCAGATCTGAAGCAGTTCCCCAAGTTTTTGGGAGACCTAATGAGGGTGTCTGTGTTGTGTGTCCAGTACACATAACAGGCTGTCAGACTAGAAATGAGAGTTTTGGTGTTGTTAAAACGTGAGAAGAAATAAATTTTCATTTCCTGTCTTGATAAACACCAAACTTGCTCAGCCCTGCACATCATGGTGGCCTGTGCTTAGGTCCTTGGTGAGCCTGGGCTTGCCCAGTCCATCCCTCACCATCCAACACATTTTCTGTGCAGTTAGACAGCCTGGGGCTCTGTGTTAAAACAGAAGATTTTAATGGGATGCCATTCCCCTCCCTGGTACACATAATCCACACTTTCCTCACCATGGGGGACGCTCCTGGAGGCTGATATTTCATATCACCATCTTGCCGTGCCCATCTATGACAAGGAGAAAATTTTAGTCGCTTGCTTCATTGGGTTGCAGACCTTTATGAACACCGCAACGAATAGCCCCGGTAAGTGGAAGATTAATTTCTATACCACCTGGCAGCAAGCTGTGGATTAGGCTGCTGTCCCTCGTGTGGGTTTAATGTTGGAGGAATGGTGCAATTGAGCACCCAGACAATCAGCCTTTTGTTTCAACAATGAGCTTCTCGGTCTTGTTAGCCAGCACTCTTAAATTTTCATTTTATTCTGGTATGCAGGCGTGTGTGATGTGGAGAATTGCTTCAGCACAGAGAGACTGCAAACCTGTTCAATTAAAGGAAATGCTCAGATCCATCTGTTGGAGTCCCATGAATGCCAGTACTCCTCACAGTGAATAAGACCAATGCACTCTGCCCTTGGAACAGATACGATGATTTGTGCCTTAATTCTCCGGAAAAAAAGAGCCTTTGTTGGGAGAGGACAATTGGAGAAAGGAGGAGGAATGCAAAGCGTGTGCAGAAAATGCCCAGTGAGACCAAGTTTTCTGCAGATAACACAGAGGGCTCTATAGCATGAGCCTGGTAACGAGGCACCATCAGAAGCACGTACTGTACAAGCTCCTGTTACAGCTATAGAATTATCTTGTACACTTTGTAAATGCTTTCCTCTCATGAAAAAACATATGTTGTGGAGTAATTTATCCTGTGCTTTCACTTCCAAGGAGCAGGCCAACAAGCACAGCCCTGGTATGTGACCACACAGTGCACCATTTGTGCCTGGGCTTTCAGTTGCCTTAGATTTGGTGACAAGTTTCTTGTAGGCAACAGAGGTGTTGGGCCAGTGTTGGATGGCCACCTAGATATGCCAGATGTTTTTGTACAGGTCTTTTTATAAAAGCCCTTTTATATCTTTTATGTATAGCTACACATATCAATAGACATATTATTATTTATCTAAAAATATAATATTGTATATGTTTATACATATATATAAAGGGCTGTAGCTGTTTCAATAGGTGCTGAATACATTTCAGCTACAAATACACAGCAGCTGACTTAATCCTCACGTCTCAACCAAGAGGTGAGTTCCCAAGACTGAGGCAGGGGAAGGAAGACATTGGAATGGCATGAACCACAGGAAGAAATTATTGGCTTCACCTGAGTGACAGAAGCCATCTCCCTACAGGCACCTGGAATCCTCACCCCCGAGCAGGGGCTGATAACCTCTTGTCTGACTTCAGGAACCATCCTGTCTCTGGAAATGCAGTTTTCCCCACTCCTGCTGTCGCTTCCCCCTCAATCTCACTTTGTTGACTGTTTAAAAATTGTGACATGGGGGCTTTGAAAAGATACTAGGCACAGTTTCAGCTGCTGAGACGGAAATGGGTTTCTGACTGGCCCTCAGTGGCAGGCAGGCTGCTGCTGGGCCCTAGGCTGCACTCGTGCCATTTGTCACAGAGGCTAAAACAGAAAAGGTTGCATTTTAATTTACTAGCTGAGCCTGTGAGGTGCACAGGATTGCACCCTGTGCTGAACTGGATAATAAAGTCTTGATTGTTAATTGGCTGCCCCAAGTGTCTTTTTTAGTCAAGTATATGTCCATCTTCCCCCTTACATAGATATAAAAATATGTACACATATGTAAATATATATATGTACTTATGTGTGGCTGGGTGTGTGTGTATATAAGTACACACACATATCTATAGATACATCACTTATTTACATGTTAAAAAATATATAAATGCCTGACTTTATTGCCAGGTTGAGAAAGGGCTCTGGTGCTTTAAATCAGTGCCAAAGATGAAGCAGCTGTTGGGTCAAATCTTTGCAGCTTTTCTATTGTGTGATTCTTGTTTCAGGCAGCAGCTGAGCCCACAAGCTTTCTGCAAGAAATTTTGCTGAAGAAATCCCCTCTGCACGTGGCCAGCAGCTTGAATCAGCCTTTTCTGGTGGATGGTGAAACAGTGGAAGACCTTTGAAGGAAATTGCTACCATGGGGTTTGTCTGTCTGTAGAGGTATGTACAGCACCCCTTGCCCCTGCTTCATCTATTTGTTGTTAAAGTGTATTGTAGAGACACATTGCTGACAACAGATTGAAGGAGCTGCTTTGTAAATCAAAAATAAATAGTTCTAACTGTCTGCATGATATGATCTATATATGGTTTTCTTTCAGGTAAGTTAAAATGCAAAACCAGAGACAGCTGTGGTCCAGGTGGTATATAAATCAAGGGCTGGGACACTAAGGTGAGTGGGCTGAAAACAAACACTTAATGCCTCCCTGCACTGTTCCTCTGTGTTTGGGGCAACTGAAAACAGGGTAAACAGTAAAAAACCAGCTCCAGAGCCCAAGCTTTACTGAGTTTTTGGTTCACTGATAGTGGAGATGCTTGCAAGACCTCTCCCACAGCAGGCTGACAGAGTTATAAACCCAGGCTGCAACGAGAAATGTCTCTAACTATTAATAACCTTGTTTTGGATTTGGGTTTTTTGCAGATGTGCTTCCCTGAGGAGCAAGAGGGGACAACTTGGCTCCAGGAGCTACAGTTCTGTCCCACCTAGCTGGACATGTTCCTGCACCCTCAGCATATCTCCTGCTGCTGTGGAGGTGTTTACAGGAGAGCTGTGTGCCATGCCTGCACCTTCACCTGCAGCGCTGGGTCTGCTGGGTGGCTCCTGCAGTCACAGAAACCTGCTCCTGTGTGCAGGGGGAGTGTTGGGCCACTCTAGACAGGGCTTCAGCTCATACAGAGCCAGGGCTGTGCTGTGATGGGGAGTGGGACACAGAAAACCCTTCCAGCCTTGAAAAACCAGTGGGACTGCAGGCAGAATCCAGTTGCACAGCAGCCAGACTGGCTGGCACCCCAACAGGGCACTTCATCCCCAGACAGCTGCAGCTGGCCATGACAACAGCCATGCTGGGCAGGGCTGGAGCAGGCTGCAGGGCAACTATGGGGGGAATGCAGTGGCACCCAGGGGTGCTGCTTCTTGCACTGCACAAACCACACATGCTGTACGTGTGAGACACAAACCCCTCCTGCATGCCCCAAGTGCGTGCCACACTGGAGACACAAACCACACACCCCTCCACTCCTGAAACACACAACACCCTGCTGCACAGCACTTCCACACATGGCAAGCAAAGGAGGGGTGTGCTGCAGACATGGGGTACAAGCCACATCAGCCACCTCCTGCTTTGCCAGTTCAGGTTTCCCAGCCTCTTCCTTTCTTAAACTGGTGGGATTGACAGTAAGCAAAAGCAGAGCACAGCACACCCACCCTGGGTTGTAGAGCAGAGAAAGCAGAATACACCATCTCCATTCTTTCCTCTGCCCATCACCTTTAACTAAACACCAAATAACATCCATAATATTTGTCTTAGACCATCTCAGCCTCCCCAAAGCACTTGTGCTGTTGACCCTCAATAATATCAGGATGCATTCAAGTCTTGCTTGAGGCAATGCTGTGCCTGGTGGCATACACTAAGCCATGCACAGTGCTAAAGACACAGCTTGGTAGCTCAGGAGCAGAAGGCTGTTACAAGCTGGAGACTGACACTCATTTCCCCCAGATATTTAATAGCAGTGGTTAATTTCAATGTCCTACCTGAGTCACTTGTTTGAAGCCAAGTAACCAAAACCAACAACAACAAGAAAGCTTTTATACCTTAGCATTATGGTACAGCAACCATCCCTCTGCAGTGTGGGCTTCAAGTTGGTTGACTTAATTCACAACTGTCTGGTCAAAGCTCCATTTTATTTGCCAAGTATGTGTGCTCTTTCCCAAATAAAACATTCCATCTCAGTAAGGTGGTTAAGAACACACCCTCTCTCCCCTCTCAGGAGAAGCAGATGCACACTCCAGCACTCTCAGCAAACATTACCGCCACAGCAGCAAGTCAGAGGTAGCCCCCAAACAGCTCTCTCTGTGCCTGTGCTGTGGCACAGCAGATGCTCAGCTAGGGAAGAGCCAGCCTGCTCCCCTGTGTAACCCAACTCCCCCCGTGCCACAGCCTGAGTGTTTCAGCTGTGAGTGAGCCTTAGCAGGAATGCTGCAGGACAGTGTTCCTGCCTGCTAAGTATAGCTTTGATGGCCACACATCTTCCTTCTCTCTCACTGGAGAGACTTGCATGCCCAGCAGGCAGAGACCTGCCTTTCTCAATTAACTGCTCATGGTGCTGTTAATAAACCAAGCCTGGAGCAAAAGCTGTGTTTTGATTGATCCTGGACAGAGTGACTCTCCAGGTTTGCTGTGGTGGAAGCCCACACCTTAAAAAAAAAAAAAAAAAAAAAAAAAAAGCTATTAAGCACAATAAGCTGTTGCATGTTCTACCTCAGGGTGCAGGCCTGTGCTGGGGCTGAGGAGAGCAGGACCTACTGTTTTTGGGGATTTTTTAAATTGTTTGTTTATGTATTGAGTCAGAAACGGGTGAGGGCACTCGCACTCTCCTCCCATCTGGAGTCCTTCAGCATCTGCGTGTCACTCTGCTCACCAAGAGCCTCCCACCAAAAGTCCCTCCCAGCTTGAGGCCACCAGCAGTACATGTCCTTGGAGTTCACTGGGGAAAAAACAACAACTTTACCTGCAGGGTTTATGAAATTTGGAAGCACTGAACAGCTCAGAATTCTCACAAAAGGAGTGCACATCTTCAGTGAAACTGAAGTATGAAAACTACTTCCACCAATACCCTTCTAAGGTACCAATTTCATGAGTATTAACAACAGAGTGGCACTAGGTAGTTTCTCCCAGGCCTTGTCAAAGGGAAAAGACACTGGGGATCCTTTGTTATTTCTGCATAAAGGTTTTAAATTACACATCCAGCTCCTATTTCAGAAGGGATTTTGACACCAATGAGAAAGAATGCTGTTGGTGGTAGGTTGAAGGGGACCTGCATGCCCTGCTGGTGAAGGGTCACACAATGTGTGGCAGGTAACACAATGTGTGCTGGTGACTCCTCCCATCCTGAGATTCAGGCAAATCCACTGCAGCCTGCTGGCCAGCACAGGAAGCCTCACAAGTGTGGACAGGTACACTCAGCAAGCAAGCAGAGAAACCTAAATCAGGTACAATCACATCAAAGAGTCAGTTGTCCCAAAAAAAAAAAAAAAAAAATTATTCAGGTTATTATAGGTACAATCTAGCATAGCATAACACCAGCTCAGGGTGTCATGAAGTCAAAACATCTGCTGAGCTGCCACCACAACTTGAGTTTCTATGAAGTACTAAAGTTTGTATCTCTAACCTTGAGTTTAATGTATCTTAGAGGCAAGTTTCCACATTACACCAATATATTCTGACATGTGTATGCTAAGGTATACAATACTTAATATTTAAACACACTCAGGCACAAGAGTAAAGTTCCAGAAACTGAACAAAAGTGTCTTCATAGGTTATCTACGTTATCCCACCATTATTCTTTAGTGAAAAATACATCTACAATGGTCCCCATAGATTTATGTGCCTCCATACCTGATCCATGTTTGTCAGCTACATAATGCACTCTGTGAAGCCCCTTGTGAAGTATGTAAATAAAGCAATGCTGGACAATCTTACTTCTAGGGA
Source organism: Vidua chalybeata (assembly GCF_026979565.1). Lineage (NCBI taxonomy): Eukaryota > Metazoa > Chordata > Aves > Passeriformes > Viduidae > Vidua > Vidua chalybeata. Next base: position 49,368,393 of record NC_071535.1, on the reverse strand, counting down.
TATCTTTTGTATTGTCTAAACTTACTCCTTTTCTTTGGCATTTGTATTTCATTTTTCCTTCTCCTCTGAGGCCAAGCAGATAATTTCCTTCATTGCCCCCCCACCTTGGGTGTTACATGTTCTAGATCCAGTTGTGGATTTAATTCCAGTGTTCCAGAGGAAGGAGCAGCCTCCTCGCTCTTACTTTAATGGTCAGAGGAGTCATGGAAAGCATTCCTGTTTGTCACCGACTTCCACCCAGGGCACTGGGGGCTTGATATAAATGTTGTGGACACAGCCACATTAGACTGACAACTGCTTAAAGAGCTAAACTTGCCTTTGTGCATTCTGCAGGAGAATGATGGGCATCATCCAGTAAAGTCTGGTACATGCAATATTCAGTTATACCTTTGCATAATTAGAAGGGTAAACATTAGGTTGTGGGGTTTTAGGAAACCAAAAGATTTTCTACTTCTTAACATGTTTCTGTGATATTTTAACCAGCTGCTTACCTATCACAATACAGCCTGCCTGTATTGACCTAATCACCTCGATTAGCACAGGTTTATTCTCATTTCCATGTGGCATGCAGTCATATATCCCCATCCTCAAAAGCAATGGAGGCAAAAAGGAACTGACCCTTTGTTAGTTATCCTCAAATGATGAGGCTTGTATGGAAATTATGGCACACATAACCTGCCATCAGGGTTTAATGCACACCTTCATTTTGCAGGGGTTTACAGTAGTTTTGTCAATCACATTATAACAGTACCACTTGCTTGGGCCCACTGTTTGAGACTACCTCTAGTCCAGCACTCCACATGGGATGGTTACAGCGAATAAAGGTACTTTTTCTAACCTAGCAATAGCTTTGCACCAGCTGCTTTCACTAAAAGGCCAGAAAGACTTAATTTTCCTTCTTTGTCCCCAGCATGCAGCTACGTAATACGTTCTGGAAACTTTGAATATTCGAAACAAGAGATAGTAATTTGTCTTTATGGGCTGCATCAAATGGTGGATTTAAAACAGTTGGGAGCAAGTACAGAGCAAGGGTACGAACGAGGAAACTTGGTTTGCTTCCTTGGTAACAAAATCTACAGCACAGCAGGAGAACAGAGCATGATAATTAGGGAATTACAGCTGTTAGTCACAGAAAATATGCTGCAGTTGCAGGTCAGGGACCTGAGGTTGTAGCACAGGAAGGAAAACTGTAATTTAGAGTCTTCAAGGAACTCACTGCATGCATCAGACTTCTTACTATTTACAGCATTTCTACACCTGTTTTCCAGGGTGGAAATCAAACAGACAAGAACAGAAATCAGCAACAAGCCACCAAGGAAATAGAGTTTCCCTACAATAGTCAGGACAAGAACTGTTTTTAATGAGAGATGGATATTCCATCAACTCTTGTTCATTCTCTCTCTTTCTAAGCAGGACAATCAGAAGTGTGAAATTTAGGATGAGGGAGATGGCAAAACTTGATCCACATAGTTATTCTGGGAGCTAGAATCTCCCTTAAGAAGCACCAGTTGTTACAAGGAATGAAACTGGGCTTGGCTTGGAGACCTCTGTGTATTAACCCAGAGCCTTGTATTAGTTTCCTGCAAGGAAACTAAAAAGTTCCTGAAGGGAATTGAAGAATACATAAGGAAATACAAGCTTCACACTGAATGCAACACCACTTGATTTTCCTAGCCTTCACCTTAAAAATTATAAACTCTAATCAAATGCTCAAGAACAAGTCCAACAGATACCCACAATAACATCATTAAAGCCACTCTGCCACAAGCCTTTAAAAGGAGAGGACCAGCTGGTACAGTTTAAAGCAAATCTATTACTCGTGCTTTACTGTAACCTTTGATTCAGCTAAATCCCCCATAAGAAATTCCTCACCGCCATTCCACTCAAGAAGAGATTTTTTTGTTTGTTTGTTTTATCCAGTCTCCTCCACCCTTTTTTCCAAACTGGTCTTGTCTGAGCTTTTGAGATAATCTTTCTTCCCAAAACATTTAGTGTGTGGAAAAGCATCTGTCTTACTTCTCTGTCCTTAAATTAAGTTGCTTCAGAAACAAAGAGCTGACTCTTACAGGTGGGAACTGGAGTATAAGGGAACTTGAGGGAACCTAAACTTGCTGAGGAACAGAAAATACACCCACCACTCCCTGAGGCTGACCAAGAGTGACAGCTTCATTTCTTCAGACCTGCACCTATGCTGCCCAACCACACAGCTCAGATTCAGAGGCCAGTACCAGGAGAACTGAGGCCATGAGTCTCAAGGCTGTCCATAAGCTCTACAAGCTCATTCAAGTGATAATAGACAAGACTTTCAGCATTTGCTTCCTGTACCAGCTAGCAGCTTTACATCTCATCTAAGCCAAACTCATTCTTTCCATGGAAGAGCAGCTATAATTAACTTCCTACCACCCAGTCCAGCCTGCTGACCAGCAGCCAAGTCTCCCCAGTTCTCCTTGAAGCCTGGCAGCATGCCATGCAGATCAACTAATTCAAACTATTTTGGACAGGAAGATATTTCAGTGTCCTAGACCCTCAAGCTGTCCTAAGCTAGCCTCTGTTTCAATGGAGTATTACATGATTCACTCACTGCTTTCCCTTGGATGAAGTGTCACAACAAGAGCTCAGAAGTGAGCAATGCCCCTGGGCTCTGGGGTAAAACCCTTCCCTTGGTACTCTACCAGCTCTCTGGATGTCAAGTTTTCCTGACCTTGTAAAGCTCTGAGGAACAGTGGGAAGAACCTACGGTCAACCAAAGGGATAAAACACTTCTATTCTTGGTGAGCTGCTCACCCTAGAGCCTTCTCCTCAGTCAGAGTTATGTGTCAGTTAGATGGTTTATGCATTTGGAGGCTGGGGCAGTCGTGCCAAGTGCTGGTGGAGCCTTCCTCCTTGCCCTGTCTCTGGTCAGCAGCAGACTGGCAAAGACAAGTTGGCTCCCAATCCCTACCCAGAAGAGAGCCTGTATTCTCCACCTTACTGAGACACAACACCTGAAAGGAGAGGCATTGCTGCCATTTGGGACAGGATTTCTTTACATGCAGAAGAAATATTAGCTGAGATGCACCTCAATCCTGTAGCCTTTTCACCAGAGCCACTTAACCATAATAATGTGACAATTGGTTTTAAAGCCTTCCAGAGGAAGACTGCAATTGACATTTTAGAGCCCCATGCACTGACTTGCCCTAGATGCACCTCCATCCACTTGCTGGTACTTGTGCAGTCCTTCCTTTAGGGGACACAAGGATTCACCAGGTCTTGGTGCAATGCACCCAATTCATCTCAGTAAAAGTTTTGAGTCCAATCCTGATAGTGTCAAGTACTTGATGCTATTTTTAGGAAGCAGAATAACTAAGTATTTAAGGACATATCCTTCCCCAAATAGACAAGAAGAGCCAATCAGCAGCTGTTTCTCTGGAAAGATTTTGCCAGCACTACAAGTGCTCCATATAGAAGCAGAAAGGCAGTACTTCTGAGCATAAATGCATGTTAGGTGACATTGCCACTAAATATACCAGGTGACTGTTAGCACAACTGGTTTGCTTCCAGTCTGGTTCCCCTCTTTGGTGTGAGCAGCAAGGGCATCTTAAATGAAAAAGCCCCAAGATTAATTTAGTTTAATGACTGAGTATGAAGGGGGGGCAGGGAAGAAGGAAGGAGAACCAATATTAAGTGTGGAAACTAATACAAAAAGCTTCTGGGATATTAATAGTGTGCTGAACTAATAAGATGCAGTCAGAGCTATGAAGTTTCTACAACACCGCAGCAGCTGCTACTGTGAAGTAAGGGACTAGAGTGGATCTGTGTATTTACAGCAGTTATCTGAAAGCCTAGGCATGTAATTCCACTCAGAATCCCCACCAACACAAATACATTAAAAGCAGACTGAAAAAGCTCCTGTAAACCCACTAAGCACAATAGCTAAAGTTTCCACAAGGAATAATTCATAAGCATTACAGTTATGCTCACAGAGATGGGCTAAGACCCTCTCTGGACTGAATAGAGAACAGAAGCTCTTGCTGAGAACACGATATACTGTAGCAGCTCAAATACCTTCCAACCCTCTTGACTGCTAAAAAACCCTCTGGGACAGGAATCTGTAACATAAAGAAGTCCCGTAGAAGTTAGGCTAGATAGTGACTGCTAAGAAACCTCAGATCCACATCAGGTTTTTGTTTGATTGCTTGGTGGTTTTTTTTGGTTTTGGTTTTGTTTTGTTTGTTTGTTTGTTTGGGTTTTTGGGGTTTTTTTGTTTATTTTTTTTGTGGGCTTGGGGTTGGGTTATTTAGTTGTTGGTTTTGTTTGGGTTTGGGTCTTTGGGAGTCTTAGGGTCTGTCAACCCTACAGACAAGGTTGGTTTGTCTATGAAGAGATCAGACCAGGCATCCACTTCCTTCAAGTGTTTGAAAACAGCCCTGGTCAAAGATAAATCCTAGGAGCCAGGGTTTGGAGCTAGAGCATAGATCCCAGCACCCACCACACCAGGTGGGAACCCCCTAGATGAGCTGGTAGATGGCAGCAATTTACATCTCACTAACAGCTCTGTGGTGCCTGCTGTACATACCTCCAGCCTCTCTGAAGGCTGAAGAAGGCTATGAGATTGAGAACCCCACAAAGGCAGTGCCTGGCAAATCTTACACAAGAGCTGAGGGAACAACTCAACACTCTGTCCATATGGCACCTGCCATGCCAGGGGCACACCAGGAAAACTGCAACCACAACAGCAGCACAAATGCTGCTCTTGCCCAGAAGCACCACAGCTCTGGGATGGACCAGAATCCCACTATGGAATGAGTGAGTAAGCAGGTAACATGAATTTACTATGGATTTGAGAGTAGATGAACGTGTTCCTACACAACAAGAGACTGGGGTCACAAACAGCATCACCATGATCCCCTTGGATTTCTCAAGATAAGCAGTACCCCGGGAGTATCTAAAGCCCTTGCCTGATTGACTATTCCAGTGAGAGCTCTCTGAAGGCTGAACAGCAAGATAATGTTAGATAGCAAGATATTAAGAGAGGAATAAATGCCATTTTGTTAAGGAAACTTTAGAGAAGAGTGACAGTTTTGAAGACTCATTTTAAGCTTTCATCACTGGCAGGAAAGAGGAGAAGTCAGGTTACTTAAGCACTGTTATGACAATTATCAAATGGAAGAGACCAGTGACTTGAAGAGAACATTGCAGTTCAACAGCAAAATGCCACTATGCTTTTCATTAGGCGTGTCCAATTACTTCCAGTATAAATTAGCTAGACTGTTGAAAGCAGGTTTGCAGAAAATGAGTTTAATGCTATTATGAAGTGGAAAAAAAAAAAAAAAAAAGAAAGAAAACAGGGAAAGATTTGTTTCCCATGAAATACTCACAAAACTTTAAAGCTATGTTGGAGATCTCTCAGACACTGCAGAACCTTCCAGAATTCCTATCTGCTTCACTGGAAAGATCCAGGATTCTAAGGCAGCACTTGACGTTAACTTTGTGCAACAGTTCTAGGAATGAAAAGCAAGAACTTACTAGGGTCAGCTTCAGTAAAGCTGACTTCAAAGTGCGCTTTCAGGCTGCTGAGCAACTGCAGATGCAGGCAGATGGCTCATAACTATACTACCAAATAACTCACACAAATTGTTGCTAATAGAGTCATGCAATCAGTATTACAAGCCCTCTCCCCAGTCCCACTGGGCTCAGTGGCCATTCATGTTGCAAACTAACAAGTCAGCACCTTCAGTTAGGCCAGAGGACAAGTAAGGAACAGAAAATAGGAGTGATACCATGCACCTCTACCATTGGTAGTGTGGGTTGCAGTTGTCTCTGAAAGTTTAGGCAATCCTGCTGAGTCAGACAAAATTCTCCAGAGAAACTCATGGGTTTCTATTGTACTGTCATGCAGAAAGGGAGCCTCATCCTATTTGTGATACTCAGCTCCAACAAAAGCAGAGGTACATACATCACCCTAGTTGGAATAGGGGACTTCAAAAGCAGAACACCCCAAAACCTTGTTGAAAAAATGCTTTAAACATTTCCCATGTGGTAAAACTGCTCTAAGGGCTGTTGTCTGTGCTCCCAATTTGACCATTAGCTGCCTGAGCACCATAATTCTTAACACTATCCTCTGGAAGCAGAAGAACTGGGACCTGTTCTTTCATTATCAGAAAGGGACAGGGAGGGACCTACATGGAGGGCAAACAAGAGCCCAAAGCACTCCTATCTCAAGTTCCCTTATTGCCTGCCTTGTTCTCCTTTGAGAGGAATTAACTCTGGGGAGAGCTTGGTTATTTGGAGCAGTGCTGTGACCCCACACTTTGTCTTTTGGGGGATGGGTGGAACCAGACTTGGCTCACAGCAGTGCAGAGTGAGCCTTGCACACATGACTGAGATAGGAAGAGACACTAATGAAATGTTCAGGGTTTTTTCAGATCATCCTGTCATTTGGTATAAGAATCACAGAGGAAACAGCTCCTCCTTACCTGAACTGGGCATTAAAAATACTCAGGCTCTGACATTCAACAAGCACACACTTGCTCAAGCTTGCTGGTCATGAATTTAAGCCAAATATATGATAAACTTCAGTTGTGGAGTCATGAACTAAAGTAAGTGTTGAAAGCACAAGTAGAAGATAAAAATGTTCACCAGGAAATGGGCAGAATGACCAGACAGGAGAAACTGAGACAAACAGGTCAGAGAAGTGATATCAGCAGAATTATTTGCAATATTGAGACTTCACATACAAACACTAAAATCAGAAATTTACCCCCTCTACAGGAAGATCAGATATCACATTTCTATTTAGTTCCATTTAATCTCACAAATATCAATTGGAATTGGAGTAGATGATCATTATAGGTCCCTTCCAACTTAAATACTCTACTCTAATTCTCTTCCACTATGATGATCTTCAGACAAGGTAACCTGGGCACTGTCACAAGACTGCACAACATCACAGGATGATTTTCCCCAGGTACAACTTTCTGTTTTTTTGAAATTTTTGATGTCCCACCAACCAGAAGGAAACTTCCAAGCTGTCACAACACACCCATTCTAATAGAAAGTTCTTTTATCGCTTTAAGTTCTACACAGTGTAGAAGTTGCAGGAGCAGAATCTTTAACGAAAAAAAAAAAACAGATTTTTTTTTTTTTTATTCTTAGGAATAACAGATTTGAGCATTAAAATTAAAGTTCATACAACAAACATTGGCTAAGAGGCAAAGGTGACAGTAAGGTGATGTTTACTACTACACACATTTCTGTCCTTATCTCTTGATTCCTGTAGCATCTTTCATTTGATTGTCTAACAAAGAATCAGAGGAAACAATGAGCTTGCATCCCTTAAAAAAAATTCCTAGTGAAGAGCAAACTGTTCTTTCAGTGCTCATTTGGTGTTTTTGCTAACTGCTCCCATGATGTGGTGAAATCCTAAATGATACCAACCAAGCTCCACCAGATTTTTGGAAGCCTTAACTCAAGAGACCTTGCAACACCCCCGTGCAGTTAAAAAAAGGATCTTGGCTCATGCCACCCACCACTGAAACAGACACCCTTAGGCTGGGATGAAGCAGCTGTATGACACCACGCAGCAGCAACACTTCACAGCATTTTAGGGTAGAAAGCAATTAACCTTTGGCTGAATCCCCTTAGCTCCAAGCTACAAAAGGAGTGTTTGTTCTGTTTTCTTCTCTGCCCCCACCTCCCCCAAGGCTGCATGGCTCTGGTGTTCTCATTAGCTCACTGCCCAGGCTGCTCTCTGGACCCTGAAATTAATAGGCTGTTTATCCAGATATTAATTTTGTTTTTTCTTGCTTCTGCTCCAGAGTAGTGGCAGCTGAGTCCAGTAAAATTAGGGTGAGGTTGTAGTGCATTGTTTCTGTTGGGACAGTTAATACATTGGAGCTGAGATCTACTTGAGGCCTCAGATGTACTTTAAAGCAAATTAAGGGAATTTGGGCAAGGTTCTCTTTACAGGTATGAAGAGAGTAACTACTTCAGCTGAGGGAAGATATCTTTCAGCCCTCTACTGTTTCTTTCTGGGTTTGATTGAAATTTAATCCTACTTCTGTACTCACACAGTACCTTCATCCTCAAATCCTGCACTAAGACAGAGCTTCCCAGAATCCAAGTCTGACAGTGACATTGTGGAAGCCTGGTAATCCCCCCAAATGTCCCTTAGATTTTTAACTAAAAAATTGATTTTTTAGCAAAAAAATCAATGAATTATAAAATCTGAAGGCAGTTAGGCAAAGGAATATAATCTGTATTTGATCCCCTGACTTCACCCTGAACATGTATTTGCAACTTCATTTGCTGCTTATCAGCTTCACTCCATGAGTCTTCCACACCCTTCCATAACAAAACATGCTCCTAAACAGACAGAATTTGCAGCCGCACCACTTCAAGCAGTTAGAGACCACTCTGACACCTCCATTTCAGTGCATGCTTCTAACATCAAGCTTTAGCAGAGAAGCTCTGCTCCGAGCCATCAGAAATGGGATGCTGTGGCTGAGGCTCTGGAGCACTGGGCAAGCACAGCCAGACCAGCAATAGCCTGTGAACTGCAAGGGGAGGGCACAAAGCCAGCCTGACACAAGGGCAACATATCTGGAGCTCTGCTAGGCACCCTCAGGAATGGCCTTTCCAGCAAGCCTCAGGCATGGCCAAGACTTGCCTTGTCACAGGACCTGCAAGTGCACACCCCCTCTAAGTGGGCAGGAGGAGCAAGTCCACTGCAGATCCTCAGCCCCAGGCCAAAATCTGTTTTCCTTCACCTGCATGACATGAAACCTTTCACCAGCCCTTCCCAAACAAATGTTCTCTGCTGAGGTGCTCTGAGTGTAGATCCGACTATAACTTTACACCTTCCCACTCCTATCCTGGGTCTGGTGTCGTATTCAAACATGAGTGTTACATTCATCTTTTCCAGTGCCTGAGGTCAACATTTTGCCTTGGTTATCTACAGAAGAGGTTGCTGTAAATGCTCCTTCTGCAGGCAAACAAGAAGTCAGAAAACAAAATGAGTCAAAGCAATGCTTTTCCTAAGGCCAACCCCACTACAACGATGCAGGCAGGAAAGGGGAGCCTGCACTAGCAGATACCCTGCTAGTGGGCTAAAGGGGAAGGAATCCATAAAACCTCCAGGCATTCCAGCAGGCTGGGTACCTAGGATCACTTTCACAGTTTAGGAAACAGTCTCATCTTAACCCCCACAAACTGACCTTGGCAGAACACCGAAAGTTTGCACATAACAGCCATGTTTGTGCCATGAGTAATCCAGTCCTCTAAGCTAATGCTCCATTTTGCTGGTGGAACAAAGTATCTTGTTATCATGTGAACTACATCACACTAAAATGATATTTATGACAATCTCCTAAGTCCATTTAACAAGATCCTTCTACCTATGGATTTTCATCATTTTATGCATCTTCATGTCTTTCCCACATAATTCTTGTTTTAGACATTATCACATTTTTCCAATACACCAGAAGCAAAGCATAAATGCTCAGGCTGAAACAACAACCTATGCTGGACATTAAATGGGGGAGTCTCTTCTTCAGATGTAACCCAAAATGAATCTTTTGATTAACCACAGCTCAGTGAAAGAAGAGATATATACGTATCTCAACAACATACATGATCTTATACTAATATCTTCCTTTTGCTTTTCCATATGTTGAGTTTATTGCACATGTTCAGAGCTCGTCCCATACATTAGCAGTCCAGGTTAGAGACCCACTAACACCTGAACATGAACATGACAGGACACTATTGCCTGCTGCTGACCAGCAAGGGAAGGAGCAGCTCACTGGGATAGCCAGGAGTGAGAAGTGTTGCTTCCACACTTGCTCACTTAACCAGTCAGCTGGGTTAAAACATGAGAATACTGCATTTAGGGGTTTGTAGCTAAATTGCATTTCTGTTTTTCATTAATTTTGTGTTCCAATGTTACTACAGTAGCTAAGTTGGTAGTTACAGCAACTCTTCAAAAGAAAGAGGCTAAGCTTACACAACTTAAGCAAGCAGAGAGAAAAATTCAGGAGTCTCATCCTATAAATGCTCCAAGATGGTACATCAATGCTCTGCACTTCCATCTCTTGAGGAAAAAGCAACTTCAGAAAGTAAGCTATGCCAATTACATGAAAATTAGGTGAGGTACCTTACCTGTATTAGTCATCTTGTAGTCAGTTCAGAAGCCCTCTGAGATATAGCAGTTTCTGGAAATAAGAACTAATGAACTAGCCCAAGAAGCTGTAACTTGAGGGGTGGGAGCAGAGTGAAGTATTTCAAAGCTAATGAGGAATTTGGACCCAGTGGAAGAGAGATGCTTGCTTTCCTGATGAGTCAAGGTGCCCATTTCTAGTGCAGCTGGACCAGGTAACATGAACTGCTATAATTCACTTACATTTAAAAGTCTGAAGAGAGAGCCCCCAGAGCCAGTGAGAAGCTGGCCTTGCCACAGCTAGATGCTGAAGGAAGCAAAATCATGAAGGACAGATTTAAGTTGCAGTATGTCTTTGAAGTTCTTGGGCCATTTGGCATTACACGGATCTGCAGACAAAAGGAGAAATAATGCTTTAAGAAGTGTGTGACAGCCAAGTTCATATAGCTCCTGGCTTTGCAAATTCTCACAGAATTAAGCACATTCACATGCATTAAAGGGTGGGTGTATAAACAGACCATACCTTTGACTGCATTAATACCATGCTGATTTGTACTGATAATATTTGTGAGCAACCCTTTTCTCCTGCCTCTTTCATGCAGACACTCCAATATAATGAACTATATTAAGCACCTCATGGGTAGATGTTTCCAACAGTATTTGAGGCTTTGCCTTCCAAAACATCATTCACTGTGCCATGAATTCAGTAGTACAGGACCACCTTGCATGTGGTGGTGCTAAGTGCTCTCCCTTACAAGGAACTTGGGACCATGGGCACAAAGACAGGAGCTGATGTGGTGATGAGAAAGTTAAAGGGGACTTACTTTTTCCCCAACATCAGGAACACTGCAGGTAAGGACAGGGTCAGCAGTCCCCAGGCAGTGACCTAAAACCATGGCCCAGTTTATGTCTGCCCCATGCAGGCTGTGCCCAGAGGGCTGAGCAGCTGCACACACCACTCTGAGCTTCTGCAGCTTTTTGGCTGACATCATGCAACTGCAGCTTTTCAGTAAGGAAACAGGACAACTCCCAATGGTCTCTCATGTCCAAGTCACTGCAAGGAAAAGAAAACACATGCTCTATTCTAGTTGTCCCTGTACAAATAGTGAGCGTGGGTGTGGATACATCACTGAAAACCTGGGGCTGAAGAACAGCAGGCAGGGCTCTAGTGGGAAGCCTTTCTGGAGCAGAAAGGAAAGTCACAACTCAGAGTTATCCCAAAACAGTGCAGCAGGCACTCTGCACTACCTCTGCTCCCTCCCCACACACACACAGCACAGCACACAGGCTTCCCCAGCCCTTCCAGACACAAGCCAGCTTTTTGCTGTGTCAAAGAGAAAGAGGGAAGCAAACTAAGAAGAAATGCACTCAACCCAGTGTTATCTGGCAATACAGACTGAGAGAACAAGTATGAAGCATCCACTGAAATCCCACTGTGCAATAACTGACTGACAAGCCCCTGGAAGTATCCTTTCATTCTTGTCTGCCCTCGGATGGGCAGGTGCAGGCAGTAAGGCAGGAGTGTAGAAAGAAACTCTTAGCCCTCCAGACAGTATAGTCCCCAAAGCTGATATTATGGTCAAACAGCACAAGCCATAAGCCAGCCCTTCCCTGTCTGTCATCATTCCTGCCTTATTGACCTGGGCTTTGCTTTGTTCCCTGGGAGCAGGCATGCTCCAGTTCTCAGGCACATGCCAGCAAAGGCGCTGGCATGCTGCCCACCCTAAGTACCATGTAGGCAGGATGGCGCCTCCAATATTTAAAACAATATTTAATGTTTTACATCACTGCAGGCCTGTAGATTATTTTCTAAATCCATGAAGCAACAGTGGATCAGCATGTGGTGTGTTAATGCTGCACAAGGAAATAATGCATGAGGGGGAGAGATTAGGAGGGAGCACTTCAAATTACAGTTGACATAAACTATAGGGTAACACATAGCATGGGATGACCTGTTCATCCCAGGCTCCACAATGCATTTAACAGTGCACTCCAAGAAAGAAACATACATAAGAAAAGTCTGCCCTAGAAGCAGACAGTTTCACTTTTCCAGTTCTACCCACCCAAATATTTGAGGAAAAAGCTTCTTCAGGAACTGCTTAGGAATCATTGTTTTCAGAACAGAGGACACAGGTCTAAACTGAAAAACTCAAATACAAGCCTGCTTCTCATGTACAGGAAAAAAATCAACATAATGGACAGAGAATGACACGCTCTGGTTGATGACATACCATGGACTTCAGGATTATCCTCACAAAGCATCAGTTGATCATTCTTTCTGCTACTATTGTTAGAAGTCACCTTAAGGACCTGAGCAAACACTGTAGCTCTGAAGTGATTAAGATAGTGGTATAAAATGTAAGAGTTCAAGAATGGTATTATAAAGAAAATATGTTAGTTTTTAATCAGGAAGACGTTGGCTCAAACCAAATGGAGATATCTTGACTCTCTGCCCAGCTCAATTTTCTTGTTCAGTGATCAACTTTGTTATGAATTTAATTTCGCAGGATTAGTGGTAAGTCCTTTTTTGTTGCCTTATATTTGTCACTCATGAGGTGACAGCAAGGATCATAACTTCATTTCCAAAACAGAAGCCTGACAATATAAGAAGAATTTTTCCAAGATGAATAGTGCGGTTCACTGACCTCAAAGTCAGGTGACACAAGGCTCAAACAAATATTGCAGTTCAAAAAGCCACCATTTGCACACCAACTGCTTAGTAGGCACTGAGAGCTAGACTATCCCACAAAGATGGGGAGCTGACAAAAACAGGGGTTAGCCTCGTTAGCACATGAGCAACCAACTCCAAAATCCAAAAGCCTTGGTTCCATTCAGACCCTAATACAAGTTGTGCTTGCCATGGTGACTATCCCTTTTCCACAGAGTCCCTTCAAGAAGACATTGAAGATTTAGCAATGGCTATTGGGTTGCAGTCACTGACCAGATGTGACTGAGCACACCATGAACATGAGATCCAGCAGGGAGAAACATTCAGTCCTTCCCTGGAAGCAAGCATTGGCAGCAGAGCAGCTTATCTCTGTACTAAAAATCTTGGCTTCAAAGAAAGCCTAAGTGTACTTAAGAACATTTAATTAATTATCTGCACTTATCCTAAACTCAAGCAATGGTTGGGCCAGGTTTGACTCAGAGAGTCTGCCCAGCTTAATTTTGGGGAGTCCATTCTACCCAACCCCATTGTTCCTTTTCAGTGTAAGAAAACAAGTTACACATGCGTGGGAATTCATGTACAGGTCACTATGGTCATTCTTATCAGGTTTTCCACTTCATAGCCTTCATTTGGTGGTCAGAACTATTTTTGGATGCAGAAACTTGAATTCAGACCCTCTTTCTGCTCTGCCAGGCTCACAAGAGAGCATCAACAACTTTGTGACATGAATGCTAACCCTATATGTAAAGAAGTAGGGATTCCCACATTCCCTCCCTCTTGGAGCTGCACATGACTTCTGAATTTTCCCCTGTTAATTAAAAAGCCAAAAATCCCCAGACAAACAAACAAAAACAAACAAACAAGACCCCAGATTTCTTGCTGTTACTTAGGGGAAAAAAAAAAAAGACATTAAAAATACCTGGAATTGAAGCAGTGTACTGGTCTTGGAACACATTCATGCTTTCTTCATTCTCTAAAGACTTCTCTGGTCCCAAATTATTTTTCCTTGCCTGTACAACCATCAAACTGAAGAAAAATAACCAATTATTTGCACACGTCTGGTTTTCAGCAGATGTCTGCTCAAGGAAATTGTGCCCATGTACACTTCCCACCACTTTTCCTCTTGGAAGAGGACTGAGTACTGCAGTCGCCTTCTCTGCCTAGTCACAGTAGTGTAGCAAAACACATTTCTGAGTTACCTGTGTCCTCCTAAGTGTCATTACCTCACATGCAGTGCAACTGATTTTCTTTTTTGCACTGAAATTTCTATTTTATTTAATGGCATTTTCCTGTTATTTCTCTTTGGGACTCCCAATATTTGCTGGCTACAAAAATGCATCTAAAAGCTGTGCTCCAGAGACATATGCCTCCCCTATGACTCCAAGATTTTTTTCCTCTAAAATTTGATAGGGAGATGTGGACTACTTTGTAGTGTGATCCATTTTGTTCTAGCAAGGTAGGTAATCCTATACTGATGCAGTTTTATAAAAATCCAGGCAATTTGAATTAATAGCATAAAAGTATAGCACTTGCCATAAACACAGAACAGTTGCTTTATTGCACTTGTCAAATGCATTCCTCTCTTTGGTCACAGTTATGGTCGAAGAATTTAACAAAAAATTAACAAGCCCTTCATAATAAAAAGGAACTCAAAAAAAGTCAAAGCTGGAGAAAGCATCACATACCCTACATATTTGAACTCTTATGGTTTTTCCAGCCTGGTTCTCACTCTGAGTTCCACAAGTTTCTTGTAAGCACCATCCCTTGTTCAATACAAATTCAAGTGGAAAGGACAGCAGAGAGGTGTCAACTCTGAGAAAAGTGAGCGGATGCTCCACACAGGATAAAGATCTGCCCTATTTCTGAAACAGGAACAGAAGCAGTAGCCGTGAACAAAAGGCAAACAGCATTGCCCAGTTCATTAACCTAGATGGCTCATCGTGTGCACAGCCATCTGCCCACAGCTTATCCCATATCCCAGGTATCCAAGGGGAGCCCACAAGCTGCCATGCCCACACACAGCACGGCCAGAGCAAACAAATCCTTCAGCACTGATGGCCCCACACCCTCACCCTGCTGCCAAGCCTCACCACCAGGGAAACACTTTAAAAATGTCTAAAAACTTCTATTTTATAGCAGCAATCAAACAACAGTTAACAGAAAGAAATCTCTAACAGAATATTTAGAAAACAAACCCCTTTATTTTTTAAAGGGCTACAAGCGAGCTGAGAAATTCACGTGTCTGCTACAGTAGAGCAGCTTGACAGACCCACTATAAAACAAACAATTTACCATTTTGATGTGGCATGGTGGCAGTAGGAAGCATAATTTTATCTGCTTTTTCTCAGTAACCTCTGACCCTGTGCATCATAATTTGAGAAGCAGCTGTGTACTCAGAGCCCCAACACCCTGCTCGCTCCTGTCTGCTGGGCACAGTGAATGTCACTCCCCTGTCACTCCCGGTGATTAGCACAGCCACCGAGGAGGCTGCCATGGGGAAGACCTGGTGCCCCGTGCCCAAGACAGGTGCACACCCTTGTCACATCCCACACATGTGTGCTTTGGGCTTGTTACCACTGCTGTCATCAATGCAGACTATCATCAGCAAGTGCAACATCACACAAGAGGCTTCCAGCAGTGGAATTCAACATCTTAGTGGCGCCTGTCAAAGGCTGATTTTCTTCCAGAAGTGTTGTAGGAACAGTTTAAAAATAAAGCAGCAGAGTCAGAGCAAAAGGTGCTGAAGAAATCTTTGTTTTTTCCTCAAACAGAAAAAATAAAATATCCTCATAAGAAATCCAATTTGAGGTCAGCAATAGGGTTTCTTTTCAGGTCTGTCACAGGCCTAGTCAAGAACTATTCTTTGTATGCAAAGTATAAAAGTCATAATATAGCAACACTGCATGAAGGTTTTGTTGAAAATGAAAAGTTTAAGAACAAAAGTGTCTAATATTCACCAGTCCTGGGTGTACTTCAGTAATCCTGCAGGCCCAGGAGTCCACATGAAGTCCTGAACATTGTAGTTACTTGAGAAAGGGAATCTCCACCACATTAGCATTTTGGCCCCAATCCAAGAAAGCACTTAAGCATGTGCTTAACTTTAAGCACATGAGTGCTCCCACCCACATAAAAGGACCACTTATTCACTGAAAATTAAGCATCTGCAAAAATACTTTCCTGTATCAGCTTCTTTACTGAGTATCTTACAGGATTATACCCTATCAAGTGACTGCCTGGAAAAAGGAAAAAACCACCAACTAAACAGAAGTCGACTTCAGGCAGGATTGCCAGGGGCTGCCTAAGCACATGTGGCACTTGGTTTTGGAGCCCCATGTCCTCCCCAGCTCTCACAACAGCTGCACAGCAGTGAGGAGCCTCTCCCAAGGCCAGTGTGTGTTCAGAGTTGCTGCCTCAGCCTTTGCCTTCTGGTTCTAAAAAAAGGTATGTAAAAGCTATTGCTCCTGACCAAAAGCTTGCCTGAAGGCTGGGATGTAAAAGCACAGACCTGCCACAAGGCACTACAGTGCCTAAATAAGGTGAGAGTTGCTGCCAGTTAACACCAACGAGGTGTTAGGATGAAAGCAGCAACCTACTCCAGGCTGGTTGCTTTGTATCAATCCCTAAAGACCTTAAATTATATATAAAAGGAGGTGGTGAGGGGGTAAAGGCACCTCAGGAATTACTGTATATGGGTAGAGAGTAAGGCAGTAAAAACCAATTCTAAGCAGGAGGTGGAAAATGTGTCATGTCTCCCACATGCATTTTTGGAAGGTTATCACCATCACAAATGTTAACTATGGATCAGGCTCCCATAGCAGAGTAATACTCATCAATCATCCTCATTATTTAGAAATTACTCACAGGGATAGATTAGCTACTAGCTATTCCATAAGAAAAGCTCATGCCCAAACACCCTGAAGCCCTTCCAGGATGTGAGCACTTACACCTCCCTTTTGCATGCTGGATCTCCCTCCTTGGGAAAGTAACATGGGTGCTGAAGGCCCAACCCTTTCTGTAGGAGCAATTGGGGAACTGAAGGTTCAGTTCTGTGTTTCACAAAACTCTCTTGCCTTAACACTACAAATTAACCTTAAGGTTATCATGACTATTAAAGAGTGTGGAATTGAACCCAACCTGAAGTCAGAGCATAAACAGCACTCATCACAATTTAAGGAAAATCAAATGTTCCTAATTCTGCACCAAGCTGTGCAACAGGCTGCCCCTGAGCAGAGAATTTGAGTCATTTGTACAATCTGGCCACCCACCACGCAGGTTTCCTACCTGGTGCTGCACACCAAGGCACACCCTGGCGCAGGATCCAGCACAGGCACCTGTCAGCCCCGTGATCTGTTGACCTTCTGACAGGGGCGGCCACAGATGCTCTTTACAGCCTGGTGTGACTTCTGGCTGTGTGTGTTCCAGCTGCTGTGGCAGAGAGCACTCTCCTTACCAATTCACATCAAAGGCTGTACCAACACAAACACGTGAGGTTTACAAGTCACTCAGCTGTGTACTATAACTAAGGTGTGCCTGGGATGCTCCTTAACATTTCTCTTACCATGCCCAAAATTGGCATCAGCTTGTGTGAGGATTAAGATCTGGGAGACAGGAGCTACCAGCCACAATGTTGGTGGGTGACTTTAAACAAGGCTTAGGAAGTGGTTTTGAATGCACACACAAGACTGAGCCATTGTTCTTACTCAGCTTTCTATAGCAAACCAAATGCAACTGAGGTTTTTTTGCTGCCTAATCAGATACACAGACTACTGGGTATCTGATGCATGAGGTGTGGTATGAAGAGCAGGCTGAAAGGAATAAAACAAAAGCCAAAGTATCATGCATCGTTATTTTCCTGTGGCTCCTAGCTTCCTAGTTCCCCAGGGAATATGACAACCATTTCCACATCTATTTAATTTTGAAAGAAATGTAAGCTAGACTTAGCTATTTTCTTTCCATGTGTCTGGTAGATATATTTATCATCAAGAGATTCTTCTCCTCTTCCCCTCACTTAACAGCTCTTGACTTTGTGTGGCCCCTCCATACCAGCATATTGTTTGTGCTTTTTGCAAGACCCTACTTTAAAGTATGACATGTTTATGTAAGAGGCATTGATGGCTATCACAGGCTTCAGCTCAGTAGGGCATTTGGGATGGTGTCAGCGAGGAATGCTCTCCCCTGATTTATGAGCATGTTATAGTTATTCAGGTGGAGTGGCAGGACCTGGCAGTAAGCACCAGCATATAGATCAAATGTGTTTTAAGTTCATAGATCAGGCTGAGGTGTTGCCAATCACCACAGGGCTGTGGCAAGGGAAACAAAGCCCTCAGTTTTTAAAAAGAAAACAGTCTCTGAAGACAAGGAGCTGCCTTCAACCTTAAGCCTTACTAACCAAAATCTTAGAATTCTTACAAACCCTGTTCTGCAATTTCATGATGGCATATATGCAGATTCAGAGACAGATGCTTATGATAGCCTACAACACTGACTTACTACACCATTCTTTTTGCAAGACAAGTCTGATTCACTTGGCTGTTTCCAGATACTTAAGCACTCGAACAAAGTTCTTCAACTTTCTCCTTTTTAATCTCCTTTATTTATAATAGATACAGTTTGAAGAGATGTTATTTTGAGGCACATGACTGAAGTGCTCATATATATAAGCCCATTCAACTCTACACTGTGCCCCCTAAAAAAAACTAGCTTTGGAACATCACATGGTTCCCCAGCAGCCAAACCCCATCCCCAGTGTTTGCCAGCATTCTTTCTACTCAAGGGGCTTATTTAACATCTTCAGCTTCCAATGAAATCAATTCCCCTCATTTCCTTCACAGTTTAAATAGCTTCGCAGTTTGCTCGCATCTGCAGTTTGCACTTTTAATTAAGACATTCAATTTCATATTTCCCTTATGCTTTTACACCTTCCTCTGGTGTTATCAATTTGGCAACACAACTCTATAAACCTGTTCATATAGAAAAGCCTATGATGAATTAATATATCTCCCATGAAGTAACAAGAGTCCAAGTCCTTCTGTTTTGTAAGGAGGAGGGGAAGAAAGGGAGAAAAACAAGTGCTCTTCAGCATTTTTCAAACACTAAAGAAATTTGGCGGGCTGAGAGAGTTGGGGCTGTTCAGCCTGAAGAAGAGAAGAGTCTGAGGAGACTTTATGGAGTCTTTCAGTACCCAAAGGGGGTTTACAAGACCTGGGAAGGGACTTTGCATCAGGGCATGGGAGGAATGGTTTTAAAATGAAAGAAAATAGATTTAGATTAGATATTAAGAAATTCTTTACCATGAGTGATGAGACACTGGTACAGGTTGCCCAGAGAAACATGGATGGCCCATCTATGGAAGTGTTCAAGGCCAGGTTGGGGATGGGGCTCTGAGCAACCTTGGTCCAGTGGAAGGTGTCCCCCCTGCTCATGGCAGAGGGGATAGAATGAGATGATCTTTAAGGTCCCTCCAACCCAGGCCATTCTGTGATTCTAAAACTCTTGCTGTTGCTTGAGTGAAGCCAGCGAATACTACTTCTTTCTAGAAGAAAGGTATGTACTTTACACTTTACCCATAAAAGTCTATTTGATAATTATGTGAGCCTTTTGCTGCTGCTCTCACAATGCCAGTGAAGGGAACTTGGTACACATGATTTCAAGTTAGGGAGTTACTTTTCTCAACAGTGAGCATACAAGTGATATTACACATCACAAGGAAGTCTTTGTTTATGTTGTCTTGACCAATTCAAAAGTCCTATTCTCTTTCCACAAAGGAAGAAAACACACACATACACATTAGGGTCAATAAACAGACTCAGAATTCAGCTCAAACCCCCCAAAACACAGCCAGAAATAGCTCAATGTATGGTTGTATACATAGCAGTCACACACACTAATAACCAGCCCATGGCACATTCAACCATTCCACCCAGGTTTCCAGAAAAGCACTTCATGTTTACACAAATACAGGGTGGTTAACTTCCAGACAGGCACCACTGACAACTACAGAGAATTGCCAACATAGTCAAAACCTTAAAGAGGTGAAGTATTTTAAACAGACTCATAATGCAAGACCCAGAAAAACACTCAAATCTTAGTGCATTGGAACATACCTGACTGTTTTTCTGCAAGATCTTCATCTGCCAGAGATCAGGTTTTGGAAATTATTTTATACACACAGCTACAAATCCAAAACAATAAACCAAGCTTCCAGAGTCAGTTACATTGTAGGCATAATAAGAAGCACCAGTTACCATATTTCCTTATATGCAAAGAAACCCAAACCCACCAAAAAAACCCCACCCAAGCCAAACTGCCATTTTATCCTTCAGAAATGACCTTGTATTGATTGTTTATTACTTTAAGACAAAAACACCTTTTAGAGGCTCATTGCTGCTCTGTTAATTATTAATTATAGACTCTGTTAACTGTTAATTATAGACAAATTCTTCTCTTTCCTCACCTCCAGAAGAAAAATTTCAAGAAGCAAAGTCTAGACATACATTAGATTGCAGGGGCTATCCCGCACTGATTGGAGTGAGTAGAAGCTCATTCAAGCTTCATTCTAGTTTGTTTGATTTGCTCCAGTTTGAAATGCAAATGAAAAGTCAAACTTGAGTCCCAGCCATTCTAAATTCTTCTAAATATTATCTAACAACAAAGTGAAAGAATAATCAAAGATTAGAATTGAATGAGTAAGAGTCTATTTTCTTGAAGAAATACAGAATTGTAATGTTACTTTCAATTTGAAGTTCTTCAAAATAGTCAGTGTGTTTGGTTACACTATTTTTTTTCCTTGCAAATTTTTTGTAGTAATTATAAAGTCTGAGCTACTGGAAAGAATAACATGAATCATTTTACGTAGCTAAAGAAAAGAAAAAAAGAAAAAATATTAAAGAAAATCGTTAAAACCAGACGAGCAATTTATGTGCAGAAATGAAGACACAATGCTGTGCAGAGTGGAAAAACTGCTCCCCTTCCCAGGACCTGCTGCTCCTGCTGCTCACACTTTGCACTGAGGGAAACTGACTCTGGAGCTGCATGGGCAACTCTATTTGTAAAAGTGACCAGAGAAAATAAAGTCTGTACTAATCATTGTGTTTGAATATTAGGCTGCATAACTGGGAAGTACATGTACAATATTGCATGGATGTCTCCACTTATTTCTAGTAATTAATGGGTGTGCAAAATTAATGGGGTTTAAAACTAAATTGTGCACCCAAACCTGAGGTTCATGGGATCAAACTTGCATTTTCCCTTTTAGAAAATATAAGCAGTGATATACAAGTTTTTAATTAGCATGAAAGAGAGTACAATAGTCTGTGTGGCACATCAGATAGCAGTCATCATCAAAATGTCCTTGGGTCATCAGGCATTTCTTGGCTAAACATTCCCAGTGCATTATTCAGGTCACACTGCACCAGCATTTAAAGAGATCTAGAAGCTGAACAATTTGGAGAGACTCAGTGAGCCAGTTACTCCCACAGGACTCACAAGTCATCTCCAGGTGTTCTGTTCCCATTCACCAGGGGATGATTGTGTAGTACACATCCAGGCCATGTAGGACTGGCTAGCAATCCCATTTTGGGTCCAGGCTGTGGGAAAGGAAATCAGTGTTTCCTTTTTTGATCTACTGAAATGCATTTAGCTCCTTTCAGATTTGTCATAACAACAATATATTTACCAAATAACCTAATGCAGGCTTAAACCTCTGTTCAGTACAGACTGCTAAAAATGTCTGTCTCAATTTGATATGCTACACTGACATATTCCACTTTTCTGTATCTGTTTCATTCCCTTATGGTGGGTGAAATTCAAAGGTATTACACAAAGTAATAGCCAGCCCGAAGTGAGGCAGCTAAACCCACAAATCTAGATGTACAATGAATATGATGTAGTCAAAGCTAATTAATTGTTCCATATCCATCATCATTCTGCCATTACACAGTTCCTTTCCTTCCTCTCAAGGGCTTTTCTCCTTCAGTCTATAGCATTTCTGACTCCTTTCCACTGATGTGCAAAGCTCTGAGTTCTCATACATTAATCTGGGCTTCTTCCCCAGGCTTACTGGCATAATTTCCATGCATGTTTATCTGAATCTATTGCTGTTTTCTTCCAAAGGATGTGCATCTTGAGTTTAATCCTGGAGATCTGAATTGAACAGAAGTCCTCAGTACCTTCTGGACGTGGCTCCACAGGTGTCTGCTGCTACTGCTTCACTCTCCAAGCCCTGTTCTGAGCAAGGCACTGCAAGAGCTTTCTCTCGTCTCCTCTCCTCCTGTTTCAGTGAGAGGAGCAGATTTGAGCCTTCCTCAGGGCCCTCTCCTTCCTGAGCAGAGGCCCAGGCACACCCGCAGAGGCACCACATTAATGGCAGCTGGCACTGTCTGTCTCCCAGCAGCAGGGCATTAATAACCATTAACAAAATGCTATACAGTTCCAACATATGTCAATGGAATTAACCTCTGTCATTCCTGCATCAGCACTCATGAATGACTGGTTTTCCTTTTCTTGTTTTAAAACTTACCTCTGAAATATTCCATAGCAGTAAAACCAACAGTGACTACTTAGAATAGCTGTTATTTTCCAGTTTTGAAAATGAACTCTCAGTTATCAGTACTGACCATGTTGAATGACAGCTGAATTTCTTATTCATATTTTTTTTACCAAGCGTTACAAAAAATAAACCAAAGCAAAGCCTTCATGCCCTGCAGACTTGTGAGCATTTTTGAGAGCTACTAAGGATGTGCCACCTATTAGAGAAAATAGGTGGGAGAGATTTGGGAGTTTTCTGGATCTGGAATGGATTGTTTATAGCAGATTAATCAGAACTGCTGTATTACAGCAAGTCTACTATTTCTTTCAGGAGTATGAAATATGAGTATCTTTTCTCAGTTCAAACTAGTTACCAGCGCAGAAACAAGTCCTTTTAAATGGCATGTTCATAAAGCCTCTACAACCTTACAGTATCTAGGCACGCATTGTTTCTCAGCTCAAAGCAAAACAAGTGCCAGCACTATAAACAGATGAGATAAAGTTTGTAGGAAGAGAAAGTTGGTATCATTTATTGAGTAATAAAGACAACTGGAATAAGATAACAGTTTTCCCTGTATTCAACCACATATTTTTAGATCACTAACAAGAACACCCCTATTGAATTCCCCCATGATGATTCAGGATCAATATGCCCTAAGATGATTTGAAAGATTGATGGATTTTCAAAACAGTCCTTTTATTTTTACAGATTAAGAAGAACATATTTCCATTGCTCATATACTTTGCTATTTACTGGCAGACTCCAAGATGTGAGAACGCCTAATCCAACCTCAGTTTAAGGGCAGCTACATCCCCCCTATCTCCACCAATGCTTTAAAATGTCCACTTTATCACACTGAAATCTTTAGTTCTAGAAAATAGTATGGCTCCCAGATAAATGTTTGCATGGCAAACTACTCTTGCCCATCTCCATGTCTATGTCCATGTCTAAAAGTTATTAATAGGTATAGGGAGTGGATGTGCAAGATCAGACTGGAATGCTCTGTACTCCCATGGACTGTATCAGTCACACGAGGCAGTTGTTTCTCCAGCTTGGGTTAAATGTGTGGGTTTCAATTTTTTTTTTCTGTCAGTTTTGGGTTTGTTGGGCTGTGGTGTTTGGGTTTTTATTTGGTGTTGCTTCTTTAAAAAAAAAAAAAAAAAGTCTTTACCTCTCAAAAATACCCAAGAAGTTAATGTGATGTAGAGCTTCAACTGAAAAAAAGGTTACGGAAGATTTGCCACTTTTGGCGCCTGTGGGTAGAGCAGCTGGTCCCAGTGGAATAAAGGCAAGGATAAAGCCATCTTCTTTATGAACAACATGGCAAGGGATACTGCCACCAAAAGCAAAGCCTGCTCCATGGCAGCTCCATACAAACCATCATGAAGAACATTTCAGGGTGAGAGAGCTGAGAGCACAGCACAGGCACTGCAGTCATGTGGCAGCAAGTGACAGGAGGGAAGTGATGCAGTGTTTGCAGTCCTCCAGCCCTGCTGCAGACCTCCTGAGGAAGTGCATGCTTCAGGTTAAATCAGGTCTTAGAGATACCCTCCAGCAGGCAGTGAACCAGCCAGCAGCACCTCAGGGAGAGGCAAATCCACATCCCTGTGGAAATGGCAGAAGACTGATTAATTTAATCCCATGCCCTTCCTTCTACTATCTCTACAAAAGATAGTAAGAGATGGTAAGGAGCAAAATTTGTACAAATGAACCAGTTTCTTCTACCTTCTTTGCAGAGGAAAGGAGGAGCAGATTCCATATGCCCACCCCTCCCCTGATAACAACATTTAGCAGAAGGGGGGAGAAGGGCTTTTCTGCAGAGCCTGTGCCTTTGAGGCAGCAGCAGGGCAAGAGTTCAGTTTTATGACTCTTGGCCCCAACACAATTTACCATTTACAAACTAATCCTCCTCTGCTGGAGAGCACAAGGCCTGCTAAAACTCTCATGTCCACTTCTCTGATTCTCCATTGTTCACAGTGACAGGGAGAAGCCAAAGACCTAATCGGTGTGTAATTCAATTGCTGTCCAGGCTGTGTCACAGCACAATGCTCTGCTTGTAGTGCCACGGGCTGAGGCAGCCAGCTACTGTTATGCCCCACAGCAGGTGTGAAGAATGTCACTGGCTCTGACTGTGTGCTGCCCCTCTCTCCAGGTCCACTGCTGACACTCTGTTCACTCACCACTTAAAGGCTGTTTTTCCTACTGGCAGCAAGCTAATTGTCAGCTCTCCGGTGAAAGGGCATTCTCACTATTTTTGACCTTGAAATGGGAATTCCTGCACAGCATAACATGGACCTCATATAAAGTAAACATCTTTGCCCTCCAGATCCCCTAAATGTGGAGGGCTGCTAACAAGCTCTTTATTTAGTCTTAATCCAGCAGTTAGTAAATTATGATCTACCACACCCAAACTGTTTCGCTCCGTTGTTCCTCACCAGACAGGACACTGGGCATTGCCACACATCCTTTAGGATGGTTTAAATCCTTGGTACCTAATTACATTTTAATCAGCAAAAGACAGATGCTTCAAAAAATTCCTATCCACATGTAGGTTGTTAAAAACCTCTGGAATTCCAAATTAAATGTGCTGCCAGACTTAAATACAGGGCCACTCTGAAAATAGCAATTGGTTTGGTTTTTAGAAAGAATTTACTACTCCACCAAGATTTGAAAAGCTTCACTTTCATTCATCTTGAGTTCATGGAAGCTGAGGAAGAGAAGTGCAGAGAAAAGAGGCAGGGCAGCAGCTGCCAGGTGATCAGTGGGTGTGGATATCACCCAGCCATGCTATCAGGCACATAAGGAAACACCACAGAACTATTGCTGCTACATCCACAGGAGCTTCAGAGGACATCTCCCCTGGCACAGAGCTACATCGCACACTGGTAACAGCTGTGTGTGGTGTTTCTTTCCACATGTAACAGTGACTTGTCCAAGGGATGTAAGAACAGAATGAACACAGAAACACCCTACTCCTAACACATCTCTTTCCTTAACAGCCTTGAGAATTTCATTCATGTAGAGTTTCTGGTACTATTTTTCCAGTTTCTTAATTTTCACATAGAAGCAAACCAAATAGCAGGAATACCTGATGGAAGAGCTACACTGGGACAGAAATTGTACAGGCCTGTACAGCTGTAGATTTTCATCCAAAAGAATAAACAACTGAAGTCAGCTGCAGAACCTGACCAACACAAGAAACAAATAAACCAAAATGGAAACAATTTCCCTGCCACGACATAGGTAACTTTAAATCAATATATTTGGCTATCTAGACTATTTCTGTGCAACTCTGCACATGAATTATGGCTACCAATCTTACCTAATCCTGTAAAGGGTTGAAATAGTTTGTCACACTTGCAAATTCTGTGAAGGTAGTGAGCAGATGAAAAAAGATGATCCAGCTTCTTACCACTTGCTACAGAATTGTTCATAATATTCATTATTCAAAATATGAATTGGACATCTATATTTACAATGTTTAACAAGTCTTGCTTAGTGTTGAAGCCAAGCTGCTCATTTCACCCATATTCATCTACTGTCATCATCGACGGCTGATTTCCAAACATGGCCAGGCACCAGTTTTCATGGCAAGGGTTCATGAGACATTCTTGCATCCTGAATCAGGATTCAGCAATGTCATGTGCCAAGCCTTAGAAGCATGCAAAGCATTTACAACTGAGCACCTGCGGAAATCCCATTTCCTGACAAAGAGAGGCCTCTGATATTCACATTTTCTCCTACTCTTAGGCTATGCAGTAATGAAATCTGACCTGAATAATCCTTTTACAGCTGTACAAGGAAGTATCCTTGCTTAGCATTTACCCCTCCTTACGGAGGTTCAGTGGAAACCTGGTTGAGCAATCAGCAAAGATACATAGAATGAAAAGTCTGGCTGATGGGATATGACAAAAACCATGCACACAGGGACACAAAGTGAGCCTATCAGAGAAAATGGAAATACTCTGGTACCTTTAATGAATATAGGTAAGAGGGTGGGACCCTAAGGAGTCACATTAAACTTGGTGTTAATGCCAACAGTGACATAGGCAGGCACAACCAGAGTGCATGCTCCTGGAAAGGGAGGCCAGGAACACTGTTGCTAACAGCATGGGAATAATCAGAGTGCAGGACTGCATGGGAACCACTGCTAGGTCAGTGACAAGAGTTGAAGGGGAATAAATTGAAGGAATGCTGGAAGGGACTTGGAAAGCGCTGCTTGTGACGCCAGTGATGGAAATGACTTTGAACAACTTATCCTGTGAGATTCCCTGCTCTGCAAGGTACTCCCCACTACCTCTTGCTGTAGGTCCGGGTTGCCCTTACTCCAAGCTGCCCTCATCCCTTTGAAGGCTGTGATTCCCTTACTCCACAAAACCTATATCCTTGTCCTGTCCCTGTCACTCTTATCATGGGTTGCTGCTGCTTTATCTCTGACACGAACTATCTGTGTCCCCTCCTCAAACTCTGACCTCAAACTCCCAACCATCACATCTCCATATACCCCCAAGTCATCCCCTCTGCCTCCATTCCCTGGCACTGTTCCCTGTAGTTGCTTCATACCCCAAATTATCTTTGCTTTTCTTTTCCTCCCTCTAGCAGTGCGAGTGTGAAGCCCAAGCTACCACAGGTAGCAGGCCATTAGCCTGTGCACTGTTCTATGCCCAATCTCACTTTTGCTGGGTCACTCCTTGGAGCTTTAAACCAATGACTACAAACAGCCCTGTTGGTCTTTATTGGTTCCTCAGCCTCTTTTTGGGAACCATAATCCATCAGGGTACTGGGCAGGCTCAGTGGATGCAGAGTGACAGGTACTGTTCCCTGTTTCCACAAGGAAATGCTAGAACAACTTCTGTCTGCTGGGTGTAAAAACCAGGTCTCCATGGCACACTTCCCTGTTCCTTCCTTGCTGCTGATCAGTCATTCCTCTGGGTCCTCCAGGGGACCTCCCCCCTCCTCTTGGCCATGACAGTGTGCATTCAAACAGCTGCTCGGGCTGGATGAAACACCTGCTCTGGGCAGCAGCAGCTGGAGTTCATTTTGGGTCCAAAGGGCCGAGGTGAAGCAGGCTGACCGCATGTGCACTAATCCAGTATCATCACCAACTCCACCAACAACAGGTGCCCTTTGAAGAGGGAGGGAAACACTATTTGGGGAGGAACCAGAGCTTTATAAAGGACATTATGGGCCAAGTTCTCAGCTGGTACATGCTCAGTTAAAGCATGTACCCTCTTGAAGTTATATGAATAATGCTCACATACTCAACCAAAAGCTTTGGCCCATTCTCAGTGCTGCTTCTCTTCTGTTTTTAGTTTTCCTAAGGATTTTTCACTTCCTCTCATTGCTCTGCATTCATCTTCCACCAATAAAGAAACTTACCTGTCCCTTGCTTCAGACCAGACAGCTGAAAGTCAAAAGCCACATATCCCACATTTCACCATCCTCCTGTGCACAGGTAACACAATCTTACCATGTGTCCTTCAGTCCTGCTCGAGTTCTGGGGTCCAGATCATGAGCCTGCAGCAACAGCAACAAGGGCAATCCCATTCTGGAACAAACGAAACCAAACCCCTCAAGGGCCATTAAGAGAAGTCTTTCAGCACAGGCATCCTAAGAATTGTCATGCACTTGCTCAGACGAGTGGTGCCTGGAGGACAGAGCATAATTTCAACATAGGATCCCTACAAATTACACAGGAAGAAAACAAACAAACAAACAAACAAACAAAAAAGAAACAAAAACAAACAAAAACCAAAAAAAACAAAAAAAAAAAAAAAAAAAAAAAAAAAAACACCCAAAAATAAAAAAAAAAAACACCAAAAACAAACCCTGTCAGAAACTATTGGTCAAACTGTCTCCAAGGAAAGTTTTATTTTTACCTCATTTTGCTGGAAATTTGTTTACCATCCAATACATACAAATCTCTTTCTAAAGTCCCTCTTAGTGTATTTCTGATAAACACCTGAACTAATGAAAGCCTCTACATTTTCTTGTTTTCTGAGTCCTGCTATTCTGTGCTCCAGAGGCCAGTTCTGTAAATCTGGTCTCGATCACTGCAGTTACACTTGTGCTTCTTTCTGGAGAACCTGGAAGCCCTCAGGAGCCTGAGACTAGAGCTGGATTCACAGAGATGACACTGCAGACCATGGCTAAAAGCACTCTGCTCACACCACCTGCGTAAAAGCAGGATTTCTAAGTTCCTGTTGATGGATGATCAGAGGAAAACATGACCTTGCTGCAAGTTGCTCATGTGAACCAGTCACAGCCTTCATAATTTTGTATTCCAAAATTTATTTTCCTGAGCTATGTATCTTTTAATTCCTAACTTTCCAAGATTCATATTTAAGACACTTTTCCCTTGGGACCATGTCTCAGCTGGGTTATAGAGAAGCAAAGTGATAAGAGACAGTTGGATGAACAGAGCTGGTAGTGAGAACAGCACAGGCTGAAAAAAGAGTCTCAAATCCATAATAGTCCCTGACATCTACCAACAAGTATACACAAGAGTAACCTGTACTGTGTTGGCTCGAACATTTAAACAAGTCTCCAAGAATTTCCCTTGACGAACACCACAGTACAGGTTAGACAATTCCTCACCAAGGATATGACAGACATTCAGGAACCACACAAGAACCTCTAGTGCTGGAAATGTATTCTCAGCTGCTGCAGACTCACAGATTCCCGTTAAGGCTTTAACCACTGTTCCAAAGTTGGAAAACACCAGAGCATGTACAAACATACGCAGAAGGCAATATTGCACACTTGTGCAGCACTTTTGTCCACGTACATACCTGAGGGAACCACTTTGCACCCTGATACTGAGCAGTAGAGATACCTACACATTCCTGCCATTCCCAGCCAAAGCAATAAAACACTGTAACATCTGACAGCACAGAGCTCTTCCTATCCCTCTGAATCCTCGCTGCTGCTTGCTGTCACTGGGCACATTTCACGCAGGCCAGCTGCACAGGATTTATTTAACCAGTTTTAGAGCATCAAAGCTAACTTTTTTTTTGTCTTTGCCCCAGGCAGGCACTGAGTATGCAGGATTTAAATCAGAGAACAAAAGGTTCTGTTGAATTTTTAAATATTCAACCCAGTAAATTCTAAATTCTAGGGAAAAAAAAGTGATAGCAACTGGGAGTGGTTTAAAAATCAAAAAGTCAAAATGTGAAGCATTTCACTGCATTTCTGGGGGTAATGCCACAGGGTAATGTGGGTGTCCTAAAGATCAGAATAATTAACTTCCCAAGATTACCAATTAATGGTGCTGACTGCTTCAAGTGATAGGAGCCAAACATACTCGGAGTTCTACCTTTTAATTCCAGTGAAATCAGGAGAATGCTCAATTCAACAAAAGCTCTGCAAAAAGACACTGAAATTCATAAAACAAATTGTTTGATCCTTGCAGATTGGCAGAGAAGACTTTGTCTGGGACATACTGCCACAAACTTACTACAATCTATGATACTACCTATTGTAGTAAGGTTTTAAAAATGTATTTAAAGCCATTAAAATGGAACTAGGCAGAAGATGATAAAGAGATACCCTAGGGAATCACAACACTTAGACAATTAAGATAGTCTAAAAGAGGTGCTCTGACTAAAAAGCAGCAATAAAAGGTCATTTGTAACTGGAACTAGAAGAGGAATTACTTCATTGGAGTTTAGCATTGCCTTTAAGGTCCATGATGTTTGAGTGAAATTATCCACTTCTGCTTTGTCTGATTCACCATCACAGGTTCCATCTTATTATAAAATTTGAAATAAACATTTAGCTTGATGAATGTTCACATTAAAATTTCAGATCTCTTTTTTCTCAAGCAGTTTCACCACAACTTTAAAAGGATTCTTTTACAAAAATTATGATTTGTTATTTTTTGTTATTACAAAAGCCAAAACGTTTAGAATAATTTCCTCTTCACCTGCAAACATTTCACACTCCTCTTACCACAACGGTGGCTTTAATTTCTTCTCTCTAAAGCCAAGTAGCAAATGGCATCAGTCAAACCAGTTAACTCCCAGGAGTCCCTGTACTTCAGAATAAGGTGCTCCTGGTACTAGCAGGGACTCTATGAACACTGATTATCAGTAGCATACAGCAGCAAGACAATAAATGGTTTCTGGATCTTCATCCCTTGCCCACAGTTTACTTTTAGCCCAGATATTCTGAGTATGTACAAAGTGCACCTGCTCATGCAGACCTCAAAGAGGCCTGATGTCCCCTCAAGGGCCACCTGGAGCACTGAGTGCACTTCCTGAAGTTTACACTGCCAGGAAGGCATTACCTGGTCACTGATTTCAGATGGCACAGGCTGCACACACACAAAGAAAGGCTCTGCCTTTTTCAATGTGTCAAGTCGTATTTTCTCATTTACCCAAGAGTAAGTACAGATTCTAACCCACAGCTGTGGAAAGGAAGGTAGAATAGAAAGGAAAGTACACAAAGTATACAAATTATGACAGACTTTAGGCAGTTTGGCATTGCACAATTCCCTTATGCAACGCATTGCCTGGGGCAAGCCTCATGATTTCAGAAATTCCACAGAATCCCCTTAAATACGCTCCAGTGCTGAGGCCCTGTGCCTTCCACCTGCAATTACTGACTGAACGTATGATATACCACAGACAGATTACATGGATGAGCCTTACATTTGTTGGCCTATGCTTTTTTAAATGTGACCTGAAATAACAATTGCAAAATCTCAGAGGCAGATGAACCCTGCCAATTTATAGAAACTTTCTCCTAAGCACAGCCTCTTTAGAAAAACCAAAGGGGTATTATCAGCCAGTAGCACTTGAAATGAATAGTCCACTTAAAACTCAAGTGTATTGATAAGAGCAGAAATGGAGATGGAAGAGCCAATGCTGCTGGCCAGGCTGAAGCTTCCTTAGGCAGGCTGCCAGTCCTCTGCAGCCACCAGGCTGAGAGCACAGACTGCCCCTGGGCTCCATATCTCCCTTCTGCCTCTCCCAATCCCAGGCATGGCCTTCCTCAGTGCTGCCAGAGCCTGGGCTCCTACAGACACATGCGAGCTGGTAAGCTGAGTCAGGACATGTAATGATTCTGTAAATATGAGGAGAAAAGACCATGGTGAACAACATCAGTGTAGGTGATTTGTCAACATTTAAAATTGCAGAAAGTGGTAAGTGCTTAAGAGAAAATAGTGACATACAGCTTCTAGACATGAGTTAAACAGCGGCCACAGCCCAGTTTGACGTGCAGCCCCACACATGTAGGCAGTCACACAAACACGGCCACATGCAGCTGGACTTGAGACACTATGGGAAAGATAAAGGTGGCAAATGCTAACAGGCTGGGCACAAGTCACAGCAAGAGTCTATAAATGCACTTGAGATGCATTTACATCTTCTAGGCTTGACTGCAGACCTACACACAGATCCTAAACCTCCTGTTAGCACAGAGTTTTCCCTGGAGTCTAGAGAAGGGAGAGTGGAGGAAAGGGAGAGGACGGGTCTGCCTGAGCACTGTGGTTGTGCAGCAGTGGGAAAGAGCCCTCAGGGAGAGAGAGAAGAAGGCAGGGGGACCTGGAGACCAGCAGGAGGGTGAGAGCTAGTGGTACACAGGTAGGATGTGCCCTGTACATCTGTACATGTGCCCTGCTTTGTGTACACCAAAGCCCCAGAGCAGATCCCAACTGAGAAGCAGCAGAGGCTGTCTGTCTCCAAACTCTGCTCCTGGAAGGGTCCCATGGTAGCAGCAAGCACTAACTACAGATAATCTAATTTAAATACTGCAGAGAAGAAAATAGCACAGATTAGAAAACCCTCCTATATGTATTCTGTGACACAGGGTTAAAGATAAGCTTTGCTTGCATTTCAGAAACTCTTACAAGCTCATCTCCTGGGTTAGCTTTAGACACAGCAGAGATATGCCTGTCAGCTGTGGGCACATTCTGTTTGAAGGACAGATTTCAATCAGTGAAGTTTAAAGAATTCTATAAATATCACAATGTTTTATGTTATCCAGCATTCAGAGAGTTCCTTAAGGAAGAACTTAATTGCAAGAGAAGAGCGGCAATGAGCCACTGTCACAGTGGCTGTGCCATGCAGACTTGTGCCTAGGAAGCCTATGGAAAACAAAGTGTCTGAGATAAAAGTTACAACAGAGGCAAAAAGTGTCACAACTTTATCAAGATACTGAAGCAACGTGGGAAAACTCAAGGCAAAACAGACATGGCTGGTTCCACTGACGAGAACGTCCTCAAACATCTCATCTGATTTCAAACACTGCAGCAATGGATGTTTGGCAAACACAAAAATCTCAATGACAGGAAGAAATTTTTGGGACTCTAGAAAAGGAAAGCAAATGAAAACTAAGGTTTGGAGTATTTGAGGTGAGTGCCAAAAAAAGGCATTTAAAAATTTACTTCCAAAATTAAAAGTTAATCCAAGTATTTCTCAAACAATTTCATTATGGTACCTCATTTTATTAAACTGAATATATGCAAAATACATGCAGATCTGGCACAGTATAGTAATTTTCAGTATCTATAAAACCAAAATACAGGCTTCTGTCTGTTCTGTTTGACAGCAACAAGACTGGTTTCAAAGAGACTAGGCTTTATTTTTGAGCAATGCTTCTCTTGTATCACTAAAACATGCTGATTTCAGAGCACTATAGCAAACTGGTGCTTTCCACTTGCTCAGTGACAGACAAAAATTATTTTCCAGAATGTCCGTGTTGCAGCCTGGTCACAACACTGTTTCCTCTCCAGGGCCATCTCATGTTTTGCTGATGACAACTTTTACTGAAAGTTAGTTAAAAGAGGTTATTTTGCTATGCTTACTTAAATAGTAACATCCCACATTTCAGGCTTCTTTTTTAACTTTATGAGACATACAGTGCAAAAAGGCAAAAAAAAAAAACAACTCAGAAGTCTTGCTGGCTCTTCCTCCTTGGATAAAGGAAGTAAAAAAGGGAAAAAATAATGAGATGAAGCACCTGTTGAGACTAGAAAAGCATAAGAAAAATGGGTTAAGGGACTTCAAGTCCAATAAAAGCAATCATGAATTAATGGGTGTTCATATGAATCATTCCTAATTTCCTGCCAGAGAGCTTTGGTTTCACTTAATTACAAAACAAAATGATGAATGAAGATGGCCAATTCACAAGCATACATATAGCACATTTATTTGTTTTTTACTTTTTCCTCACACAGCCCTCTGTTTTCATCATAGCTATTGATGGGCACTGAATGAGAGAAAAGTCTGGCAGCATTAGATAGACTATTTGCAAAGCACATGAAAAACCCATCACAGCTAGAAAGAAGCAAACAGATGGTAGCTGGAGAAAAGCAACAGCCTTACTACCTGTAGTGAAAGAATAAACAATACCAACTCCAGATCACAAAGTGCAGCCAAAAGAATCTAGCTTTAAATGACAGAATCAGGGTAGAAAATGGCCAGATACAACAAAATGTTTGCAAAGTAGGCTGAGAAGAATGAATATTTTGAGAGGGTTGCTAAAGCCCACTGACACAAATAGTCCTCTCTACTGCACTCTGCCAAAGAATAAATAGGAAAAGGAGTGGGGAGGAGTAGAGAAGGTATGGGTTTGTGTCTAAGAGAGTTTATTTTGATGGAATTTTAATTGTAGTTCTGTATACCACACTGTGGTGTTTTGGCTTCCCACGCTGCCATACACTTTCAACACACTTTAAAATGTACTGTACCGAAATCATGCTAAATGATAAAAATGAAAAGATACCTTTCATCAAGGCATGTGCCTGTAACCAACCCTTTGATGACCCTTGTAGGTCCCTTCCAACTCAGAATATTCTGTGATTCTGTGCTGAAAAGCTGTACCTAAAAAACTGAACAAAGTGCCAGCTCCCTGGAATGCTGCATTTCTTGAAGTCACAAGCTTTTGGAGCAGATGATACCTTCCCCAGTCCAGATACAAAGAGCATGTGATATCACCTCATGCTATGTAGCAAGAATCCCTATATTATTTTGTCATGGAACTTTTTCATAATACAATTGATGCAAATGGTGTGTATTTCCTTTAGTTCTATGAAGCACAAAGCAAAATAAACTGAATGGTGTTCTTATAAAATGAACATATGGAGTATAAAGAATTTTAGAGTCAGTTTTCAGATCAGCTTCATGATGGCCTTAAGAACTGCCCTTGTCTCTTAGCTGTCCATCACTGAAATGGGATAACTTAATATAGTTTTCCAAGGCTCCAGAGCCCATTAATGCAGAGACAAACCTCTATGAGATTATATGCTCAGAAATTACCATAATAAATGCCCAATTAACTAAATACAACTACAAACTTTTCCATGGGGACACTGGCTAACTTGTTTGCTATTGCTATTCTACAGTTCAAGTTATTCAATCAAGTATTTATTTAGGTTGGGATGTCAATCCATACACACAGAGAGGCACCACACTTGCTCCTCTTCCTCCTCCTCTGAGGGAATCAAGGGATAATTCTGGAATAATAAAACACTAGCAACTACTTTACAGGCCAAAACAAGGATAATTGGAATGGAAGGAGCTAAAAGGTAGCTGATAGAGGTACGTCCTTCCAGCAAAAGTCCCTAGTGCTACAGTGAAGAAGAGGATGCCTACTGAGAACTTCAGAATAAGGTCATACATCGCTCAAGTGTCTTGTCAATATATTGGCATTTAATGACTTTGGGTACTTATTTTAGCCTTGCAAACATTACAGTTATATTACTCACATGAAATTTTACCCAAATGCTTAAATGCTGTTTGATATTTTTAAGTGAAGCTTATAATTTAACTAAAACATGAAGAATCAGAACTAAAATGGCTAATTACAGCAAACAAAGAGGGCTGAATAGCATATGAGATGGAGGCACTGAACAAGAATTATTTAAGTTTCTCATGAGCAATGTTCTCATATCTCTACGTGACTACTCTCAGATGATGCATGCTGGGCTCTAGGCAGTCAGATCCAATAACAATTAAAACAGGCAACGGAAAATGATTCTGCCCTTAGCATCCTGGGTTGGTGGGGGAGTGATCTGCTAGAAAATATTCCACAAAACAGCACATAGCATTGAGCTTACTAAACAAAGTCACTGAAGAGAAAATTATTGATTTTGAAGGGTGTTGAGATTATTCATATTTCCTCTCCACTGGTGTGAATCTATTAAATGTAAAGAAATGCTCAAGAAATGCCGAGTTCCATCCACATGGTAAAACAGTTGAAAAATATCAGGAACATGTATTTTGAAGTTACTGTACAAGCTGAGGGTTACTGGTTACTAAAATACTGAAGATAGTTTAACAAGCATAGGTAGGGCCAATTCAGCACCAACATTTTTAGCACTAAACCAAAAAGCCTAAAGAATTTACCCTGTAGCCAAGACACACACTGCTAAATTCCCAGGACTTTTCAGAGCTCACTCCCTCCTCAGGACTGCCTCTGCCTAGATGATCTCACCAGCCACCCAGCCTCAGCCCAGGCTGGTCACACTTTCAGATGCTGCTGCTGGAACAAGAGGTACTGAATGTGACTGCCCGGAAAAGGGCTCAGCTCTTACATTAGAAGAGTTTTATCCACGGTATTGCTGTCCCATAAAGACAATATATTAGAAACAGGAAGCAAAGAAGAGCCAGCAGGTTACACTGGCTCTGCACAGCTCTGATGTCAAAGAAAATGAGAGGCAGCAGATGGGACTATGCCAAGAACCAAACTGAGGGAGCCACAGCATCCTGAGCTCCTGGTGCCCTGACCATGTGTGTACAACACAGCACAGCTTCTGTGCCTTGGACATGTGTGTGCAACACAGCACAGCTTCTGTCCCTTGGATATGCTCTGCACCAGAGTACACATAATTGCACATCGAGCTGTTGGCTTGTAGCCTCCCTAGGAGGGGCAAGCAACAAATATGTGCATTTCCTAAGTTCTTCTGCTTCTGATTGTCTTCTCTGCTTTCCTCTACTACCCTGCTTAAATAGGAAATACTTTCACTTCAGCTGTGTTGCTCTGTTTGGAAAGAAAATGAAGACATGTCAAATACACAAATTATGTTTTTCTCTTATGTTTGTAGGACCATCTTGGAATACTCCAAACCTGTGACACATGTACACGTGTAATCATGAACCACTGAAGAGAAAGTATGTGCTGGAATATTTTATTAAGAAGACTCATAGGAGAATCCTTTTCCTCAAGTCACTCATAGTCAAGATTCAATGTTTTATAACCACTTCTTCAGCACAAGTGTGCGGCACAACTACAAGTAGAGGCCAAGTTAACATATCTACTTAAATGTTAAGGTAAATCTTTTATGTCAGTTATTCACTATTCACACTGTTTGCCAGCACCCGCGGGTTCCTCGGGATGTTCGGAGCTGTTCGCGCTCCCGTCGCGCCTGCCCGGGGCCCCATGCGCCATGGCGGTCCCCGCCGGCCCCCCCGCATCCGCACACCCACATCATCCTACTCCTCCTCCCTCGGAGGGCGGGCGGCAGCGCGCAAGGTGTGTCCCAGGTGCCCGGCTATATCAGGCGGCGCGGCGGCGGCGCGGCGGCCCCATGGCGGCGCCGGTCATGGCCGAGCCGCGCTCCAAGCGGCCCCGGGTGATGCTGCCCGCCTGCCCCGCGCACCGCCCGCTGCCCGGCAGCCGCGTCCGCCACGGCTTCCCGCCCTCCGTGGAGGAGGCGCTCTGCGGCGTCACCGGCGCACAGCTGGAGCTGCACTACTGCCTGCAGGCGCTGGTAAGGCGGCGGGCTGCGCACGGCCACGGGAGGGCATGGCGGGCTGCGTGTGCCTCCATCGCCCTGCGCCGGCAGCCACCGGCGGAGGAGAGAGGAGGTGCCGGAGCCCGGTTGAGGAGGGTTTAGAGTCGGGCTGGGACGGCACAGCGCTGCCTGTGTCCTGACCCAGGGGGTTCGGAGGCTCTCCGGGCTCCCCGACCCGCCGGCGGCAGCGCTCCTGCTAAAGCCGCGCCGCGGCCGCTGCGCCCACACGGCCACGAAAACAACGAGGAAAGTCCGTAACGAGATGGCTATGATACGAGCGCTCGTGTATTTTGGGTAATTCACAGAGGGCCTTTTGCCTGGAGAAAAGGGTCAGGAAGAGGAGATGCTAACAGCTTTGGAGTATAACGCTTGAGTGGGTTTCCCCCAAACTTTGTTGAATAGCTGCGTGTGTTAACTGTAGTCTGTGAACGTTGCGGATGGCTTAGGGTTTCTTGCTCCACAGGCATGAACTTTGGACATGAAATCATAAAAGGTATCATTGATACCATGTCAAATTCATGCCAGAATTGCATCTGGCTACATTATCAAGTGTTAAGCAAACATATAACTTAACAGAGACATTAAAATTAAAAAATCAAAATTATCAATGCCATACCTTCTGATGGCAAGCATCCACAGGGAAGCAACACAAAATATATTCAGTATATTCCCAAGATCTTTCAATTGAGTTTGGTATCAAGTATAAGTTAAATGAAAATTTAAGTATGCAGTAAAACATGTTAAGCCTGTGGAAGAAAAAAGTTGTAGTGATTGGCAGCTGGATAGGATGGAGAAAACTCAGTTAGAAATTGACTGTGGATAAATCAAACCTAGAAATGTGAACATCCTAAATAGTGAATGATTGACATAAAAGATTTACCTTAACAGTTAAGCAGATGTGTTAACTTGAATTCCACCTGAAGTTGTGCTGCACACGTGCACTAAGGAACTGCTTATAAAACACTCAATCTTGGCTGTGCTGTCAACAGAAACAGGAATGAGTGACTTGAGGAAAAGGATTCTGCAAATAAAGCAATGAATGTTCTTAATAAAAGGTTTCAGTATGTGCTTTCTCTTCGATGGTTTATGGTTGCGTGCGTCTATGTGTGTCACAGGTTTAGGTTGTCCCAAGAAGGCCCTAAAAATATGAAAAAAACATACACTTGTGTGTTTAACATGTCATTGTTTTCTTTCTGAACATAGGTGAAATGAAAGTATTTCCTATTTAAGCAGGGTAGTAGAGGAAAGCAGAGAAGACAATCAGAAGCAGAAGAACTTAGGAAATGCACATATTTGTTGCTTGCCCCTCCTAGGCAGGCTACAAGCCAACAGCTCGATGTGCAGTTATGTGCAGAGTATGTCCAAGGGACAGAAGCTGTGCTGTGTTGCACACACATGTCCAAGGGTCACCAGCTGTGCTGTGTTGTACACTCATGGTCAGGGCACCAGGAGCTCAGGATGCTGTGGCTCCCTCAGTTTGGTTCTTGGCATAGTCCCATCTGCTGCCTCTCATTCTCCTCACCATCAGAGCTGTGCAGTGTTCCAACCTGTGTAACCTGATGGCTCTCCTTTGCTACCTGCCTGTAATACTTCTCTTTATGAGACAGCCATACCATGGATAAAATATTCTAAATATAAGAGCTATTAGATCTGTTAACATGGTTAAATATGGCAGTGGTTTAAGTTGTTACTTTCCCATACAGAACAGAACAAGGCCAGCAGAGGATTTAGGGTTGTAATACTTCTGAAGTTATAGAATGACCTGGTTTGTAAAGGACCTCAAAGATCATCGGGTTCCAAACCCCCTGCCATGAGCAGGGACGCCTTTCCCAAGACCAGGCTGCTCAGAGCCAGCCTGGCTTTGAACACTTTCAGATGGGGCATCCACAGCTTCTCTGGGCAACCTGTTCTGGTGTCTCACCATCCTCACAGTGAAGAGTTTTTTCCAAATACCTAATGCAAACCTGCTCTTTCAGTTTTAAGCCTTTCCCCCTTGTCCTGTCACTGCATGCTCTTGTAAAAAGTCCCTCTCCATCTTTCTTATCAGGCACTGGAAGGACACAATTAGGTCACCAGAGCCTTCTCTTTTCCATGTTGAACAAACCCAATCCTCTCAGCCTTTCCTCACAGGAGAGGTGCTCCATCTCTCTGATAACTTTGTGTTCCTCCTCTGGACTCGCTCCAACAGATTTATGTTCTTCCTGAGATGCCTTCCCAGGCATGAGTTACATCTAATATTGAAGGTGTATAGTTCAGTAGCAGTATCCATTATTTTGGAATACCATGTCCATAATAAAGCTGATAAACAGGTGCAAAGTTGTGCTTGTTCTCTTTCTGGTATTTGTCTCATCTTTCTCATAACTTTGAATGCTAACTTTTGATTGGAATGTAGGCCTGCAGGGATAAATTTTATGTTCCCTGTTCTGGGAATATGTTTAAAAAACAAAACAAAAACCCTCCACAAAACACAATTACAAAACACACACATGCTAACCACTCATAAATAAAATATTCTGAAGAACTCTTAACTGCTATTGCAAGAGTAACATCAGTACTACAGTTGCCTGACCTATTAAAAGATAGAACGAGTTCTAGTAGAAGTATAGATTTTTCATTTTATACTCCAACTACTCACTTCATTTATTGTAGAAATTGGATCAAGGTCTCCAAAGTGATCGTGCTTCGTGAACAAAACACCTTCCATTGGAAGGGTCTCGCAAGTTCTGTTAAAGCCACATTCTGCTGCAGGTGAGTCCCATATCTGGCAAATCTTAACACTCTTGTTTTGTGTGCTTAGGGTGAATATTTTGATCAGTCACATGTGGCTCTAACAAATATTTCGAAGTTTTTCCTGCATCAAGCTCTGGAAGAGAGAAAAGCTGCAGAGGCGTTAATGAAGTATCAGCAGGAAAGAGGAGGCCATTACTGCTCTAAAACCATCCAGGTGGGTAGTAGTCAACAAATTTTCAAGCAGCTGTGATCTGTTTAACTTACTGAATTATATTGTTGGTACTTCAGATCTCTGCATTCACCCACTATTAGATTTCCAGATATAATTTATCTGGCATTCTTGTGTACACAGTTTTGTTCTTGATTGTGATGCCTAGAAACTGTCAGACATACAGTCCTGACTCTATGGGGTTGTTTTCCAGCCCAAAAGAATATGGACAGTTTTCCCCTTTTCTTTCACTCAGCTGGATACTGCTATTTCCAGTATGCTGCAATGGATTATGACTCATTAAATTGTGCTGAAACAGTTCACTTGTCTCCTTCACACTGAACCTAAGTGGAAACTTAGACATGACTAGCACCTAAGAAAAGGAAAAACCATCCATCTTGGGGCAGTAGTTGATTTCCTAAAGTACAGCTCATGACAGAATTTGAACCAAGATCTAACCTGGGCTTGCACAGGTACAAAGGAATAACGCAAAAGTTTTCAGGAAAAAAATAACCCACCTCATTTAAGACCAAGAGGCTGATTCTCCTCTACCAAATTAGTTAATACAGAATGCTCTTCTCTGGTCCATCAGAGCAGTTAAGCTGTAGAAAGTAAAAAAGCTATTGCAAAAACCTTTCTTAATACTCAGTTTGCATCAAGGAAGAGCTTAGGACTTCCAGTACTTAAAGGGAACATACAGGAAATAGAGAAAGGGACTCTTTGTCAGGGAATGCAGTGTTAAGATGAGGGATAACAATTTTTAACTGAAAGAGGGTAGATTTAGGCTAGATATCAGGAAGTCTCTCTTTACTGTGAGGGTGGTGAGACAGTAGAAAAAAATGCTCAGAGTAGTAGAGGATCCCCCATTACTGGGAGTGTTCAGGGCCAGGTTCAATGGGCCTTTGAACAGCCTGGTCTAGTGGAATATGGCAGAGGGTGGGGACAAGATGATTTTAAGGTCCCTTCCAACCCCAACCATTCTATGATTTGGTTTCCTGGTGTAAGAACCCTCTTCAGGCATAGCTGCTGCTATGTAAATCTGTTCTTTG
This sequence comes from Vidua chalybeata, assembly GCF_026979565.1. Lineage (NCBI taxonomy): Eukaryota > Metazoa > Chordata > Aves > Passeriformes > Viduidae > Vidua > Vidua chalybeata. Next base: position 49,327,337 of record NC_071535.1, on the reverse strand, counting down.
AAGAAATGCTTGGATTCTGCCACTTGTGTTTATAGCCTGAAAAAAACAATAGATGCTCCAAACTGGAAGTGGTTGTTGCAAAATCGTAGTACAACTTTTTTTAGAGCACTAGGTTAAGTTGCAGGAATCCATTAATGAATACAGATACATGAGCTGTTCTTTTGAGTAAATACGATTCTGTCTTTGTTTTCAGAAACCAAACTGTGATTATGCAGTCGGTCTGATGAAAGCCCTGGAACTAGCAATGGTACAATGGAAAACTATGCTACGATATTTTGAAGAGCTTTACACCCTGAGTGTTGAAAATGCAGATCCACACAGTGCAAACACTATCAAGAAACAATTTATTGGGCCCAAAATCCAGAAGATCAAGCTGATGGGAGATCTGCTGACCAATGCTCGCAGGCTTGACTGTTCCCAAGATGGCAGAAATAGTCTTGGGGATTACTTTATGGACCGGCTACAGAAAGAGTTCAGGACCAGCATAGAGCCAGAGTCTAGTGGTCACTGCAGCCCCTGCCCACCTCTCCAGGAGTGCACAGGAGCTGCAGAAGGTCTGAAGCGACCCCAGAGAGAATGCTCCCAGCACAGAAATGGCATAGGGCCAATATATGCAACCATACACTGCACCACGATGCTGCCACAGTGTAACAATGGCACAAGAGCAAAGGTGAAGCAGGGCAGGGAGGGCCTTTAATGCTCAGTCTGCTGCAGCTACAGGGCAGCTCCTCAGGCAAACCTGACCCAAGGGTGGAGCTAGGACCAAAACTCAGGAGACATGATGCTCTATCCCTCCTCCTGCTTAAACCCCATCCCCTCATCCTTTGCTGAATCACAGCTCAAAATCTAGCCCATACCACTATTAGCTTTAAATGATAGCAAGGTTGCCAGCTAGATTGTCACATTTATCTATGCAATTCTTCCTGGAAGCCAAAAGTTCTTAAGCTTCTTCTCTCTCTTAAATGATTAATAGGATCAGTTAGTGCAAATTATTTTAAGAATATATATAAATTTTATTAAAACAAATAAAAAATAAATCACTGCACCTTCAGTGCAAGGAAACTTTTACATGGCAGAAGATCCAAATACTAGTTTTATATTACTGAATATTTTATTTTACTATTCAGTATTTTTAATTACTAACAAATATAGTAAAATAATGAACTTTTTAAAAATACTTGTTCAAAAACAATGGGTTTTTTGTCTTATTTCTATCATAGTAGCAATTTAAGTAAGTAGTCTAATGAATTACTGGTCAGCTATTTCTAGTGGTATACTTCAGGATGAAGGATGCAAACATTTCCTCAACAGGGGGAATAAGAAAATGTGCTGATTTCTCTATAGTTATTGCCTAATTGGCTTTTCTCATCCCGAGAAAGCAGATGAGAGAGAAATTAGGAGTTCTCATTAGATGAGAACTTTAGAGGTTCTAGGGCATATTTTGCAAGTGTCACCGAAGAGAGTAACTCTAGGACTTTGTCCAGACTTAACATAGGATGATTGCTTTAATTATGATACAGAGCCCTATCTCAGCTAGCTCACTAAAGGTATTACTGTGGCACTCCTGCTACTTCTTATATTCCCTATTTGGTCCCAAGGAGGAGCATGAGATCCTAGTGAAAAAAGAGTACACTTAACTAGAATTGCATCAGTCAGAATTGCTACTTATTAGTTTTGCCTTTCAATTAGGGCAGTGTTAGCCAGCTTGGTTCAAGTGCAGAAGTGTCCAAATTCCTCTCATTAGTCCCCTACCAGAGTGCCTCATTCTGAACCCTGGCTCCCAAGGTCACCTAAGAAGAGCAACTGGCCAGATCAGCTGCCTGCAGTTAGGGATTTTTTGTCATTATATACATCTTTTCTGCAGTTGGGGTTTGATTCATTGGAAGATTGCCTCACACTTTTGTGTAATACTTTAGCTGATACTCCTGTTTTGCTTAAAAATAAATTCAGTTCCATGTCTGCGTCTCCAGTGTATTCCTCAGTTCACCACCCAGGCATGCTGGTAATCTTCTCCAAGAGATTTTGCATATGTGTACAAAACCGTGCCGGTATTTTTCTGCATATGAGAAAGTTGTGCATGATGGAAGAGTATGACAGAGTGAAAATAAATGCCAGAAAACTGCATTACTCTAAAAGCACTGCATAATGAAACATTTTTAGCAAACTCTGATAGAGCTAGAGTAGCAATTAAGTAGCAATTTCTGCAAAGCCCACCTTCTGTTGGTGTTGTAACACGGGTCAGAAAATTACAATGCAGATGTTTTCCCAATCTTTTCTGTGAATGTGGTCCAGCTTTGGGGTGGGGATGGGGAACACAAACACTTTAAAACAACTTCTGTATTCATCCATAAAAATACTGCCAAGTGCCACAGGTACGGCTCAAAGCACTTTTAGAATCATGCTAGATTTGCCTGTGTTGAAATTGCTGCTCTTAATACAGCAGGACTCTAAAAGATATTTCCATCTGGGCTAGATTCCATCACCCATCCTCACGCTGAGCATACCTTATTCAACAATTAGTTCCACTGACTTCAACTCAACATGAATAAGAGCAATGGAATCTGTCTCTCTCAGTATTAAAATACAGCCCACTACGTGTGAACAGAGCAAAGCTATTAACTGAATTCTAAACTAGTGCTGTGTAAAACTACTTCATGTACTACTAGTAATGTTTGACCTACTTGTACAACAACCTTCACCTTTTAAAAGCTGATCACCTGAAACATAGTTACAGCTTCCCCCATGGTTTACAGCATTTAACAAAGTCCAACATAACAAAGAACCTGACTTCTAAATTTTTCAGAGCTACACTTACTTGCCTCTTTTTTTTCTATGAAGTAGTGCATGTCTGTATCTCAGACTTCTCATGTTCATCTTCTAACCAAATGTATCCACACACTCTAAGGATATAAGTCTTTTTCTCTCCCTTTTCCTTTACCAGAACATATTCTGGGCCCTCTGCCTCTAAAGACAATTCTGTTAATTCCAGATAAACTCAAAATCAGCCTCTATCTTCTGAAAAAGAAAAGAGAAATCAATCAGTTACTGTAGATAATAAGCTCTTCATGTCCACATGCTACTTCTGCTGAGAGGGCATACACATTTGTGAATATGGTCTCAGATTTAACAATACCTGTCAGTTGTGTACAGGATTAATCTATCCATGTTTCTAAGTGTAGCAAGTACAATCTGCTTCTGCCTTCCCAGCTTCCTTTTCAATCACATCCTGAAAAATAATCTATCAAGGTTGAATGTAGAATAGGTTAAGGGCAACAGCTCTTATAGAAACTTCGCAAATTCTCTTTCTCTGCTGAATGCTTTTTGAGCCACACTCTCTGTATCTGTACTACCAAAGCAGTGCCCAAACAATCCAAACACACAACCTGGGAAAACTGAATAGCTAGTGCAGCACCAGTACCCTAAACATAGCATCCAAACCGGAAGATCAGGAGAGACCTAATCTTTACTGAAATTCTGAGTTACAGCCCCAGAGGCTTTCAGAGATGTTTAAAAATGGAATCCTTGTAAATGCTTGCCATAAGCACTACCTATGGTGGCCTGCTCTTACAGTTAGGAGTGCCCTTGAAAGTCTCCAAGTGAAGATTGTTCTGTCCTTCATCCTCTCCACTGTGGCCACACAAAACTGAGAAGAGCATCTCAGGGTTTGTTCTTTGCAAGAATTTTTTTTTCAGGCCTCACTGTACATGGCAACATCTTTCTGGACAAACCTGTCTTGGGGAATTACACTGGAAAGTGGATGTTAGTGGTGGCACCAGCAGGGAATCACAAAATCAGAATTGTTAGGATTGGATGGGATGTCTGGAGACAAGCATGTCCAAACCCAAAGGAAGGTGTCCTCAAGGGCACTTTCACTGAAAGACTACTGTGTGGAATTTACTTGGTCACAGCCTTCTCCTGACCTTTTCACTTGGAGGAATTCATGCACTTGAGCCCACATTCATGGGCAATTGTTGGCAAACTCCCTGTAGTGCTTGTCCAAGCCCCACTGTTTGTTACCACTTTGCCCAAGGTAATCCCTACTCACTCAAGTCCCTGAGTGTCTTTTCCTGGAGTCACATATAAGCTACAAACACACAGAGGCAGAATAGGCTATAATAATGACTAAATATTAGGTAAAATTACGTTTTGAAAAAAATTAAGCCAATGGTCTGGAGAGAGTTTAAGTGTCTTGAGTGGGTCACACTGCCAGCACAAAGCCTTGATATCCCATTTTACATGTTCAGTTGTTACAGCATAAAACTCTTTCTCATTTAAATTTATTCTACATTATTGTATACCTTGCACTACTTTGAATACAAATTATTTCTACTTTGTTAGCTGTTCAATAAAGATTTAAAACCAATTATCTTTATTCCTTCTGGATCAAAGAACATTTGCAATAACATTGAGGTGTCTCAACAAAATTGCTACTCTGCCTCTCAGAAACAGCTGGAAGATACATTTCTAAATGTGTAGGGGTGGCCAGTAGGTGATCTCCCTCCTTGGGACATATTGCTTTTCAGTATCGGGTACACTGAAAAAATTAATTTCTACATATAGTTTTATCTTTAAATAAAAGTTTTATCTTTTAGAGATACTGACAGAATGCAACTTACAGTTCTTATCTTGGTCTGTATTCAAAGATATTTAGGTAAGTAGAAAATGAGAAATGCAGATTAGGAATTTTTGCCAAAAAACAAATCATGCGATAACAAAAGAAGCCACCGTCATGACAGCCATCTGAGAAATCATAGGCACAGGGACTGGGAATTGATCATTGACGGATGTTTTTTACCTTTTGCGATTCTGTCAGTCAGCCCCTTGTCCCACTGAAAACAGAGCTTTGCTGCTGATTTTGAATGAGCTGAAATTTTGCCAACATTTATAACTGCAGAACAGAAATTATTTTTCGTTTTTGGGACATAAAATATATGCACTACTATTTTAATGATTAAGTCAGTGAAATCACATAGTTGAATTACTGAATTCCTCTGAGAGGAACCTAATTTCTCATCTAAAATGATACTCAAAAAAACAGAGTAAAAACTCTGGCACCGTTGAGAGGCGTTACCAAAACCCATCCCATTTCCCCAAGCTCCAAACTATCCCGCTGTTAGAAATAAATCCTTATCGCGCGAGCCGTCCAACGCCACGGTACGGACTGAGATCCATCTCTCCCAAGGTTTCCGAGTGAAGGTGAACAGAGCTGGAAGAGGAACCCGGAATGCCGGAGTTCGCAGGGGTTCCCGAGGGAAGGAAGGCTGGCGCACCGCGGGCACGGCGGCGCTTCCCACTGGGACAGGCCCGCAGCGCCACCGGGTGGCCACCACCTGCCCGTTTTGCCGCTTCCCGCTCCGCGGTGTCCCCTCTTCCCCTCTGCCCCGCACCTCCCGCCTCTCCGCGATGTCCCCGCTTCCCCTCTGTCCAGCACCTCCCGCCTCTCCGCGATGTTCCCGATTCCCTTCTATACAGCACCTCCCGCCTCTCCGCGGTGTCCCCGCTTCCCCGCCGTCCCGCACGGTCCCTGCTGTCCGCGTGTCCCCTGGAGCCGCCCGCCCCCACGAACGCCCCCGCAGTAATTACCCTTGTGGCCGTGGAGCCGCAGACAGACCTGCCCAGGGGCTGGGGGCTTTTTCCCTGTGAGGAACCAGCGGAGCTGTCACCGGTATGTTCGGTGTGTCCCCCCGAGCAAGCGGCCGGCGGCACCCGACACCTTCGGGCATCGGGGCGGCTGCTCTCCCTGGCGCGGCGGCAGGGCGGGCTGCTGAGAAAGGTAAAAAAAAACCCGGGGGAAATGTAGCCCTGCGCGCATCCGAGCGCCCGGGCTGCCGCTGCCCCTGAGGGACACCGCGCCCCCCCCGCCGCCCCGGCCCCCGACCCGCCCGGCCGCGCCCCCCGACCCGCCCCCGCCCCCCGACCCGCCGCGCCGAGGGGCTCAGCCATAAATACGGCCCCGAGTGGCGCTCCCGGACCGGCACGGCTGCGGAGGGGGTCGGGGCAGCAGCCAGCGCTGGTGGCCTCACCTGGGAGAGGCTGCGACAGTCCCGGCTTTGCGCACCCGCCCGGCCGCAGAGCAGCCCAGTCGAAGGCCCGTCTGCTCTGAGCCTCTCGCTGTCCCCTCTGCCGCTCCCATGGACTTACTTGGCCCCATGGAGATGACAGAGGGCTCCCTCTGCTCCTTCACAGCCACCGATGACTTCTACGATGACCCGTGCTTCAACACGTCAGACATGCATTTCTTCGAGGACCTGGATCCCCGGCTGGTGCACGTTGGGGGTCTGCTGAAGCCCGAGGAGCACCCGCACCACCACGGGCACCACCATGGGCATGAGGAGGAGCACGTCCGGGCGCCCAGCGGGCACCACCAGGCTGGCCGCTGCCTGCTGTGGGCCTGCAAGGCGTGCAAGAGGAAGACCACCAACGCTGACCGCCGTAAGGCTGCCACTATGAGGGAGCGCCGGCGGCTCAGCAAGGTCAATGAGGCCTTCGAGACCCTCAAGCGCTGCACCTCTACCAACCCCAACCAGCGCCTGCCCAAGGTGGAGATCCTACGCAACGCCATCCGCTACATCGAGAGCCTGCAGGCCCTGCTGCGGGAGCAGGAGGACGCTTATTACCCAGTGCTGGAGCACTACAGTGGGGAATCGGATGCCTCCAGCCCCCGCTCCAACTGCTCCGATGGCATGGTGAGTGCCCCAGGGAGGACTCCCTGCCACCAAGGTGCCCTGGACGCTGTTGGTCCAAACCTGAGCAGGTCAAGTCACCTCTTCCTGCCCTTCCTATAGCAGCTGCCTTCTGTACCTCCCCAGGCAGAAGACAAAGTCCTTTCTCGTGCCTTGAGCACTCGCAGTGAAGGGAGGTGGGGTCCCCACATGGCAGGATCTTTGGGAAAGAAGAAGGATCTCATACACATTTTGTTCCCTGGGATAAGAAGTTAGGCAGGTTCCCCATGTCCTAGAGGAGCCAGGGCAAAGCTGCTGGGGGAGAACTTTGGGAAGCTGCCTGGAATGGGCACCTGGGGGCATTGCCTGTGATCCCGTAGCTCCTGAGGCATCTCTGTTTCCATCTTCTGCTGTATCATTACCTTTGAATCCTCTAAGAACAGCAGAGAGCAAGGGCCCCATAGGACATGGTAGTTACACAGGAATTGGTAAAACTCTGGGTTTTGTTTTCTGCCATTCATCATGACAACAGGAGGAGTGTCTAAGCAACAAGAATTGTTTTTCTTGACCCTTAAGAAAAAGATTCTCCATTTCTCTTCTTACTTACTTCATCCCCTCCATAGATATTTACAAGCAATAGGAAGGAGAATCCAGGCTTTTAGTCCTGTTTGTACATTATGGGCATGGGAGAAGAAGGGTGGGTGCCAGAGAGGGTGCCTCAACCCCACATCTTTTGGCTGGGGCTGTAGGTTCAGCCTCTGGTGTGACTCTGGGCTGGTGGGATGTGGTGACCAGAGTCCAAGACAGCTCTCTGGATAGGCCATGAACTGCCCTTTCAGACCAGAGATTGCTTTTTGTGCTCTGGTGGGGATAGTTGTTACTGAGTTGAGTATCTGCGATTATAAGAGACTTAGATTGGAGAGATTTACACAAATTATTCCTCTTCAAGATACAGCCTCTTTTAATAGAGGAATTTGATTGTAGATTAAAGTATTGGGGAAAAAAAAACATTAGTCAATGTTGTAGAGCACTTTCTATATTAAATGGAAATGGGAAGAGAAACTGAAGGAAATACAAAGGAACAGGGTAGACTGAGGCTTTTAAAGAGGAATTCATGTTTAGAAAAATCTTGAAAAACTAAATTAAAAAGACATAATTCCCCTTTCACACAGGTCTCAGGACACTAAGATCTCCCTGTTGTAAACTAAAGATACATGAAGGGCTGTATCTGATCAGAATGCTGGAAAGCCTCATCTCATCTGTAAAGCTGCAGCATCCGACGCAAGGGTGGTAACTTTCCTGTGGAACAGCTGTGCCACTTAAAATATTATGGGGTGGACCCCCTTCTAGCCATGTTTTTCCTTACTCAAGGAATCTACAACTTGATGGCATTCCAGACAGGACTGGAATGATGGTGCAGGCCAGAGCCTGAAATATGAAATTAGATGGTCCCTGGAATTCGGGTAAGAGTCTGACCTCACTTGGATTTCTCTCCTTCCCAGATGGAGTACAGCGGGCCTCCTTGCAGCTCTCGCAGAAGGAACAGCTATGACAGCAGCTACTACACAGAGTCCCCAAATGGTGAGTACATGCCCTAAGGGCAGTGTGAAACACTGCGACAGAGGCAGGCAGTGCAGCAGCTTTCTTGTGCCTGCTCCGTGTCCAGTTGGGCTGAGAGAGGAACCTGCCTTTCCAACCAGCAAGCCATTGTTGCTGGTAGAGGCACTGCATTTCCTCTAGGTGTATTTGGAAATAGGGGGATATGTTATAGCTGTGTTTCCCATTTTGCAAATCTAACAGTTGGATAGAAGTATGTTATTCTCTGCAACTAATTTCAGCATTTAACCATTTCTACATGAAGACTTCTTACTCTATAATTGATCCAAATTGGAGTAATTTATGACTGATTTCAAATCTGCTCTTCCCTTTCAATGGACTCAGTGAAGCCTTAGATCCTCCCCGTCCCCAGAGCAGCACGCCGTGGTTGGATCTCTCTTCCATTTTGAAATTACAATCTGTTTTCTGGTAATTGGTGTCCTTCAGCACTACTCATTTTCTCTGAGTCTTCACATGCCCACAAATGTGTAGTGCCCACTGATGTTAATTACCCATTGGATAATCTGAGCACCTTTTTGTCTGTTTTTTAGATCCAAAGCGTGGGAAGAGTTCTGTTGTTTCCAGTCTTGATTGCCTCTCAAGCATTGTAGAGAGGATTTCCACAGATAATTCCACATGCCCTATACTGCCTCCAGTGGAAACTGTTGCTGAAGGGAGTCCCTGTTCCCCTCCAGAAGGAGTGAGTCTGAGTGATGGTGGAGCCCAAATTCCTTCCCCCACCAACTGCACCCCACTCCCCCAGGATAACAGCAGCAGCAACCCCATCTACCAAGTGCTATAAGGACCCCTCCACTGGACTGCACCAATTTGCTCCGTTTGGCCTTAATCAAGACCTGCCTTCTAAGGTTGAAAAGACTTTTAAGACTTGTTCCAATTCTAAAATATCACTGAAAATTCCTTCAGCTATCTAACTTTGCAAACCTGTATCACTTCAAAGTACACATAGTTATTTATTGGTTGTTAAACTAAAGTTATTTAATACATCTAGAGATAAAATTGTATACCATGAAATCCCCAGTGTTTAATCTGGGCTGTGGGGAATAGGAAGCAGGCTCTTGAATGTGGAGGAAAATAGAAATCTCCAGCAGTAGTGGCATAATAGATCCTTCCTGTTCTGGCCAAAATAAGGTTGTGGACCATTTTTTATAAAACTTTTGTATAATTGTAAATAGAAGAGTTGCTTTCCAAAAAAAAAAAAAAAAAAAAAAAAAAGGAAAAAAAAAGAAAGAAATTAAAAACAAAACAAAAACTTAAAAAGGGGAAAAATTTAAAAATATTTAATATTGCTTGGTTTGTTGTGTCAAACTTTAACTTTATATATTTATACGATGTGTTTGCCAAGCATGTTTTCAGCAGTATTCTAAATAAAGACCCTTATTTATAAAATCTGTGGTGTTATCTTGACTTTCATTAGGGCTTCTAGAATTACTAGTGCATTCAGGAGTGGTATTAGATCTCTGCCTTGGCAGGAAGAAGATACAGGCTCTGATTCAGCAAAGAAATCAAGAACATGCTTCAGTTGCACTACTTTGCATAAATATGCTGCTGTTAAAGGGTCTCCTTTCTTCATATTCTCTTGTGATCACTGCTAAACCTAGACCTGAGCATCACAGGTCATTATTAGAGGGATCAAAAAATAAGCATGTTTCTCCTCCTGGCCCCAGAATTTACAATTACATTGTAGGACTTGATCTTACAAAGATGTGTTGAAACTAAGAATCACAAAAAATTAGTCTCTCCAAATTCCAGTGTAGCTACTGAAACCATACAAAACTCACAAAAACAGGTACTACATTTTTGGACAAGTGTTCACATTTTTCATTCAAGTTCAATTTTTCAAGTGTTTGTACCAATTTCATGTATTCTCAGGTATTAGAAACTAATTGCAAAGGAGTTTTTGTCATAAAGTTCAAGTTACAGATCACAGTTTTCCTCAAGTTCAAGTTGGAATGTAAGCCAAAGATAGGCAGTTTTAATTTGGATTTGAACTTTATGCATCTCTGGCAGCACTGCTCCAGGGATTTGCTTCTTGTTTAGAGCCTCTCTAAAAATAACCAGTGGGCTCTGTTTCATTCAGTATCTATGTGTAACCTTGAAAGCTGGCTGTGCAACTGAAAAATGTTAAGCCCTGAGCTGGTTGTCATTGGAAAGAAACAATCAGGGTATTTCTGTGCATCTGGACAAGAATAACCAGCAACTACGACCTGTTTCTTATCACATTCCTATGATTTATGGATTTTGTAGAAACCTCACAGTAAAATAAAAACAAAAAACACACTGAAAACCAATCTAGGTATCATCATCATCCCTAAATACTTTGATGACAGACTAGTCATTGTATTCTCTGTTAGGTGACTATTATAGAGGGAGTTTGTACAGCTCTTACCTTAAGCAGGAAGAAGAAAAAGGGAACAGCTAATTCCAGGGAATGTTTCCCACTCCTTTAATCATGTATGGCCTTGAAGATCAATGTTCTGTGGAGAGGAGAGGAGCAAGCTGCCATGTGTTGAGCAGAGCAATGCAGTTGCTTTTCTTTCTTCCTGGGGCAGTCATGCTCCAAGCTTGGTGATTTATCTGAAGCCAGAGGTGCCGGGATGGTAGCAGCCATGGGTATTCCTTCCTTATCCACGAGCTTGGGGTCATGGTGGATGATAAATTAGTGTCAAGGCACAGGACCATTCTGTGGAACAGCCCAGGCTCCCATGGATCAGAGGAGACTCTGAGGCAGGACTGGCCACTCTCAAAGTCCAACTTTGTAAAGGTCTCCCATTGATTCCCTGTGGGCAGAAAACACTCCAGCCCATCAAGATTGATCGTACTCCTTTCATTTTTCCATTAAAAATAAAAATCAAACTAATGTGAGAATGTGCTAATTCATACTATTAGGAATCAGGAGGGTCTCTACTAAGATTGGAAAAATGGCCCAGGTTAGTTGGAAGCCTGTATCCCTTATAAAAGCTAAGCAGAGACAGTTGCCTCACAAATCAGGACCTCACACATCATCAATATCATTTTCATTGCCTTCAGCAAACAATCAGGCCCACAATGCAAAAGAGTCAAAAAACGCTTTTGTGAAACACTAAAGATCTTTTAATCCCCATAATTTGAGGCTGGTAAAAGTATCACTTTTACTGACATTAAATGGCAACCAAAAAGTATTTTGGCAGCTCAGGAATAACAGAGGCTCTGGACATGCTGGCAGCACACAGTTCATGCCTGCCTTGCTTGCACCCCACTTCTGAGGGACACAATGGGGGGTACCTGGCTGTAGGGCTGGCATGGCAAAGTGGGCACAGGGCACTTGTGCTCAACAATGTTCACGCAGTTCCATGTGAAGTCATGTATATTGCATTTCACTGATTTATTTTAGCCACCCGAGTTTCCACATACTGATGTTAATGTTGCAACAGAGAACAGGCATTTAGCACATCCCAAAATAGATGGATGGATGATGAAGAAAAAAATATTCATAGGTTTCCTATGCAAAGTCCATCTTTCTCCCACTGATGTCAGTGAGAAAAGTTCACTGGAGTAAGGCCAAAGGGCATCAGCACTGATAAATACATGTTTAGGTGACAAATATGTTTATTTTTTTACTTAGATAAGGAAAATTGTTCCCCTGTGCCATTCCTTCCTGTTTATTTCTAAGGTAATAAATATATTTAAAACAAAGCCCTGTGCATCAAGAGAACAGCATGTAACTGATAGAAATACATCCCAGTCTATAAGCAAATATTTCGAGGCTAGTAATATTTGGATTCAGAGCTTTAGTTTAGTTCTGACACAGCCCAGGAGCATGTGCAAGACTGATCCAGCATTTACAAACTTTGGTTCTTAAATTGGGTTCCTGAAGATGAATTTAGGCATTTAGGGTTGATCCTACAAGACAAAGTGCAGCCTACCTTGGTCTACAGAAACACTCCAGCATAGTCTGAACGTTTATATCACACAGGTTCCAGTTCAATATGATGTTTCCTAAGGAACACTGCCTCCAAAGGCAAAGTCATACAGATACAAACAAATAAAGGAAAGTAGCTGTCTTCAAACATAATGATAAGGGCACATTTTAGGAATGCTTAATTTGATTTGGTAACTTAAGAAAGCACTGCATGACAAACCCAGGATTATTGGTTTATCTCACTCAAACCACTGCTATGGAAAAAGTGAAGAGGAATACATTTATACTTCACTTACATGCAATAAATGCTCTGATTTACATTTAATCAGATCATTTGCCAGTATGAGAATGAAGAGAATCTTTTTCCTACTTTCAATGTTCCACAACAAAGTGCAATAAAATTGCAAATAACAATGTTAAACACCATTTCCTGCATTATCATAGCAATACTGCTACAGAAATATTTCACATATTGAACTGAACATTCAATTTTAGGCAAAAGATATATGAACTACTCCTGGTATATGTTTTCCCTTTAAAAAGATTTTATTATCTGTATCCAAATATATTAAAGAAATACTACATTGGCAGTTGCTTCACACCAGATACTGCTCTTCTAAAATGACTTGTCATTTTCAACTCAAGATTAAGACCTTAAAAAAAAAAACTTGAAAGTGGACAGAAAAGCAGTTTTCATTTTACATCTTATATTGTGCAGAGATATTTGAAAGGTTCAAAGTGTGCAAAGGTTCAAAACTGCCATCTTCAGAAGAACTACATCCAAAATAGACAAGGAAATATTTGTACCTCATACCACATGAATTTTAATGAATGAATGAATGAATATTTCATTTTTGTTTAAAAATTTCATTGAAATCAGTAGGAATATTTCCAGCTTCAGTAGGAATATTTTCAGAATATTTTCAGACTGCACATAATACTGTTTGGGATAGTGTTCACGTGGCAGTGCAAAGCCAGGACAAACTCCCTGCTGTGACCCTTTGCTCGTGTTCTGGTCACTGACCCATTTCTGTCACAATGCTTTCAGATGTGCCGATCCCCCTGAGCACAACCCTCTGAACAAGCTGCCAGGCTTTATTGTTCACCTGATCTTGAAAGTACCATCAAGAAACTGTTCCCATAATAGTGCTGAAAGCCTACAACAGCTCCTAAATGAGTGGCTGACACGGAGCCTGTGATAGCAGGAGATGGTATGAAGGTCATTTCACATAACTTGCATGTGGCAATCTTGGCTCCACAGGCAGTAGGTAAAAAGGCCTGTGTAGAGTCAGAGTGCAAATCTCTGACAGCACGACCTGGAGATCATCTTGGGAGGCACATCCAAGTACCTCATTAGGCACTATTTACTATCAGCTCATCCTCCCTCAGCCTTTCAAATCACTGGTTTTCTAGTAAAACTGTTGAACAGCCATGACCTCCTCTCCTTGATGGATGCAGCATGCTCCCTTCTCAACAGGCTTGTTGCACAACTGTGAATGTCATTAAGTGGAGACCTTTCCATATTTGACATTTCAGGGCTAAAAAGGGAGGGGATGGTTGCTAGCATAATACAGAAGAGCTGTCAGATAGTCCTTTCCCTCCCAAGACCCAGCAGGAATTAGGAACACGTCTGACAGAGCCACTTGAGTCAGTACAAGGAATCCAGAAATTTCCCTGTGGACCCAGAAACCTACATTTTGCATACACAGCCACTTCTGAATAAAGACCTTAACATTGTAAGCTAATGGTGAAAACTGATTTATCCTGTAACCATGGGGTGATGGAAAACCTCAGGGGTTTCCCAATAATACAGTCAACATGGCACTGAACTCACATTTTCTTTCTACAATACCAATAACTTTTATCATCTGCAGGCATTTTAGCAACATCAACAAGTGTGCTATTTTATGTAATACTCAATGTATAACCTCACATTTATCAATAGCAGGGCAAATACTGTACCTATTTATTTAAAATTTACTAAAAACTATAACAGACAATAACCATTTATTCACATGATTGAGGGAGGTTGCAATTTTCATTGGAATCTTGTTTTTTTTTTTTCTTTTTTGTTGGGAGTCAGAGTCACTCAGAAGTCTGTGTCTCAGCACAGCTACCACCTAGTGCTGCATATCCATGGCAGTAAAAGGGGGCCCCCAATCTCCACAGTCCTCCCTAACCCACCTGAACTGACCTTGAACTTTTTCTGGTCCAACAGCCACATCTGCTGGGAAAAATTTTAACTACAGTTCTTCCTGAAATAGTTGCTTGGTGAACTCCATGTTCTGTTTTATCATCTTACCATAATGTAAGGTTTGTTGGTGCAGAAACAGCAAAAATATTCAGTCTTCAGACAGCACCTGGAGGCCCATACACTAGGAACGTCAAGAAAAATATACTGGAAAAACCAATTTCTTCCCTACCAAGAAACTTCTATAGAAAAAGAGACAAAAAATTGTAAGACTAGTATGGTTGGTTGGGTTTTGGCTTTTTTATTGCTAGATAAATTTTTAGGCATCACTCCATTTTTCTTTGTTTTAAGGGAAAAATAAAGACAAAAGGAGGGAGAAAATGGAAGGTCTTTGGATGCATTGTATGGCCTGTGCTGAGAGCAGTGGTCCTGAGGGAGATAGGCTGCATGCCAAGAAGGCAGGTGGGGAAGATGCAGAGGAACTGCAGATGACAGCAGGATCACAATGACATTCTCTGGTGACTTTGTCAGTAGCCTCAGTAGGGCGCAAATCTTGGCCACTGGACCAAGGGAGGTGATTTTCCTCTCTACTTTGGCTCTAGTGAGATCCCACCTGGAGCTGTGCCTCCAGCTCTGGGCCTCCTCAGCAGAGAAGGGATATTGACCTGTTGGAGGGAGTCCAGAGGAGGCCACCAAGATGATCAGAAGGATGGAGTACCTCTCCTATGAGGAAAGGTTGAGAGAGTTGGGATTGTTTAGTCTGGAAAAGAGAAGGCTTCAGGGTGACCTTCCAGTACATGAAGGTAAAATTCAAGAAAGATGAAGAGAGGCTATTTAAAAGACCATGTTGTGAAAGGACAAAGGGGAATGGCTTCAAACTGAAAGAAAGTAGGTTTAGATTAGATATTAGGAAGAAATTCTTTACTGTGAGGGTGGTGAGGCATTGGAACAGGTTGCCCAGGGAAATTGTAGGTGCTCCGTCCCTGGCAGTGCTCAAGGCCAGGCTGCATGGAGCTCTGAGCAACCTGATCTAGTGAGAGGTGTCCCTTTCCAAAGCAGTGGGGTTGGAACGAGATGATCTTTAAGGTCCTTTCCAACCACAACCATTCTATGATTCCTTTTATACTTTGGCCACACAACATTCCTTTCTTTCACATCAGTGCGCTACTTCTGAATCTTAAACCAGATGAAGCAATATCTTTTTGTTCTGAATTTTCTTACTGGTTTTTATGGCACCTGTGAGTTTCCTGAGGCAGGAGCCTAGAAAATCTACATTTGAGAGCTGCTGCTTGCTGCAGTGTGAAAGTACATTACTGAACCAACAAGCAGTGCGTAGGCTTTTCTCCAGGCCACCGGAGGGCAGCATTTCCATGAAAAACAGGATTTCGACAATTTTTTTTTTTTTTTTTTTTTTTAATGTAGCATACATTCCTTTCCCCCCCCCCCCCCCCAAATTCTCACATCTAACTCTTTCTCAGCTCAGGTAGAGAACATAATTTCACACCATAACAACTGAAATCAATGAGCCGAATTCCCACCCAGTGTAAATTCATCAGTCTTGCTGGCAGTTGATACAGTATATTGGTACCCTTACTGTTGGGATTATTACAGCAAGTACAAGCTCATGGTTTGAGTTTGGATGCTTAAAGATGCATTTTTATGGAAAAAAACTACAGGCTTTTGTGTCTATATGGCAAGGCATCCTGATATGTGGACTAAAGTTCAGGATGAAGAGCACCACAGAGCAAAGCATTTATAAAACAGCTTGTCAAGGGAGACCCATTTTTCATCCAGGGCACGTAATGCTCTCATTACAGATCTAATGCCATAGAAATACAAATGGATGCAAGGGGGTTCATGTGTCACACATGTTCCTTTGTATAGGACTGGTCTCACTTACATCCCTTTGTTCCCTTTGGAAAGTAATCGTGGTATGTGCTAGGCACTCATGCTCTATGCTCTCAAAGGCTGTCCTCTGCAGACCCACACACTTAAAACAGCTTGCAGTTGAAAGCCAGCTGCACAAAATGTACTCCCAAACATGCCTTTCAAAAGCTTCACAAATGCCAATTACATTAAGCGATAAGAAAAAAAGCAACGAAGCAATGTGCCTAAATAACAAAGCTAGAGATGGAGCTAGACACTTGGTTTGAAGTACTTCCAAGAGAGATGTTAAATGCAATGGCCAGGGCAACTCTGGAAGAAATAAATTAACATGCTCAGTTAATATTTCAAGCTCTGTGGGAGTAAAAACTGTGTGTGGTAAGGGGAAACAAAGGTAAAAATATCACAGGGTGCTATTCTGTTTGCTTGTTTGCCAAGGACACTTTAGCTTTTGCCATTTATTATTCTTCACAGTATGCTTGAAATTATGCAGGAAGACATAAAAGTGTCAGCATTGCGTCACTGGCCTTCCTAAATTTATCTTTTACCCACCTGTTAAATCTCAGCTCAAGGTCAAGAGAAAAACCATTTTGAGTGAATGGACTATGAGATAGACACATTCATGAAAAATATCTTAGTAGGGTTCTTTTATCTTTAGTAGCATCTTCAACAACAGTTTAAAAGATTCCCCACACCATAGACAACAGTGGGGTTTTCTTCTGGTCCTCATAAATACAAACTGACTGACTGAAGCTAATAGAGGTGCCTGGTTCCAAATCTTAGATACCTGTGGTGGGGAAAGCTCAGGCCATCACAAACTCTCAAGTTCCAGCAAGTAGTGTGGCTTGAGTCCATTCCAGTACACATCTGTTGGCAGCTGTTTCCATCTGCTCCTTCTTGAACCATTCTGCTCACTTCCCAGGGAAGAGCAGGAAGATTGTCACGCAATGAACTCGCTTGTTGTGAGCTGTCTGCTCATGTTTTACCTCAATCTGTCATCTCACCTCATCTGCTCTCTGGCCTTTTTTTGCCATAAGAATTCTGAGTTATGCTCTGTACCTAAGGGGGAAAAGAAACCCCAAACCAACTACTCCTGAAATGTGGGTGCCAAAACATTATTCCTTCTTTTAAGTACAAATAATTGTTATGAGCAAGAGATAAAGAAAAGATTGATCAGATTACTTAGTCCTCACAGATGAATCACACAGTGATTCCTGCATGTATGTTTTGCAGCTAAAAGTGTCTGACATACCTTCACTTTGTGATGAGGGAAGGCAGATGGCCTTCAAGCACTCCATGACCATTACCTGCAGCCTTTTTTGTTTTGTTCTGTGGTAAAACAGAAAATGGAGAAAGAGGAAAAAAATAAAAAATAACATTTTTTATTTTAGACATTTTTAGACATAACATTTTCTATTTTAGTGTTTATGTTTCCAGACTTGCAGTTGAGCCTTTAGGAACTTTGGTTGACTGAGCAAATGTCTATGCACATTAAGGCTCCTCTCTTAATTTGTCCCATTGCTATTTAATGTACTTGTTAACTTGATATCTACACATTAACATTAATTGGCCAGACTAAGCAAAAGATTTTATTTTTTTCTTAACCAAGATAATTAGTTTTATATTTTCATCTTTGAAAGTTTTAATTTATACTTTGATATATTATCTCTAGTCTGATTTCCAACTGGACCAAATCCCCTCAAATCTCTTGGGCATTCAAAACTTTCAGGTGTACCTGAAAATGCAAACTTTTGTTCATAAGCACCTTTTTTTTTTGTTTTTTCAATCCCAAAATACCTGAAAGTACATCCCTAAATATAAACAGCATTCTGCAGATCCTATTCAGCCTAGGGTTTAGAGGGGAGAAATAATCAGTAAGAGAAGCAATACAACAGAATATGCAAACCTAGCTGAAGAAGATTCCATTAGCAACACAAATGCAATCATACGGATTTTGACCTGGACAGAATTATACAGATTTGTGGATGTATTGGTTAAAATACCTCCTAAGGGCTTTACAACTCAGGAAACTCAGGAAAACTGAGAGTAATTTCACTGACTTGCCCCATCCCTTTTCTGTGGTGCTCTGTCCTTTGCAGCATGCATCTGTCTGCTTGGATTATGCCGTGGTCAAACGGGGCCTCACAAGCACAGCAGCACTTCAGCATGGAGACCTTTCTATATAATGAAGGCTTCTGAAGGTGTTTGGCATGATAAAGCAATTAAGAAACATCTTTGCCCACATCCTGAATTACTACCACACAATCAACCATTTCCTCCACTTTTTAACAGGCAGGATAAGTTGGAGAACAATTCCAGAAGAACCTGTAGAAATCTATTGTATTTTTTATTACAGTTGGAAAATTTCAAAGAAAAAAATGTCTTTATTATAGATTTGAGAACTGGACCCGCCTGTTTTCTCATTGTTCCATAGGAAAGCAAATAAACATGCTATTGTAGGCCCTCTTAGGATGAGAATCCATCCCAGAAGAGCAGAAAGGTCCAACTTTCTATGAGAATGGAGCATTTCTTAAGGAAGACCCAACTCTGATTTCTTGCAGGCCAACTCTGAATATCTTGTCCCACTGTGATCCTTCTCTGCTTCCTCATTATTTCCCAATTCCTTCTACTGCTGGGCTACCTAGAGGCAAAGACTACAACTCCAAAACTTGACAGAACCCACAGATGAATCAGACTGAATCAGTAAACAATGACTAAAAGTGCAGTGTCATATGAACAAGCATATCACTGTGCCTAAAGTTAAATAATTTAAATACAAACCTGCTGCAAATCTTAACAGGAATTCTAGCCACAGTCTGAAGAGCTGGTATAATCCTATTGCACTGGGATTCCTACATAAGTTTTCCCAAGGTCCTGGAAACTCTGGGTAGAGCATGTTCCTGCTTCCTGGAGTGCAGAGACCATTCATTATAGCATGTCCCAGAAGGGAAAGCAGAGAACAAGCTAATAGAGGTACCATCCCTTCACTATTGCCTTTCTTCTAGCTCTCAACACTTCATTTGACTGGAACAAAAGGCTGCTGTTAATGCAAAGGCATAGGCCTAGGCATGAGACGGGATAAATAAACCTGCATTCCCAG
Source organism: Vidua chalybeata (assembly GCF_026979565.1). Lineage (NCBI taxonomy): Eukaryota > Metazoa > Chordata > Aves > Passeriformes > Viduidae > Vidua > Vidua chalybeata. Next base: position 49,307,985 of record NC_071535.1, on the reverse strand, counting down.
CAGCTGGTCCAAGATTTGGGACAGAAAGTGGATTTTGCTTTCCATTTACTCACATTTATATTGCATAAATCCTGGCTCTTGACAAAAGAAATGCAGCCGATTTCATCCTTAGTGCCTATTATTTAACTAACATCAATGGAACTATTATACTTTATATCTCTTCATATGTAGCATTCAAATAATTACTTCAACAGGATTAAATGTCATATTTCATGGGACTGGCTGCATAAATATTTACAAAGCTAGAGAACAGAAAAGACATCTCAGAGTTATTGATTCATGTCAAATACTGAGAAGCTGGGTTAATCAAGGAATTTAAGCAATGCTTTAAACCTTTGAGTCAGCATTGTTAAGATTTATTTAAACTACTCTTACCTTTCAACATCTAAAGTTTTACAAATTGTTTATAACAATAAAGAATTACAGGCCATTTTCCCATTTGTTTGTCTGAGGACATTTCAGTTACTATTGTGAACTCAGAAGTGCTGCTGTTCTTACTGAAGAAGTAATAACAGCTGTGAAAAGTGAATCATTCAACAAAAATAAAGTTCTCATTTCAGTAAAAATAAAAAAGGTAAGAAATGTTCTAATTATTTTGTTGTATTAGAGAAATAGTCAACTGCAAGCATATACATTCTATAAAATGGAACACATTTCATACTCCTTGGTCAGAAACAGGCCCTCTTTTTTTCTGTTTTTTTTGGTGGTTAAATGAAAAAGATACACTTGCAGCACTGAGAGCTGCATGCCTTTTTCAAGAAAAGACTAGCACCGCCTGCTCTGTATTCTGTATATAGTAGTTGTGAAATACATATGTCTGTATCTATGTGTTTGTGTCTGTTGCTATGTTCATGCACCTGCAAATTGGCTGAGATCTTAAAAACATAATGACAGCATTAGTAGAGTTTTGTTTTGAGAAAAGGCTGACTAGGCCAGTCTGAGAAAGTCAAGGACCTCCTAGGACCCCCAAAACAAATCAGCTAGTAAAATAAAGCCAAGTCCCTGGCCCTTTCTGAAGCTTTAGCTGTAGTACATGGTATGAATTAAATGGGTCCAACCTATGTGCCCTCTTTTGGCAATGCAGATTCAGAGCCCTCAGGATGACTGAGCTCAGCTCATAGTAATGAGTTTAGGTAAGGGTTTTTTTGTTATGTGCTGACAGGAAACTTCCAATTGTAAGCTCAATTTTCCTCATCACCAGCTGGATTTTTGCTGGATCACACCTAGATCAGCATGAAGAAGACAAGGGACAAATCTAGATCCTTCCATAACATGGTATTGTAACAAAGTAGAGCATTAGCTGTATGCCTAATTTTGGATACTTAAAGTAGATTTTGCTATGATATAGCTCCATGATTTCTTGAGGAGCAACTATTTCTGTTTTGGGGAATGTCTCATCAAAGACAAATCCCAACACTTTTACTACAGCCTTGACTCGAGGATGTGCTCAAAAAGAAGCTCATTGCTTCACCCAGGCCAGCTGCATGCCGGATTTAAGGAGCTGGGGGTGAGACAGACAGCTCAGCAATTTTTTGCAGTGCTTATTGCCCTTTTTGCCAGGATGGTGCAGTCTTCTCTTCCCCTACAGGTAAAACAGTTTGGACATCTCCCTAGCCCTTCAGCAAGCAGCAGAACACCACTTCCACCACCTCGCCTTACTTGTGGGCACCATCCCCATAGTTGTATCTGCTTGGTTCCATCTCCCACCAATTTTCAGCAAAACCAAATGGATTCAGGTGGGAGTTTCTCTTAGTTAACAGAGTGGGTAAAGACCAAAGATGATCTCTAACATGTCACAATATTACTTCCATTTGTTTCCAGAGCAGGTTCCATTTATCTCACAGTTTGATGCACACTTTCTGAAGGATCCCAAAAGAATTTGCAAAACAAGAAGAACCTTCACTCAGAAATGTCAGCCAAGTAGAAATGGATGAACAAGTGAAACTCATCAGGCAGAGTACAGCAAATTCTCAGCTCAAACAAAGCCATGCAATGGTTGGAAAACATGGATGGGAATGAAGTACATATTCAAGCAAAACTGAAGTAATTAAGAATAAAAAAAAAAACAGCTATAAAAGTGCAAGAACAAGCATTTAGCCATAATCTCTGCTGCTCTGGTTATTCTCATTAAAAGCATCATGACTTCTTTGTATCAGGCTTTGGGCTACACATCTTTTCAGACATGCAGCATCTCTGTGTCTCCCTCAGTCAACAGCAAGCACAAACCCACCATTTTTTTCTCCATTCTCATTCTTTCTATGAAAGGCTTTCATCCAATTAATGACAATTCAGAGGGGTAAATCTAGCCTTTCAGAAAAGTAATAACATCTATGCTATTGCAGCTGCTTTATTTTTAAATGATTTTCAAGGACAAAATGAGTACATTGCATGCTGAAGTCCATCACAGCTTTCCATTTGAAGACCTCAAACCAAATGATTTACAAGAGTCAGTGCTAACAGATAGAGCAATTCACAGCATGATGTAATCTAAAACTGATAAGGAACTGCACTGAAATACTGTTGAGTTGTCATGAATTTAATACAAGAGAGCACAGGCTGAATTATAGCATTCAAGCATTGCAAAACTGGTCTTCCAACCCTGGCTGCCTTTTCTTTTGAGGTTGTAACTCTGACAAATAATTCTCTCAGCCTCCTCCAGCTTTAAAACATTTTGAAAGTACTCTCCAGTTTTATTCATAATTGTGCACAAAGTCACAGGTTCTCTCAACATCTCCTTTTCTTCTTCATATTGTTACATTGGGTCATTCTTTTTCTTTGAAGAGAAACTGAGTGATGAAGTCAGAGCTAGGCTTACATTTCAGGAGTGGGAGCTTCTTCAGCAGTCACCAATTATTGGTGTCCTCGCTAGAAACCCCAGTGAAGGAAGAGGCTACAGAGGAGTGCAGAATCAAGTACTCTTGATACACTAGTAGAGCACCAAAGCATACAGCAAAGCCTCCTGATTGCATTTCTGTGCCTATACAGCCCTGGGATTTGGATCTTTCAATCCAGCATCTTCCATAAGAGGTAAAATTTCTTCATACAACAATGAATATAATTAAATAAAATTTTAGAAAAAGGTTAAACTTTCACTTCAAATTAATGAGTTACTACGTTTAGGAGACTTAGGGAATATATGCTCAGTCATCACTCACATTGAGAAGAAAGCTCCTTTGGAGTGAGACAGAAATCACTGCAGTTCTCAGCTAAAGAAGTAGAGAGCACAGGGATTAACAAACAAATAGCATATGAACCCACTACTTTGTTGTTTTTTTGGGTTTTTTTTGTTTTTTTTGTTTTTTTTTTAGTTTGTAGACAGAATTTAGACTTCTGTCTGAAAGACAACCTACCTTTTCTTGTATATGATTGACCTGAGGATGCTGAAGTATAGGGCAACAAAGGTGATCCCAATACAGCAGCTACAGAGGGGAAAGAAGGACTTGCTCTTCCTGTGTTATCAGAGCAGTGAGATGACCTAAGGCCAGTGACAAAATTAGTAAACAGACTCACTCTCATACTCAGCAGTTTCAAAACTAAAATATATCTATGGCTAAAAGCTATTCCACTATTACCACTAAAACTTCTGAGTTAGAAGAACAGTTAAAATTGTAGATAGACCAACAGGACTGCTCAAAGTGCACATATACTCTCCTGACTGTAGGTGTGCCACAAGGGAGACCTTCACAGAGACCTTCCTAAATTCTACAGCTTATTTTCCTCATTTATGCCAGATTTTGGTCAACCCCAGCTCAGTGTAGATGATCACAAAAATCTCTCACCAGTTATTAGAATCAGTTCAGGAAAAAAATGTATTTCCAAGGTGAATGGTTTTTAATGCATTTAAAAATTTTCTGGTAACACCATCTGCAGCTGCTGCAGCTATACCATAATCCTTTCCCAAACAGATTGTGAACTGTTTGGATAACCTACCAACTCTGTACTTCTTACAGAGGTTTCCCAGCATTATTAAAGCTGGTTTAGTTCTTTTTAACGTGTAGAACTTAGTAAAATTAATTAATAAGTTAACTTAAAATGACAAGTTGTATCACAGAAAAGCTAGACAACTTGGGGACTCACATCCACCCACATATTAAGTCCTCCTTAAAGATATCAAATATAAACCAGATGTTTAAGGATTTAAAGATATCAAACATAAACCTAGAATAAAATCCAGTTATAATATTCTTATATTTTATGGGACTAGGAGGACAGAAGTGCTGTCAAGTTTGGGATTAATCATAGTTCCATAGGAAATTTTGTCTGCAAATTGGAACTTGGAAAATTGTCTATCATAACCCAAACATTTCTAATTATTTTACCCAAACATATCTAATTACAAAAAATTATTTTTTTAAATTAAACTAGAATTTTATATTGCTATATGGCAAGCTTTAAGCAAAACTTTGCTCAGACACAGCAGCTGCTAGACTGTCTTAAACCTTCCATTCCATGCAAACCAACAGCCATCTATGTGGTGTTATCAACTATGGCTAATTAAACAAATGCAAATCATGCTGCAGTCTACCATGCAAAGCAAACTCTTTGTGCCTTAATATGCAGTTATTTTGTGCCATGATCCTTGTTAAATAAAGATAACTATTTATGAATACTTTCCCTCTCAAGCTTTAATATGAACTTCAAATATGATGTTGTATTTCATTTTCCACATGAAAATGATGTCTAAACTTATGTACCAATTTATATTTCTAAAAAACCTTCTATTTCATCAACTGCCTTGCTCCAGATCTCACAAGCTCCTGCTTGCCCATCAGTCTCTGATTTGGGGCCCTCTTTCATGTCTTTTGAAACATCTAACTCTTCTGTTTCTACCAATTCATGATGCTTCATCAATTACAGTTTTAGTAACTTCAAAGAAACCTTGCATGTCACTTAAGCATGGCCTCCCCACCTGAGTCCATGAACACTCTCTTTAAACAAGCTTTTTAGCTTTTAACATGGACTCCCAGATGACTTCTAAGGTCCTGCACCACCCTCCTTCAGTTCCCCAGATAAGAGGGGAAACCCAAGCAAGGGAAGCTGTACAATACCTCTCATTCCCATAGTCACCTTAGATCCCAACACTGAAATTCCTAAAGAGGAATCACTCACTGCAGGAACGGTAACATGGAAGGCAGGAGCTAATGAGCTGGGAAAGTCTTTACAGTTGTGGCTGTGACCAGAAGGACCCACAAGGCTAGGATTCACAGGCCCTTAACATCTTTCCTGGGTCACCTGCCCTCCACAGCCTTCATTAACTCTTGGAACCTACCCTACAGTTCTTTCCCATTGGTCCCCAGATCTATTATTATCAAAAGCAGGCATCCACTATGATTTAAAGGAATTTTCACATGTATTATTTCTGTCAGTGAGTCAACATCCTCTTTTCCTTTCTTAATGCCAGGCTTGGGTTCACAGCCCTCTTTTCCCTCTGTGTCCTCTGGCTGGCAGTTCTCAATGATTTTAGATAGTGTTTCTGTACTTGTGATTCTCAGATTCTCCCTCTGTCATCAACCTTTCTGCCTCTGTTCAGTCCCAGTGCTGAAGCTGCTGTCTGGCATCTCTTCCTGGAGATTTTTTCATCCGTTTTTGCTAGCTGAAGTGCAGAGTTGCCTTGATTTAGCCTCACTTTCCCATTTCTCATTCATAGCTGATATGAGTAACATACTCCCATTCCTGCTGTCTTCCCTCCCTTTTCCCAAGAGTCACACACAAATAGCACCAGGTCCCAGGCCTTCCTTCTACCCCACCAGCTTAAAGTCTGTTACCATTTTCACAGACAAACCTGCTGGTTAGACCTCTTTGGAATGTCTCACCACAGCTACTGCAAAGTTTTCTTCTCTGCATCCCAACCTTGCAACGCTCTTTGCAAAGAAGCTGCAGGTGACCAAAGAAACCTGAGCACATCAATTGCTCCTTGACAGCCTTCCACTTGTTCTTCACCTGCTGTTGCCACACATCTGAATTTTTCTCATACTTGTAAGTTCAACCCAACTGCATTCCCCTGGTCTGCCCTCTTCTATTGAGCATTGTGTTGTCCCTACTACTTGTACACTCCATCAGCATTCCCTAACCGTGTACCTTTCAATTGTATGTTTCACCAGCCTATCCCGTTCATCATGACATGGTCTCCCATGGTCAGTCCACAAAAGCTCAGCTCTCCAGGCTTTCCCCTAAGCCCATTCCTCCTGAGACGATGGCAGCAAATAAAACAAAATACAAAACACATATACATACCTCTCTTACTTCCTTTCCACACAACCATCTTCTGGCTGTTCTTCAAGCTCCTTGCAAGACAGGAACTGGGGGAGGGGGGTGATTTGAAACTTCCCTTGTCATTATTTGTGAATTAATGAGAATTAAAAAAATAATAAAAAATATAAACCCAAATTGCAGCTTCCTATCAACACAGGCGTTAGGAAAAAAACCCAAGTGAACAGTAGGAAAAGATGGAGAAGTGGTGTAGGTGTGTGGAACCAAGTAAAAGCACAATGTGATAGAAACGGACAGCCCTGGGTACCCCTGCTCGTGAGGCGAAGAATTTACGCCTGGGGAGATCTTGAATTCTGCCCTTCAGCCAGTCTGGTCCAGGCAGGACGAGCACAGCCGTGACTCATGTCACTGGTGCTCGAGAGGGTCACTCAGAGCCGAGCGAGGGGCAGCACCGGGACACCCGCCGCTCCCGAAGCGGATCCTCGGTGTGACCACCGCGCGGCTGCGGGAAGGTGAGCGGGGCGGGGGGCGCTCTGCCTGCAGCCCCGGGTCCCGGAGCGGGCACCCCTGTCCGGGCCGCGGCAGCGGGCGCGGCCCGCGCTAGGACCCGGGCGGGAGCGGCGCCTGCGCGGCGGTGCCCGGCGGCGGGCGGGCTGCACCGAGCGGCTCGGCAGCGGCGGGAGGAGCAGCGGGAGGAGCAGCGGCAGCGCCGCGGGTCCCGCCGCCCGCACCGGCAAGCGCTCGACCCGGGCCGGCCGGGCGCAGGGGCGGAGGCGGCGGGAACACGGCGCTGTCCCTTCAGCACCGGCGGCGCCCCCCGCCCCGCACTGCCGGGAGGGGCGCGGGCACAGCCCCGCGTGCCCTGCGGGGGCTGCAGCCAGCACCGGCGCCCCGCAGCTCCGCGCACCTGTGGGCAGCGCGGGTGCCGTGATTTATCTTTCCACCCCACCCTTTTCTTTTTTCCTTTTTTTTTTTTTTTTTTTTTTTCCTTGTGCTTTTGGCCACGTCCAACCAGGGAAAGGCCCTCCCCCTCCGGCACCGCAGCGCCCGCGCTCCCAGAGCATGGCCCCCCCTGCCCCTGCCCCTCCGCCGCGGCTGCAGCTGCCGCGGACCCCGAGCGTCTGACTCCAGACGGAGGCGGCGCAGCGCCGAGAGCCACCGGCATCGCCTCGGAGCGGCCCCGGGGGAGCGGGGCTGGCCGGGGCCCCTCGACCCCGCGGGCCTGGAGCGGGGCCCGGCTTAGGCACCGACTGCCGCCGAGCAGCCGTCCCCTGACGGGCTTGCTGCCTGCCGTGCTTGCTTGGATGAGTCTGCGACATGCCTAATAAGAGACGAGATGGGCCAGGGCGACGAGAGCGACCGCATTGTGATCAACGTGGGAGGGACTAGGCACCAGACTTACCGCAGCACCCTGCGCACCCTGCCCGGCACGCGGCTGGCCTGGATCGCTGAGCCCGATGCCCACAGTCACTTTGACTATGACCCGCGCACGGATGAGTTTTTCTTTGACCGGCATCCGGGCGTCTTCGCCCACATCCTAAATTACTACCGCACTGGCAAGCTGCACTGCCCCGCGGACGTGTGCGGGCCCCTGTATGAGGAGGAGCTGGCCTTCTGGGGCATCGATGAGACCGATGTGGAGCCCTGCTGTTGGATGACCTACCGGCAGCACCGCGACGCCGAAGAGGCTCTGGACAGCTTTGGTGGGGCTCCCCTGGATAGCAGTGCTGAGGACGGAGACATAGATGGCACCGGAGACTCTGGTGATGGTGAAGATGAGCTGGAGATGACAAAACGCCTAGCACTTAGTGACTCCCCAGATGGCAGGTCTGGGGGCTTCTGGAGACGGTGGCAGCCCCGCATCTGGGCACTCTTTGAGGATCCCTACTCCTCCAGATATGCAAGGGTAAGCTATGCAATCAGCATCTTCATCAAAACACTCAAACATCCCTGTGGTCCCACTTCCTCCCAGCATCACCAGGGTTCTCTCCACTGTCAAAGCAGAGCAGCCATCCATGTGTGTGGCCATACAAAAATCATGTGGGGTCTCTGGGGATGTAACCCACACTCTCAAGCAGGCCCCATGCGTGGGTGACTAGTAGACACCAAGGCCTGAGCTTGTGTACTCAGATGTGGGCCTCCAGAGACCCTTATTTTCTAATAGGCTCTTAAAACTCGTGGAACAGCTTGGGGCAGGGTCCCAGTCATGGGCCTGAGAGATCTCCATTACACCAGGTAATTTCCCTCTATGCACAGATTTTTACAGTCAGACCTCCCCCAGTAAAGAGAGACACCTTGTCCAGCCCTCTTACAAGCTAATGGCTCTCTCTCCTTTATGAGATGGAGAAGGGATTATGGGAGCAGGCATTTCCAGTGGTACCAGGGGATTTGGAGAGTTTCAGCCTGGACTGGAAAGGGAATCAGTGCCTTTCTCTTTTCTCATACATAGGAAGTTAAATATTTATGAACATGCTTCTCTGAAAATGGGTAATTTAGCTGCTTGCTCTGTGTCTTTTTCCCTGTGGGAAATGCAAAGTATTAATCAGAAGAAAGGTTTCATTCATGTAGAAGGGACACTGTGTTTGACAGGTTTCTTGCCTGCTACTGAAGGACAACTCCTCCCCTCCTGGTGCCTGCGGTTGTTTTGGAAAGGGAATGCACACTGGTGCAGTTCACAGCAAAAATGTGGATAAAAATGGTCTCTAACAGTCATCCAACTACTTTAAGTAGGCATCTCCTCATGCTATGAGAATAATTACATTAATTAGGGCCTGATTCTACTGAAATCAAAAGTACTGAAAACATTTGCTTCAGGAACAGCAGCAGGATTAACTCCCAAGATAGTCAATTTGATAACTAGGGAAACAGATAGAGGATAGTGCCTTCATAAAGAAATTGGTTGGCATAGGCTCTACTCTTAAATGTACCTTTGTTACAGCTTAATTTCTGCCAGCCCTCGGTAGGGATGAGAGGTGCTTTTGTGGGGCAGGGTGATCAGTGTTCCTGAGAAAGATCAAAGAAGGAGATCAGATCAGGGAGAAAACTGGATGGATGTAGGAAAGAGAAGTGGAAATGCAAGGAGCAGGGAGAGGGGAGATGGCTGTGTATGAATGGGTGGTGGAATAGCAGCTGCTGGAGACTTGGTCTGAGCAGAGATCTCCAGCAGGGAGACACCAGGTCTACAAAATGAATGAATGAGGAAAGCTGGAGCAGAGCCTGGAGTTGTATCTTGCTGCATTTCTAAAGATTCTTGTTTGCACACCCTTTGGAGACTTCCTCTGTGAGCAAAGGAGTTCATATTTTAAATTAATTCCTTTAAACAGCATGGAGGATAAAGGAATAATAGAATATTTACCACAAGATGGAAAGATGATGCTGTTGTATTGCAGCTTTCAAATCCCTGATTTCTGCCAAGGGAACATGGAAAGGCAAGGTTGGGGGGTATCCTTCAAAATGCTTGGTTTCCATTAATCAAGCCCAATGATAGCAGGCAATCTGAATAGCAGATCTCTCTGGTACCCAGGAATCTCTTGGTAAAACACATTTCAAGTGAAAGTAATGTGCTTTTTCAAGGTTTTGGGAAATGGTTCGAAAGCCAAATGGATAATGTTGTCCCAATGAAAAGGATACAGAAGTAAAAACACCCTTTTGCTTGGAGGCATTATAATGTTTTAGGAGAAGGACAAAAATTTATAACCAATATTAGGAGTCTTTGTGATGCACAGTCTGGAATTTTAGAAGGATATAAATTCTCTAAGGGTATTTACATTTAGCAATAGGTGTTTTATAAAATTATTTGGCTTTGTTTGGGTTTTTTTTGAGTGGATGATGTACCATTTATTCCCAATCTCTTGTGCATACCTGTTAGAGTTCAACTCCTGATTTACCTCTAACTTGTTCTTTCCTTAGAGGATTATTAAGACTAGATAAATATGAGTACTCAATATTTCATGGGTTAAACATGATTCTTTAACTTGTATCTATGGAGACGTAGGCCACATGCATTAATATTTTGCATGAAGGAAGATGGCTTTCCTCATCAACACATGCACACCCTGTCCATTAAGACGACATTATAGGACACTTAACATTTCCTAATAAAAGCCATACATTATGGTTATGGATGTAAAAAGAGATGGGAGTTTGATTTATGCTCCTGTAACCTGACACAGACATTGCAAAAAGACCTGAAGCTCACAATAGCTAATTTATAGTAAAATAATTGATAACATCATTAGCAAGTGAATGGTATGTTAAGGCAATTATTGGTAGAGTCAGGCAACAAAGCCACTGTTACCCCACTTCTTCTTGAGTCTGCTATTTTCTGCTACAAAGTGCAATACAGTTGTGCAAAATCTAAATTCACATTGCCATTTTGTCAAAAAAAAAATCACAAAATTTTCTCTTCCTACATGGAACTGGGACCTGTACTAAGGTCACACCTTTGATGTTTACATATGGCACCAAAATGCATGTCAAAATAACATCTCAATGTAAGAATCAGTTTATATAACCATTATAGTGTTACACTTGGGCAAGTAAAAGGAATACAGTCTCTGCATATTAAGATTAAATGAAAATCTGCATATCTGTATAAAGCAAGATTCTCTGGACTGTAGGTATGCTAGATCAGTGAATGTTTAGGAACTGTCTATGAAAAGCTCAGCATTTACTCAAATCCAGCCATTCTTGGAGGATTTTGATGGACACTGCTTGCAAATACAAGTACATTTGACTGTTTTGCTTCACCTCCACCTGACTCATACTAAATTACTTCTGATCTAGTTGTAGACAGCCAGGGAAGACTGGGAGTGAATTTGTGTACATCAGGCAAAATCAGCTAACTCTGCAAGTTTTGTTTATTTCTTACTTTGATTAAACAAAGCTCCTAGTCACTAATCATTTGTCTTTAGGTGCAACATAGTCAACAGTTGCTTGTTAAAACAATAGTGGCTGATTTTAATTAATTTCAAGTTTTCTCCACGCTAATTTCTTAGTAATGTAGTTCTTTCTAAAAAGAGGAAACACTTCAAAAATTGCATCATCTTCTATATTTGTAACAAGAAAAGATAGTTTGTTTCAAATAATAGACTGCCTTAGACATCTATCTTAGTAAGATAAATAGGTATTACGCTTCTCCTTAACCTAAAGAATCCACATTTGGATATCAGAGGCAAAATCTTGTACCTGAAGATTTGAACAGAATAACAAAAGGTGATGGGAAAGATCCAGGGATACGGAATGATTGTCAAAATCATCTGTCCAGACAGCTAAATATCACTGAACATACCTAAACTGATGTTTCTATGAAGCTCATTAGAACTGTCTTTTTTGCATCATCAGACAACTTCGTAAATTTATTTTTTCTAAGTAGGCAGAAAGAGGGAAATAGAGTCAGCCAGAAAGCTATGCTAAAGCAGCAGAGAGTTACACTGTGGTGGAGTTGCTGCCCTCTGCACTTACTAGACTTCATAGGTCCCTCAGTACACAAATGTGTGAAAAATATTTTCTTGGCATCCTCTCTCCTTCATATTTATATCTGGTCATGCTGATCTTCCACTAGTAAAGCTCCCACTGACTTCCTGGTGAGTTTGGCCTGCAGGTATTCAACATATTTATTCCCCTTCCTCCTCCTCCTCCACAGCAGGATAAGGTTGCGTTTGTGTTAATTCACATTCCTTGGGTTACTCAGTGTTTGAGAACGAGGAGCTTTCAGCTGAGATTGTGCGCTACTGCTCACATTCAAATTGGACAGTTAAGTTTTTTAATGAACTCTCAGGAAATCTTTTGTAGTCCTTCCAAATAAACCTTTTTACTGTTTTTTAAATAAAAGGTGTTTAGGGTCCTGTGGAAAGTTCTCAACAGCTTGACTTGCAATCCTAGCATATGCTGTACCACTTTGATCTGTAAGAGGAAAAGCAAAACTCACTCACCATTCCCTCATGTTTCCCCTTCACATCCTGCAGAAGAATCCGCTTTCCTCAGTGGGTGACTTTTGAAGGACGAGTTTCTGACACTGAGAAGGAGACAGGAAAAAAGATAGTGGTAAAGAGATGAGAAAAGGTATTCCCCAGGGATTTCTTCCAGCTTTCTTTTGTGCATTCAAGACAATTTCAACCTTGCTGTGTTCATTTAAACTGATTTTTCTCTCTATAAAGTACAACTTATAGGTATAAAAAGGCTTATGGGTTCCTAGTTCCTGAATAACCACACTGTCTTGAGGATTAGAGGCTGGGGTGATTCTGCTCGTTCCTTACCCCTGGCCAGCACAGCTTAGCTCAGGAATTGAGCCAGATATCAGGGAGTGGGAACACATACACCTCATCCTTCACAAAGGGAGCTTATTCCACAGATGTGTGATGCGGGACACGCTTGGCACAGGAGCACTCCACAGACAGTGGTCTGGAGCGTCCCACCAAGCAGAAGGAGACAGGGACAGAGGGGCTGAGAGCTGCCCCACTCACTTCCCTCTACCCTTCTCAGGGACAGCTTCCAAGGGGCCCTGGTGGAGCTGCTCTCCCACCTTAAGCCTTTCTGGAAGTTGTCTCCTGCAGAGCCATATCTAATCCTGCATTGAAGCTGGCTGCAGGAATTCTCACCATATACTGTGACAATTAACGAGACAGCCTAATTTTAACTGCACGCTGCATTACAGCTCTGGAAAAATGAGAATCTTTCCACATCAAATGAGGTTTCCCTTGCACTTGTAGTATAATGGAATTACAGACATCTATTAACTACCATTCTATCATTCATTGTTAATATAGTTCCTAAAATTCCATTTTATACCTATTTTCTCCCATCAAGGAACATGTTACTGCTAATCCTTATATAACCCACTAGTAAGCATGGTAGTCTTCTCTGCATCCTGACCAAAGAAATGCCAGTTTGAAAGTGTTCACTGCTCCAAGTCCCACATCCAGTCCCTATCAAATTGGTCATGGTGGTGGGAGCAGGTACACAAGTAACTCCTGGGAATTGTCCATCCAAACTCAGAAGTAATACCTTTTTAAACTACCTCGCACACACACACACAAAAAATTTTAAATATCAGAACAGCCATGCAGAATCATGGCTTCACCAGTTTGAGCTGTTCAGAAACACACAGGAAGATATGACGTCTGCCCAGAAAATCTTATAACCTCTTTGAAGTCATGATCTCACAGGGAGATGAGAGAGATGATGTTACCCACCTGACAATTTCATGGCTGCCTAGTACAGACTTAGCAGTTTGGATTCAAGGACATTTTTTGAAAATCTATTTTCCTATTTCCAATTTTATTTCTATTATTCTAAAACCTTAAAAAAGAACAGCATCTGCTGCCATTTTAATTCAATTTTTAAATCTCATTTAATTTTAATGTTTCTAGGTTACAAAATTTACTTCATTTAGCCAAGGCTGTGATTGTATGGATCATACCATCATATGCATACACATATATATGGCTTCCTATTGCTGCCACTTCCTACGATGCTGAGTGGGATTTCCATATGAGGAAGAACTTCAAAATTAAACCACCCCAAAATATTTTTGCAGAAGTAACTGTGGTGCCACTAAAATCAATACGAATTTAGTGGCTGGGTTCAGAAAGATATTTGACCCCTTCTCTCTTTAATCCATCCCTATGTACCTTCAGTTATTTTCGTTGCCCTTCTCCTGACATTTGCTATTTTGGTTTTGGTTAGGGCAAAAAAGGCAGCAAAACACTGGTAGTTCTCTGTTGGTCTATCACGAGACAAAGGAGAAAAAGATCTGTAGATCAATTATAATATTTCTATTTTAGAACTGTTTGCAGAAATGTGGTATATTAGAGGAATAGGAAAAACTAGGAAAACTATTTTTCCATCTTGTTCTTTCCTTCTGCTGTGCGATCTAGCATTTAACAGTATTTGTCTTTCTTATTTGTAAAAATGTGTGTATATTTATGGTAGTACTTTATTAAAGTCTGTACATACGGCATACTTTCTCTTAACATAAGGAGAGATGTTAGCAAATCAGCAACAGAGGGCCCAGCCTTACTGTTATTGAAACTCAGCCAAAATTACCACCAACTTCAAGGACAGAAATTAATTTTCCTGCAGTATGGTTCAGGATAACAAATTAATTGCTGTGTACTGCTTTTTTTAATAGACATGTTGCCTATTTCCATTCCAAAGCACTAAAGTGCAATAGAACTTAGCAATTTATTAGGAGCATACATATTCAAATACATGTGTTCATAATCTCTTAAAGACATGAGCATCTTTAGCACACTGCATCAAAACATAGAGCTCTAATACTGACAAAGCTCATCACAATCTTATTGGCCTTTTTTACTACAAAGGACTGTAGAATAAACCACATGACCTCAATTAATGTTCAACTAAATCATATCCAAGTGCTGTGTTTCGTAATAAAAGGGGCAAGCAGGGGTATTCAGATTGAAAAACTGGGCCCTAATTGATAATCAAGTGTGTAATTTCTCATGCAAATATAGATGGCAAAACTGAGTTTCCATTTTGTATAAGCTTGATTTTATGAAATTTCTGTGCATTCTTGGGATATAAGACTGATAGAAAAGCCATTTTGAGATCTTGACAATTGTCTTACAATTAGCTTCTCGGTTACTATATGCTGAATTTGATCTGAGGAAAGAACAGTTTAGAAGGCTGACTTGGCTTTCCCTGCTGAATATTGAATTACATAAATACGTGATTCACACCAAATGGTACACAGAAGCGGTAGGATCGGATGAAATCAGAGAAATCTATGAATCCATGGAGAACCACCTCCTCCCCCTGGAATATAAACCAAATGCTGTCATTTCTGGAATGATTTTTACATCTCTCTCCTGTGCTCACTAAGTAACCAGATTTTGCTATCTTCACTCCTACTCCTGGAGTGATAGCTTACTCCAGGAATATCCCTGTTTCCCTCAGGCTGAGAACCAGGTACCACCCAACACAGGTAAGGGTAAAAGGACCAGGCCCTAATTGATTTTAATTTCTTTCTGATAAGATTTATAAAATGTAACAGAGGCGCTAATAAATCATGCAATAAAAATTACGAATAAATCATGGGCCAAGGCTTTTTGCAGTGATTGCTTATGATGTAAGACCCTTTAATGACAGTAAGTTAAAATCGCATTGTAATGCCCTTTTGTAAATGCAATAAATCTTGTGTTTCAGTGCACTGCAGACAGCCAGCAATGTGTGTGCTGCACATGAGCTACCGACACAGGCACACGCTGCTGGCACACACTTACGTAATTATGTTGATACTTCAGGAGCAGCAGTAAATCTCAGCACTGCTAGATTTACTTTGAAAAATCGTGGGTCAGGACCACTGAGGTGTTGTGACTACAAGAAATAGCTTAAAATATCATACTGGCTTTTTACTTGAAAACCTGGGAAAGAATGTCCCTTTTGAGAAGCAATAAAATGGATTATTTGGTATTAAATAGCAAAGGCAAAACCTATTGCTACCGAGTCTTATAATTTTTGGAGGCAAATACAAGTTAAAACATACATTTTCATCTGCACAACCAAACCAAATTGATCTTCTTGTCTGAATTTTCTTGATCATCTACCCATTCACAAAACAATTAAAGGTACACAGAGATACATCAACAGTTACCTAATGTTTTGACTGCAGCAGAGTTTCTCTTGCTTCCCACATTTGCCCTCAAAAAACATATTCTTAAATACAGAAAGATCTGTTCAGCTTGGGTTGCTTATCATTTTACATGCCTAAGAAATTTAGCTGCAGATTTCCCTTGAAAATTCATTCCAATACCCCTGTTCTATTTATCAGGTTGGGCTTCTTGCAGTCTTCATTACACCAGATCAATTTACGGGTATAGATGGTGGAGGCCAGTTTTGTGATTTATTCAGGTATAAATTAAATTAAAATCTTCAGTTAGAATGCTTCAGACTTGATAACAGACTTCAAAACAAAATGAATAGGAAGAAATCTCTAAAACGCTGACCACCTACAACCTCCAGCAGAAGGGAGGTCATGTCCTAGAGCAGAAAAGACACAGGCAGGAAGCAAAGAGACCATAACTAAAATCCCACCCCACCATGTAGGGCCACAGTCACCACTGATTTTAGTGGGATCCAACCAGAGATCCACGCAGATCTATTTCAGGTAAAATTTTTCAGGACAAGGACAATTGTGTAATTGCCACAACACACAATGCAAAAGGGCTTGCCTTCTCAGCAGCCTTTGATCTCTACTCTATAAACACCACAACATTATCTCAGCCGCATTGTGCTATTCCCGTTTCCCTTTTTAGCATGGATCTCCCCTTCTCTTCTAGTGTGGAGTTCTGCAAGAAATCTAGTGACAGTACGTCTTAGCACTTCTCGGGAATGTGTCCCGCATAATGCAGAACTGATTTTAACTCAGGGTTTTTCAGTAAAGCACTTGTAAGGACAAACCAAGAACAACCTGACTGTGCTGTGATAGCTCATCCAATACCCAGACTGAGGCAACTGCTGTGGGGTGGTGGTTGGTTTTCTGGTTTTGGGGCAGTAGCAGATCAGCTTAGGTCGGAATTTTGCTTAAGTGTTATTGAAATTTAGTGTTCTGTTGTTTAGTGTTCACTTGGTAGACGTTCACTGTCTGTCCTACCAAGAAGTCCCTGAGGTGCTAGGGATTTTATTAAAAGACCTAATGTAAATTTCAAAACTGTATAGATTACTTAAAATGTTAGTTATGTCTAAGCAGCAGGAAATCAATAGTGCAAAAGTGCATTCACAGGTCTAAAGAAAGCATCTTTTGGAGAACCTGCTCTTCAAAGCAAGAAACTCAGTTTTCACTGTGTCAGTGGCATGGACTACAGGCAAATACAAGTTTGAAATTCAGTAAAAATTCTATAGCATCTTCAACTCCAAACCACAAATTTATCTTCATGTCCATATTACCATCAGCTATAGGAATGCCTAAAACTGTGCATTTACTGTTCTCAAAAGATATCTTGGTTGGGACAGCAGGGTAAGCCTTTGTTCTTACTAGGTGATTTTTAACATTCATCTGCAGCATGCCGATAGTACAAAGGCAGGTCACACACATTAACTCAGCAAATGAACATTTGCAATGGGCACAAAGCACTCAAACACCACATTTTATTAGCTCAGTATGGCACATCATTTGGGTATGCTTCAGCCCCTCTCATTTTCTATGAATTTTACTCTGTGTGTAATCATACAAGATGTTTAATCTTAGTATGTCACT
This sequence comes from Vidua chalybeata, assembly GCF_026979565.1. Classification (NCBI taxonomy): domain Eukaryota; kingdom Metazoa; phylum Chordata; class Aves; order Passeriformes; family Viduidae; genus Vidua; species Vidua chalybeata. The sequence goes on along the minus strand of NC_071535.1, from coordinate 49,290,557 downwards.
TTCAAAATAGAAAGCCAAAATTTCTTAGGTTACTTGCTTGGCACTTTTTTCTTTTTCCCTTACTATATGTTTATTTCAGCAGCTAGCACAATAGAGTTCTAATTTCTGTGACACCTCTAAATGCTTGTACTATAAAAACAGCAAGTTGACAGCATCTAAGGGAAGACTTTACACTATACTCAGATGTAGTCTTTTCCAAACCAGCCTGGACTGCAGCAAAAGATGCCCCGAGGCTGTGATCCTTCCAAAGGTGCAGTATGTGCCTGAGCTGTGGTGGCCAGTGCACAGACAGCAGGGCTTCTCCATCACCACCTTCTCCATCACTCCTGCATCCAGGAAATCTAGCAGTCACTTCCTACATCTTCACTTCTGAGGGCAGACTCATGGAAGGGTGTCACCTTATGAGCTCAAGCTTAGAATTCCCAAAACACTAACCATGCATTTGTAATTTCTTTAAATGCATATTAAAATTTCCCAGTGCCTAAAGTTTTGTTTCTGCACGTGCCCAAAACGGCCTTAAGCACTGTTGGGAACTACCTTATATCAAAGCCTAGTTGATGCCCATAATTTTCCTTCACTAATAAGAGAAGCTCTTTAAATGAACTGGCCAAATACATAGTGAATATATGCCGTTTTAAAAAAACATGATTAAAAAAACCCATGAGATATTTGTAGTATAAAACAGTTCCCTGGATGCAATAATCTAGTGGCTACTGGTTTTTGCTTAGAATCTGAAATTTCAAATTTAATATTTTCCTCCCACTGCACGATTTCAAATTTTCATCTGTCTCTGCCTGGAAGCCCTGCCCACTTCACAAACCTGCATAATCCAGGCAGGTAGTGAAGTTAATCCAATTTGCACAGCATGAGGAGTTCACAAACCATTATATTGGGAAGATAGCAAAGCAGCATTTCCCAATAATGTAGAAGAGGCTGTTCCTCTGTGGTAATTCTGGGCTACTGAATTCGGCAAGGTCAATAGCAGAAAACAGACATACATAGTGGCATTATCAGAGATGGTCTCATGTTGGCATATGACAAGACTGGTCCTTTTATTTTTACTCACTTGTTGGAAGCCAGTTCCTGGTAGGAAATAACCATATGCTGCCCTCATGCATTGGACTCCAGGGTGAGCCATGCTCAATGATTTCAGGATCTCTGTGCAGGCCCTATGGAGAAGGAATGTGCAAAATGCACAGAAAAGTAGGAGATTATATGCAGATTAGATAATATGCAGAATTAGAGAGGACTTTTTTACCCCAGAGCCTGAGCAGTTCTGCCATGCTGCAAAGCGAGCTCCAAAGTCAGTGTGAGGACACATCACAGAATTTGTTTTGAAAAGACCTACATTTCCCAGGACTATCAATCTGTCACCTTTAAGTCGTGCCATGAAAATAAAAGCATTCTTAAAATCTCTGAAGGCTGCCTTTTCATCAATATTTTACCATAAACATTATTTTAATTTAAATGGAAATTGATCACTTATATTTTATTACTTTTTAATAAAAACTCATGATCACCATTAAAGGAAAGTGATCTCAATTAAATTATTGCCAGGATAAATCTGACTTGGAAAAGCACTAGAACAAGTCTTTGCTAGATCAGAGCCTTTTACAGAATGTATGTCTAGTTCTGTTTTTAACAACCAAAACACAAGTGATCAATGGGCACTCTAGCTATTACATTCACTGCTTTCATGATACCATTAAAACTAGTCCAAAATCTTACTGGAAACTGTAAAGGGTGTATTGTTAAATATACCTCTCTGCTGTAACTTACCCCGCATAGGAAGACTTGCCAGGGGCACTAATGAAGTGGAGATAGTTTTGCAGTTTTACCATCTGTTATCAAATATACTCCTGCTATAACAGAAACACAATTGTATTAGAATTTAGAAGTGACAAACATTGGAAAAAAAATTCTTTCATTGTTTAAATAGCTTTGCTGCATAGTCCAAAGACCAAAATGTTTGGACAATTAATAAAACATGTCAGGGCTGCTTTAATTAAAAAACAAGATGCAGCAAAAAATAGTGATGGAGTTGAACATAACCACAACACAACAGAGAGGCACAAATAAGTAACCACATTATTCCACAGCCTTCAGGTTTAGGCTCTAATTCAGGATAGCACACCCTATTTTTGTATCCTACAGGAAAAAAAAATCAGCACAAAAGCCCATTTGAAATGTGAACGTCATTGAAAAATATAAAAATGCTCCATGCTATGTGATGACTGTAGAGTGCTTAAGAGCTGCATCCTCCTAACCCTCTTTCCATCCTAAGGACCTTCAGGGTAAAAACTCCAAAGGACACTACAGTTTAGCTTCACTTATGTGCACTGGACTAAAAATGAACACTTAATATTTATGTGAATCACTGCCAGTGTCAAGTGAGATGGAGCTTATAAAAATAGATCCAAATCACGGAATGAGTTTTAAGACTCAGTGGGTAAATGCCTCTTTACGTACGGTATTATTTATAGATATTTTTTAATCTCTTCTGTCATCTTGTCTCTTAAATTATTAGAAAGTAAGAAAGAAGGAACTATGGCAAATGTAGATGAAAGAGAAATCTTACTGGGAACTGTGGCAAGAACATGAGCAAAAGCCAGGAAGTTTAAAACTGTGCTCCTAAGCCCCTTGTTTTCTGTATGAAAACAGTTCCAGCCTATTTTGCAATTAAATATGCACTTTTTAAACTAACTATACTGTTGAAATAGGAGGAATGGCATTTTCAAGATTCTCAGGCACCCATAAGACTTGCTACCACATCTGAAAACCAGCTAATCACAAGCCTGTTTCAGGCATTGGGCTGAGTCCTAGCTCCATAGTCTCGTGAAGCCTTCGACATCCTACATTAATCAAAGTCCCTTCTAGATATAAACGTTGAGCTCACCATGGCCACAACAGAAATTTCAGCATTGGATCCCAGTTTTTGTAGTTCTCTTAGAAGTCAGTGACAACTGCAGATGGTCCCTAAGTTGATCTCCAAAGGTTCTAAGCATTAAAAACTTAAAATGTTGTTGTGGTAGCTTGGTACATCTATTTATCACCATCTGATAAGGAGACTGCTGGTACTAATAGTGTCCTGCATCAACAAAGTTCTGTGAGTCTTAACCATTTATGAAAAGACTTTAAAGAGCTGCTACAAAAAGGACAACAATAACGAAAATATTATTAGAATTTGAAGCAAGTATTCAATATTGAAGGGCAAAATACTCAAGACAATTAGGATGCAAGTCACTTTGTATGAAAATTCAGAGGAACAGGGCACATCCACAAGGCTTCTGCTGAGTTCTTGCAAACAGGGGAATGTTACATTTCACATGTAGGAATCTGGGGAGGTCATACTTTCTTTCTGCAAGCAGGTGGAAAACTCTCCTTTGAAGCAATTGGAGCCATTTCTTCCTTTATACAGACACATTACACAACTTCTATCTGACAGGAAATAAAACTGGGTAAAGCAGTCAGCTCTCTTCCCTGAGAGAATATGTATCCATAGGCTTTTGCTTTGACCATTCAGATATCATTCTTCTAAGCATCAAGGTAAAGTGGTTTTTGTACTCTCTTCATCCTGGTAGGATTTCAACATAGCTGTATGTCTGCTGAGAGCAACACACAGAGCTGCTCTTTGATTTGAAGGCATTTCTTGCAAATACAAGCTTTTCCTGCTCATGACTTCAATAGCAAGATCTAATTCAGACCAGTGAGAAATTGCATCTAATATTTTTTTTCTAATTGTCCTAAATCTATTTTAGCAGTGAGATGGATGTGTTTACAGGCACAAGAATTGCTGTAAATTTAAGCAGAGGTTTCAGATGCGAACGTTAGGAGTAATTGGGTTTTTTTTATTGCCACAAGGATATCTGAGGATATTGTTCATCCCAGTAGTCAACCAGGTTTTATTTAGCAGTATCAGTCTAACAGATGCAATTTCCACTTATGATAACTGTGGGCACATAATTAATTTTAGTAACTGCAAAACTTATAGTAGAAATACTTTTATGTGACATCCCTTGCTCCTCACTTTGACAATTGCAGAAAATCGAAAATAAAAAGAGAGATTTCTGCTATGAGCTTGTACAACTGTCCAACTGCTTGTACAACTTGTGCAGCAGTTTATTCTAAAGATCTGTAATACAGATGGCAAAAGGCTCACAAATACATCCAAAAATTTTGTGTGAAAACTATATTCATAAGTCTTGCTCTGTGTTTATTGAGAGACCAGAAACTGTATTTTGACAGGAATATCAATAAGGACCTGGATTCAAATGAAAAAAAAAAAAAAGTTTTCCATTTACTACTTACACTGCATAGGGTACTAGCTGTAATCAAGAAAAATTTCAGGATGGCATGAAACTCTCAAGCTGCATAATTCCCAATAAGACTCAGTGGAGTCATGCTATTTAAGTGCCCACAGGCCACAAAAATGCTTTTAAGCCAACTCAGTAGCCTAAATTACAAATTCTAGTTAACAAAATTCACCACAAGTTCGGAGTTTAAGGTAGAATCTATTCTTTTTTAAATACATCTGCCTTCATCAAAATGCCTAGTGGTCACTCATGATTTTCAATCTCTCATTATGCTGAAACAGAGACTTTTTTTTTCTAAACACACAGAAAGACATTAGGCTTAAGTAAAGTCACCATGCTTGCCACCAGCCCCTCTAACAGTTATTGCACAAGGTTATTTGTCTTTCCAATTCAGCTGCTCGTGAGAGTTGCAAGGAAGGGAAACCATTCATGACTTGATCTTTTTGGTGGTTTACATTTTTGGAAATTTTGCCGATGTCGTTTAGGAAGCCTTCTCACAATACACAGACATTTTGGCTAAGAAAGTATATTGTATGTACTCCAGTTTCAGATCTAGGGTTGAACAAATAACTGTAGATACATTTTGGCAACAAAATATTTTTTCCTCCAATTTCTCCCCTTCCTCTCAAATAACATTTTTTCAAAACTTTATCCTTTCCTCCATAAGAAAAATCCCAGTTTCTCTTCTCTCCCCAGTATTAATTTCTTTTCCTCCCCTCACACCAACTTAATAAAAACCTGAAAATTAAAATGGTAGACAGAAAAAAAAAGAACAAAGCAGCAAAATTTAAGAGGGAATACCAGGAGATAAAAAGGAAATAAGTTTCTGCACAATATTTTGCTAAAAACTGTAGGTAAGAAATAATCCTTTCCTGTTTGAAATCTGAAGGACAAATATGACAAACCTTGTTGAATGTTTTCAAGGAAAAAAGGATCGCCTTTTTTTCCAAATTTCTTTTTATCATTTCCATTGAGTTATTTACAAATACACATCCATCTTGCTGCAGTCTTTCTCTTGCTTGAGGTGAGGGTTTTTTGTTTGATTAGTTCAAAATTAGTTGGGAATATAAACAGCTTTCCATGTAGGTCAGAAAAAAAATCTTCAAATGTTTTTAAACCTGGCCCTGTGTTTTATTAGCCCTTTCTGTACATGAAAATACTCTCCCTTTTAGAAGCATGTTCTCGTCCTTCTGATAGTTTCTCTTTTACCCAGAGTCTGTGGCACCAATTCTGGGTTTTAAAAAGCATTTTAATCACTGCTGAATAGCTGCTCTCTTGTTCACAGAGCATGGGATGCTATGCAGTGGAGGAACTGCAGTCACCATCAGATGTGAGAAGGACACTCCTGAAGTGGAACTGCAGAAAATAGTGGTTGCAATGTAAGCAGTGAGAAGGAAAATGCCTGGAGGAGGATATATCTCCTAGAAATAGGAGATGGAAGGACTCTTCAGAACTAGAAAAACAAATCACTGTAAGGAGAGAGAAGTCTCACCCCTCAAGGTTCACTGGACATTGAGGGACAAATAGAGTTAGGACCCTGGAAAGGGAACACAGGATGGCAAATCAGCAGCTCGCTAGTAGAGAGAGACAGTCAAGAGTTTGAAATCTCAGACTGTGGCCACTTAGAGCAATTTGTTTTTCAGCAAGTTGACAACCTAGTCAGAATAATTCAAGTGAGTTAGCAACATGCAGAACCTTCTGCGTGTGCTGCAAGCAAAGAAACAGCCCTCACGACAGCCCAGGAAGAAGGGGGTTTGCAGTAAGTGATTTTGTGGTCAAAAGAGCAGATTTTGCTGTTGCAAGTTTGCCAAAGATTTAAAAAAAGGGTTAAGCTCCACATGAAAAGCTGCATGTATTGTGACCAGTGCTAATTCTGGAGAAGCCTTTGCTGTAAGGACACGTGAGGATTTTGGACAGCATGTTCTGATGCACTTATTTTCTTCTGTGAAGGTGAGACACCTTGATGGCTGGCACAAGAACTGGTCAGGACAATAAAAAGAGAAAGAGGCCAACTTCATTTCCTTAAGAGCTCTAGAGTGGATTTTTCAGCATTCCAACCTAGCCAAACTATCTTCTCCACTCAGGAGTCCCGCACAAGCATTATGTCCTTCACACACACAGACTCTTTTCACCTGTGATCCAAGACTAAATGGGATTTCAGGAGAAAACAACTGGCTTGAATATATAGGGCACTTGTGGAAGTAAGAGCACAACACAGGCACTTGCTCTGTCAGACTGAGAGATGCTGTGCTGGTTCCAGCAGTGATCCTCATACAGGAATTAGTCTGGGGGTGATTCTCATGCACCCCTTTGCCCTTGTTTGACCACATTAATAGTTTTTTAAAAAGGGGTCCAGAATAAATGAGCCATCTTTAATTGAGAATATTTGCTGTCTAATGAAAAGCTGTGGCTTCTTAATGTATTCTGTTCACTGAGGACTCCAACATGAAAATATGTGTAAGATTCAGTGGCAGATACAGTGATGGAGCTGAAGCAGCAAGGAGATAAGGTAGCAAACAAAAGTGTTACAATTTTATTTGGGAAGCCCAGAAATGCACCAATTCTTGATGTGACTTCAAATGAGACTTCTGGCAAGCCACAACTTCTTGGTAATGATTTACATCTATAATCAGGATAATAGAACATTATTTAGCTAACTCTTCTGGGTATTGTGGAGATCAACAGTTGTACAGTGATTTGGAGATAAATTGGAGATACTAGATGAATTTCCACTATCATGTTTTCTCTAAGCAGGTAAAGTGAGGACACCTTGACACAGAAGGAACCAAAGTTTTCTCAAAATAAATCCGAGTCATCAGAAGACAATTTTATCTTTACTTCATTCTGATTATTCAGCATTCCTCAATAAGATTGACAGGAAAAGAGAAAACAAAGCTTTTGTGGATGAGGGAGCTAAGATCTAGTAACATTTAACAGTGCATCTGCAAAACAACAGTTTAAAATCCACAAAATTATTTCTGCTGTTTCAGATGAAAAATTAATGCAAGATACACCCAGCAGATTGTGCCTAAAAGACTATTGACAGATCTAATACATAACTTTTAATTACATAATGATAAAAACATATATCTCCTCATATAGCCATTTTAAAATAAAAACACGTAAAGTTAAATACTGACATGTTTTACCAGACCCCACTGGCCCTGGCTTGTGGCAATCCCATAAAGTCAGAAAATATTTTAAGTGAATTAACCCCTTGTCTCCATAATCTGTGTATTCTGACTAAAGGTTCTGAATGAAAGGAGCAAGTTATTTATCATCCCTGAAGTGCACAAGAATGAACCTTGATTTTTATCTTGGCTATTGTCAGAAAACACGTTGCCTTCCCAGAGCAGGCAGACTCTATGAGCAGAGAGCTGTGTCTAGCAAAGTGGGTCTCTTCCAAGAGACCAACACCCTATGGAATAAGATGCCAGAGCAGATGCTGTATGTGCTGAAGCCTGGCACACGATGGGGCGCCTTGAACAATCCCAGGAAGGCACAAAGCAGAGTGGGAGCACTCACCTTTTTCTCAGCTGGGCTGGCTCTGTCTCCAGGATCATTATTATATTACAAGACCTCTGACACAACGGCATCAGGCAGATACTGAAGATTAGCTATTCACTTCCCAGGGAAACATTCAGCCAGGAGTGACAGAGGTACTGTTACAGATCAGGGGGGAGGCAGAAAAGTCAGGAGAGACATGGCAGAATGACACTGGGACCTCTTCTGGCACTGTGTTGAGACAAGGAGTAGCCCAGTTATTGCCTGGAGACTCAGGGAGCAAGGCAGATGATAAAACAGTTGCCCATCTGTGTTGCACATGCCAATGTCTCTGAAAATGCCCTGTGATTGAGATGCAGAGCAGAAGGTGTATTGCAGGTATGTGAGCAGCACAGGACGCTCCACTTAAATAATCTGGTAATTCTTGCTATAGGTGAGCAGAAAATTGCTGGATGCCTTGGGCATTGCTTAGGGGCCATTGTGTTCCTCAAAAATATATACTGCTTTTGAAGGATTAATTCTACCTCATATTTACCATGGATTTATTCCTTACAGCACACAGGAATAGCCCAAATCACTTATATCATTACCTAAATCAAGGAATCAAGAGTGTTAAATTTGACTTCTTTGTTCATTTTTTTTTTCTTGAGTAATTCCTGAAAGTACCAGGAATTACCCCTTTTCCAGGTAGAATAACAAGAGACAGCTGCTGGCATTTCAATCAAAAAAAAACAACCAAAACCAAAAACCCAAACCAACAAAACCATCCCTTTCTTCCTCAGTGTTCACTGATTATAATTAATGTGAAGTTAATCAAAACTCAAAGCAAGATGCCAAAAAAAGGTCAAAAAGCAATTATATCAGAAATATGTTCCCCAGTCAATTGCTTGCTTTTCAGGCTTTAGCTGTGTGGCAATTTCAGTACTTATGCAACCACCATAGAATTTTCTAGGTCTGACTTTTACTTGAGAAGCAGAAACTTCTCACCAACCAACCCCTTCAGGTCCAAGCGCAGGAACTTTTTTGTCATGGGGGTGGGTGGGGTGGGGGGGAGGAATGAGCTTCCTTCACACCCTCAGCCCCCTCAGATGCCACCACTGCATCACAGAAGAAACTATCACGCACCTTCCTGCTTACTGCAGATCCAGTCAAGGACGCTTGGAATCAGCTGGGAGACACCACCTCGTAGCACACAGCCCCTGCAGGGAGAAATCCTCTGGGGAAATCAGTTTATGGCAGATTTCATACTGTGCCAGGTTAACAGCATATGTATCCCTGTCCTTTTAGCACAGGTTGGAAGGAGCAGTGTTTGCTAAGGCTACATAGCCAAAAAGCACACTTTAAAAATACATGCTGTAGTCAGATGTCTGCTTGTAACATTTATGACTTGGCAGATTGACTCGCACATCAGGCACACATTTGATGGTTAATTCTGAACACTAATGCAGCAGAGCAGTCTTCTACCTGGCTGGTGTCTATCCTTTTCAAAAGGCAAAGGAGTGCATAAATTATGTTTAAAAAGAGGTAGGCATTTTCTACCCACAGAGTGGAGTCACTGTAGGTGGATTATTATCCAGGAATACCGAAGAGGCAAGAAGTCTGTGAGTTAACCCATTCTTTGTAATCTCCTTGCCTGCTACTGTTGGTACTGCTGACAGTCTGAAATTATCCATATGATACACTTTTTCAGGAGGTTCTGCAGCACAGCAGCTGCATTTCAGACAGTCAGCAGAGTTAAAGCCCTAAAGAAAGGATTTTATTCTGAAATAATACCAGCTAAACCCTGCAGTAGCATCCAGTTGTCTCTGCTGATGTTGGCACCTATAAGGTTGCTCTAGTTTACTCCCTCACCACAAATGCACTACAAATGCCATGTCTTAGCAGAACAGGATGAACTCTAAACCACCTTACAGATGACCAGCAGGATTTTGAAACCTATTTCTTCTGCAGTATCTTTACTACTGGGAAAACAAAAAGCAATAGTTTTCATGGTGCAAACTGAGACATTTGTATGTCAGGATACAGGCATGACCTTTATCTAGCACAAATAAGGCATAGAGATGTTCAGCTGACCAGAATCATCTGCATTTACTCCAGTCAAGAACCTGGTCTTCAACAGTGAGCTTAAAGAAAGCATTGTGAATTGTGATGAAGAAAAATAATCAGCATTGGGGCTAAGCATCCCTAAATTCCAGTGATTTGCCTACAAACTGCTGACAGTAAGCATCTTCAGATATAAGACTTATAAGAATAGCCAAAAAAGAGGAGGATTTATAAATGTATGAGTTTTAGATTATCATAGGTATCCCTGCTCTACTTCAATATTTCATATTTATGCAAAGAGAATAATATTGTCCTCATCCATAACAATTTTCAGAAGTTCAAAATACTTTACAAAAATTACTTAATCCTTCAGTATCCTTAGTGAGATATGCAAGTATTCTTTCCATTTTCTCACAAGATGTGTGATCTGCATCAAAAAATATCCTACTTATTTCTTCAATTAATCAAAAGAAATAATTAACAAAAATGAGAAAATAGTCCTGGCTCCCTCTGCTTAAAAAAAAAAAAAAAAAACACCATTCACCAGACTCACCATTGTCAGTAGATCTAAACAGGTCAAAAGCAATAATACTAAATCCAGGAGTATCTCTGCTGTATTTAGTACCAATGGATGCTGCTCTAAAACCTGTGATTCTCCCTGAGAAGGGTAACAAAGGCTCAGTATTTTCTGGGCAGATGGGAATCTGTAAAGTCATCTTGGTCTTTTCCCATGCATACTCATATCTTTGTTTTCTAGCAAATGTGCAAATATCTTAGATTCACCAAGTGCCACTGAGGTGCAGGCAGGGACATGGACTTGTCCCTGTCCCCTCCTGACCACACATAAGGAGGAGGCCAAGAGCTGCTGGCCAGTGCATCCTCCAAGAGAAAGTCACCAGGCAAGGTGAGCCAGAGCCACCTCTTGAGAGGAGATAGGGGAGAGATTTGCAATGAAAAGAAAAGCTGTGCCATGTTAGTCAACAGAGCTGTTTGTGTCCAAGGGCACAAATGAAAGAGCAATCTCACAAGAGGAAAGGGGAGTGTGGAAACATTTCTCAACAGCAACATAGCACCTGCCCTTCCCACCTTCCTCCTCACCATCCCCTGCAGATGCTCCCCTTAGTGGCTTGACCATACTGACTTGCAAGGTGCTCTGTTTAAAACTATTGCCAGTAGACTGAAATTCTTATTTCTGTTCTGCACTGCAGAGGCACTGGGCAGAACTTCCATCCTAGTCAGACCTCTCATACCCCATAACAAAGAATACTAAAACCTTCCAGAACTCCTTCACCTTCCTTCAGCAGCCTGTGCATGGGATTGCCCAATGGTCCAATCTTAAATCCCAAACATGCAGGATCCTTTCACAGTCCCGTGTTTGCTTATAGGAATACTTCAGTTAATTATATAGTTAATTTATATATATGAGCTCAGCCATAATACTGGGAGCATTGAAGTTCAGGCTCCTTGCTAAACAGAAATCTGGGCAAGGAGCCTGAACTTTCTGACTACCTTAAACTCCTGAAGCAGCTCTCTTAAATAAAGCACTGCTCAGCTCTTCTCTTGGAGTTCTTGAGTAGTTTTGTATTTTGTTTGATAGTTGACCCTGGTACTTACTGGTATAGCTGAGCTGGAATTCTTATCTGTGATCTTGTCAGGGTTGAAATTTTTAATTTGCAACTATATTAACTTTCCGCTTAAAAAAAAAAAAGTGAATATAAAAAAAAAATTACGCTTTCCCGTTTTTTTGTAACGCAAATTGCAGAGAAAGATTTTAAGATAACACATGAATTAAGGGCACCATTGGCATAAAACTAAATTCTGTTTCAAGACTGCCAAATGGTGCAGCACAGGAATAGATACCGAGATTTCTAAAAATAAGAATTTCTACCATGAAAAATTCCCACAAAATTCCCACAAAAATCCCCAAAATTATTTTGAAAGCATACTACTGCCTCTATTACTTTATTTTTCTGAGTGTAATTTATTATTTTCTTGGAGGAACACTCAGAGGGCCTCATTACAGAACAAAGCCATGCCATGATAGCTCACTTAAGTAGGGAGACTGAGATAATTTTCAATGGTAATTAGTTTGAGCAAAATAACCTTAATTTTTATAGGTACATACATCCACATACATATTTAAACTCTGAGAACTATTTCCTTCTTTTCTACAAATTTGGAGTCTAGTTGGAGAGTAGGGAAAAAAATCTTTCTACAGAAAATAGAGTAGATCCTTTCCCAGTACTAATCTCTGGGACCCTAAGTCATTATGGTTTTTAATTTAGAAAAGTCACTGTGATTGTTTAATGAGTTCCTGTACTCTTCTTGATCCCTCAAAATACGAACGGAAAGCGGTCTGCTTGTTTCTGCAGGTGTGATTTATGAATAATTAAATAATCCCTACACATTTGTGAATATTTCCATAGCATTCATAAAACAGTTTCTAACATAATCCAGGGACATCTGTGACAAGGCCTTTGACCTGTATCAGGGTCCACCAATCAACCCAGTTGTCCCTTTGCATATTCCTAAGGTTGTGCCCCTCCATTAAAAAAGGATAACACCAGTGGAAACAGGAATTAAAATGCTGTCTCTTTATATCTTTAGCTTTTTCTCAGGAGAATATTTTCCTGTCATAAGAAGACAGAAACTGAGGCATTAGGTTAACACCCATGCATCCAATTTTAAATCCCATGCTACTCCAACACATTAAAATAAATTTTCCCAGGAAAAAGGATAGTTTCCCCAAGGGTGGCTGTCATCTTGGGTCTCACTAATTTTCAGATCTCTTAGCTCACCTTTTTCTTTTTTTTTCCCAATAATATATTTATTACTTTTTAAAATCATCTTTGGTCAAAGTCCAGCCCAAGGAAAAACAGATTGAGAAGCTACTGATTTAAGAAACTGAACAAGACAGAGTTAGAACTTGCTAAGGCATCTGATAAATTGAGGCACATGCTGCAACATACCAGACATTTGTAGAGGAGAATTAGATGCCACATTGCTCATGTAGTGCCCACAGATACTGGGACTTTCTCAGGAGACTGACTGTACAGCCCTCATTCTTGCATCCCCTGTTGAGGGAAGTGAGTGAGAGAGCACAGTATAGTAAGGTTTTATCTGACTGGAGCAGGAGACGTTGGCAACAGCAATACTGGGAGATCCAGCACAGCAGCCTGGATGTTATCCATCTAATTTCAGTATCTAATCTCTCTAGACACTTATAATCTGACACTCAGTGGCGTGCTCCATCTTAGCTGATAGTGAAATCATTTAATACAAGTGGGTAGTGAGGTAGGTGACAAGCTGATTGATGGCAATATCTTCATTCAAAGCTATATAGCACCACCAGACAGAGGTCTAGAGCAGCTCAGGAGTTCTGCCTAAATTTGTTGGTATCCATGCAAGTTTATCATGCCAGAGTGTGGCTTATACCATCTACTAAATCATTTTCCTAAAAAGGAAAAGCCCATTAAGGCAGAGTGTCAGCATCTCACAGGATACTCAGCAGTGAGATTACAGTGAGCTTCATCATTTCTCCCTCCTGGCAGTCTGAATCTTTTCCACTGCCTTACAGTAACCAGAAGGAATACTGGCTCCTTGAAGCTACCTGTACTTCAACTGTGACCTCAAGTGCCCCAGCAGCAGAGATGATGCTGTTTGACAAGCACCAGTGCTGCCCATGCTTGGGGTTATGACTCTGTCCTGCACATCCTGCAGTGGGAATCTGACCTTTGGAAGCAAATTTGGTGCCCAACATTTGCTACAAATGAATGAGGTGTCCAGCAAGCACCAGGAGCACAGATGAAAATACAGTGATGCTCCTGCACATAGAAAGTGATTCCTGCATATTAAGACACATTATTAAAGCTTTTGCCTCTCTATTTCTTCATGGAGCTCCTGCTTGGAGAGCCCAGAGAGCAGACTGGATCCCACAGGGAATCCCTAAAATGTCCACTCTTGATGAGTCTGCAATCAAAGCCTAAAAGCAGGCTCATGTAAAGGAAAAAGGGGCTGTACTGAGTTTATGAAGAAGAAATGTCTGTTTCCTTCCTTTCTTAACGGCCTTAAGCACATCAGGTTGCCTACCTTTCTCCAGCCCTTAAGCACAGCTGCTTCTAGGGAAAGCAATGGCAGAAGAGTCCCTGTCCACCCTTGTATTGCCATGGAGACACAACCTGACTACAATTTCTGCAGCCACAAATTCCCTTAAATTCAAGGGGGTTTTAAGTCTGTAGCCAACCTATTGTTCTGCCTTAAGGAAAAAGATATAAGAGTTTTCTCACTTCCATCAGCACTCATAGAATCTGAGTCCAGACAGTCTCAAACTCACTGTTCAGACCTGCACAAGAGCATCTGAATGCATTTTAAACTGGCTCCTGTGGGAAAAAAAAAAAAAATCAAAACACGTTCCCCATAATTCATTAAAGAATACTAGAGGTAGTGGCTAATTCTTGCCAGATTGTCCCATGTTTCATTCAAGGTCTACATCGTGGGGCTGTTTCTAACCCAGCAGCAGCACGAAGATGAGCTTTCAGTAAAATCTGCACTGTCCAAAGCGTTCCAATGGCCATAACCAAGAACATTTCCCTACAAAAGGCTAAATTTACATTGTTTGCAATGAGACTGTGACATACCAGCATTTTACACAGCAGGGATAAGATGAAGAGAATTTTTTGGCTAGTGATTGCCTTTCTTAATGAAGGAGCTTTGTCTCTCCCGGTGCTGTGTGTTGTTGCAGTTTCTGTAGTAACGACTGATTGCACAGAGAAAGAAGTCAGTGTAAATTGCTGGCATGTAAACAACAGCTACCTTCGAGTCTGGTTTACATATATACCTTTCCTGACTCGGTTTATGATCCTTTTCTATAAGGTAATTGTTAATGCCTACAGTATTTATTATTTTCATTTGGAAGCAATTGAGCAAATGGCCTATGTGACATACTTCACATGCCACACACTCTGCCAAAACAGAAATACAATTTCTAAATTAGGATAAAGTCCATCTGATTTTTGTCCACATATAAAAATTAATTCTTTAGAAAATCACATGTGAACTTTCTCAGTGAAAATGACAAAACAGAAAACATAAAAGTACAGAGTATAAAATATATACACATATATATTAGCAAATAGAAGATGACATGATGTCAAAGATAAGAGCAGGTAAAGCTTTTTTCCATACTGTTTCAATGGAAGAAATTGTTGTGTGTGAATCTCAGGGAGTAAAGCATTTCAAGTGACTGCAATGAAGCAACAAAGAAGTCCAGGCTTAATAGTTTTCATTTTAGAAAAACAGTTCATATTCAGAGTTAAGGTTTCAGTAACCATACGTAAAACCTTTAAAAAATAACTCAGGAAATGCCTTCAGAAATCAAGACTGCAATGATTGGTGCCATTTCTTTCACTACCCACAGCTACTCACACCCTACTTCTCTAGAAACACATTCTCAAAATGGAAGCAGCTTCTCAAGCACCAAGTTGTGTTTCTGGTTTACTGAATTCCCACAGAGTACTGAAGTTTCATTGAGTAGAAACTAAGGCATCCAGACAAATTTGTTTAGTCATGAAAGGAACAGAAGAATGGAAGACAAACAAGTTGCAAGAATGGAAACTCCTGAAGTTTTCCACCAGCTTCTCACCATCCACATATGCTTTATGAAATGTGTGTTGATTAAGATACAGGACTAGCTCCTTAAAAAAAAAAAAATGGGGCGGTCATTCATTTCTCTCAATCCAGCTTTGAAGAATGCTTCTTAACACAGAAGTTTTGCGCTACCATAACCACAGCATTCTCAGCTAAATTACTTTCTTACCTGAAGGGTAAAAGTGATACCAAATACTCCATAGAAATATCTTGACACACACCAATCACTTGGCAGCCCAAATCCTGCTGCAGTCAACAACAGACTTATACTGGCAGAAGCAAGGTGGAACTATTTCTGGAAGTTGCTTGATGCCCTGGTGACATGGCTGAAAATAAACAGTCCCAGCACCATATATTGGGCTGGAAGCCCCAGTTGTTGTAGTGTTAGGTCTGACCGTGGCAAAACTGGCTTCACTTGTCTGTGGCACCCAAGTCAGGGTAATGGAGGTGTCCAGCTCGTCCTGGAGCACTCAGACTCATCAGTGCTACAGCTGCATTTCCAGTGTTGCATGTGTTACAGCACATTCTTTAATACTACATTACTTCAGTTTCTGAGTGGAGAGGGACCTCAAGTTGCTTTTCACAGGGGAGTTCTCCTGGGCAGGGCTGCTCTTTGGCTTTTAGCATTTCCTTTCACAACGGGCAAGAGCTGTTCCCGTCACCTCCTGGCTATTTGTCGTTGCTCTCCAACATCATATCAAGCTGTCACACCAGGACAGCTACAGAGCTGCAAGCACTTTGAGTCAGCACAGCTTCACAGTGAGGGGGATGGCCCTGGAAAGGCAGGAGCAACCTCCCCTCCCAGCTCAACAGCTGCTCCAACAGGAACAACCTCAGGTCACCCACAGCTGCTCTCACACCAGAGGCTCCAAAGGCTGCCCAACACAATTGCGTAGGCAAGGAGGAAAAAAGCAAAATCCCAAAGGCCACACTAAAGATGTCCCCCATGGATTAGCTCTGTTTTAATCAATCCAAGTGACACATCTGCCACATGTCAACAGTTTTCATTTCTCCTTGCTGTAGCCTCTCCTTCCTCTCTCAGTGGTTCAGATGGTCAAATCTGGACCCAATCCACTCTCAGTTTGGGCAAATTCCTACTCAGGACTTCTCGATAACCCTGTGTTTGAAGGCAACTAGGATCCAATCCATGTCCTTGGAAAAGGACAGTCAGCAGATCCAGAGGCCTGGTCCTTAAGGAAGAATTCCATGCTCAATTCAGACACCCCTTTCTATGAAATGTTGTATGGCAGATGTTGAAAGGCAATGCTTAAGGCACCTGACGGATATTGAAGGATACTCTTTGATTGCTAAATTTAAGCAATAATTGTCTCAAGAGAAATTGGTACCTAAGTTAACAAATCCTATGACAGATTTGTCATTTTGAGAAAGGATCCTCTAGTGAATTTTTTTAATTGCAATTTTTTTAATTGCAACTTAAGTTGATACTTTCTAAACAGAGATCCATTATTTTACAAATGGACCTCTCTGATTCTACTGAAATTAACAGCTTTTAAAGAAATTAATTTAATTTGCAGTTTAACTACAAGTTTTCTAATTATTTAGCCAGCATTTCACTATACCAAGAGAAACATCAATACCTGTTTTTATCCAGTTATAAGGGAAATATATCTCATTGCTTGAGTAGATAAACCATCACCTATCACTTGCTTTAGGAGAGATTTTTTTTTTAATTATGATTGGCTAATATTGAAACTAGAATTAAAACAGTGATAATATCTATTCTATTTCTCAGACTTAAATAACAAGACCACTAGCCCAAGGCAAGCAAAAGGGAGGAGCAAGGTATGTGCAAATCAGATATTTCATGATACTAATTAACATTTCCCACATATTTATTACACTGCCCTTGGACATCAGCAAGCATTTCACTATTGACTGCAACAGGAAGAGAACCTCACCTGTATTCTGTCCTCCATACTGAACTAAACAATTCAGCTGGTATTGACAGATGTCTGAGACAGCAGGACTTTTATGCTGCACTGATGCTAAATACAGCAATTGGCAGTCTTGTCTCTGGCCAAGTGAATTTAGGCCATCAGAGACAGTGTTTCTGTAACTACTCCTGACAGGAAGAATTAATTGTTTTATCAATTTTCCCCGGATTTAAAAACCTGTATTAATAATTTGCTTGCTTGTAAACTGAGAGATAAATCGGTGCCAATATTTAATTATGGTCTTGTCAGAATCCCCTAGCAGTCTCTTTTCCTTAAAACATAGATGTTCTTCACAGGTTTTTGGGATTTCTTTCTGAGAACAAAGGATTCAGTGGAGCAGCACATTAACGGCCAAGGTTTCATGTTTCTGTTTATCTGGGAGGGTTCTGGCTAGAAACAAGCCTTGGATGCCAAGAGATCTATATAAAGAACATGGCCTTAGTGATTAGGTCCTAGGATGTGGCATACAAAACACAAACAAACAAACAAAAGCAAGAAACAAAGATGCAGATTTATGATCCAAACCAAGATGCCAAGTGTGCTTGTGGAGATTCCCATAGCAAAGGAAGAGGAATGAGTGAGAATACAAAGTACTACAAAAACTGTCAGTTATTTAAGGCAGAACCGGTAAAAATTAATTGGAAAGTTTCCAAAGAATGCCTTTTTGCTTTATTATTTATAATGGCAACTGCTTTGTATAAACTACCTTACACAATTGTTTTTGCCTTCACCCTGATTTATCTTACTTTCCTTGACAGATTCTGCCAGAACTGTTTAATAATAATTTGATGTGCTACATGCAGATTTTCCTGTCTACCCTCCACCCTCACACACAACCCAGCAGTCTCACTGCAAATCACATAGGGATCCACTATGCAGTTTCTCTACATGAAACATGTTGCTTTGCTTTCAGACAGAAAAGGTTTGGCTTTTTTGAATGTCATTCAGAGGCACATGAAATTAAGGGGGAAAAAGAAATACATTACCACTATGATTCTTAAATACTCCTTAGGGATACTCTGCACTCCCCATTCACATTCTCTGCTTCATCTGCATGCAGAGCTCTCAGAGACACTAGAAAAAGAGCCAGACCAGGGGAACAGAACTGAGAAACAGAAAACTTAACAAAGAAGTTTTTTGCCTAAACCAGGACAATCACCATTCACCAAATAGGAAGCAATTAATTTTTAATGGAAAAATCAAGTCAATACATCAAGAGGGGGTGTATTTTGACAAGCCACAGCTTTATGAACTGCTGGGAGAAAATGAAGCAGCCTGTAGGGAAGCAGAAAACCTTTTATTTACTAGTGAGGAGAGTCCTAACAGGTCTCTCTTGTATTGTGGTATGTAAGGTAATACACAGCCAGATAGTACAGCAACATTTAAAATCACATAGCTCAAATATTTCCCTCTCACACACAGCCTGGTCTCCTCCTTTCCAAATATTTGCAGTGAGAGTTCATTTTCCTTCCTGCTTGCCCTCTCGCTGAACAAAAATAATGCTAGCAAAAGCGCACTGCACACAACTGAAATGGAAAAACAGCTAACATTATAAAGTGGTCAGAATGAACTAGGCTGGTTTAATCTCATTCTGATTTAACAAGGTTATTTTGTTTAACCATTATTCTATGTCCTTCAGAAAAAAACAAAAACGAGAGAGGGTGCAACCATGATGCTTCCAAGAAGCAATTAGTTTACACAAATCTCCTTTGAATAACATAAGAAGTAGAGTCTTGTAGTCTTTCCTCTCTCAGGATATTCCTTCCTGAATGAAGTGCTTTCAGAGGGATGCTAACCTGGAACATAGCCACAAAGTCCTCCTGCCTCAGGCCTGGCCCTCAGGCTTCAAAAGTCATTAATGCCTCCAGAGGCAAAGACTCTCCAGGAAGATTGTGTTTGTACCAGCTTCACTTCAGACAGCCCCTACAACTCGCTGTGGGGACGGAGAAAGGAGGAGAGAGGGAAATCCTTCTGCATGGAGGGATATCACACCTGTTCTTGCAGATGTAAAGAGACCCTGACAGCTCAGGGACTGCCTGATGTGGATGGAGGCACTGAGCATTCAGCACGTGCCAAATGAAGATGGACACAAATGTTCCACAAATGCTGTATCAGAGAGAACTGGAGACACTCCAAACTCTGCTGATACTCCCACAAGACACAAAGTGAAAAGCACATTGCTGCAAAATGGAAGTCACACTCCTGATTCCTCCTGGCTAGGGAAGGAGGGAAATACCACACACAGAGGAATAGAGCTTTTCCTCTCCTAAAACATCTCTAAAAGATCAGAAACTAAAGTATAACAGAAAGCCATCGAGTCTCCTCTTTCAGGTCAATGTGGGGCTGTGGATCCTGGGTCTGGCAGCCATCCAGAAGGACAGGTGGATATAAACACAAAGGATGAGTCTACCAGCCACCTAGGACTGTAGGACAGAAAGGTTCAAAAGCCAGAACCATGGCCCAGAAATGGATTATCATGCTCCAGGAGCAGGCACAAGGTGGCCTCAGCAAGGGGATACAATTATTATTAGCAGTAACAAAAGAAAGTCTTCCCTTCTGCATCCCCTAAATCCATCTTTCTTACCATCTTTAAAACTTAACATATCTCTCTTCCCAGAACAATATTGTTGGGACAGGATGGAAATAACATGATGCTGTGTTTTCTAGCCACAAGAATAAAAAGGATGCAGAGCTCAGATTAACTCTCACCAGGATCATCTAACAAAACACAGCAGCAACAAAACATTTCATAGTCCCTCTGCATGTATTGCAGAGAACTTTTAAATTGAGAGCTGTGCTACCTTGGCTCAGGGTTGACTATTTTGCCACAAAGATCATAGAATTTTTTTTTTTTCCCAGAACCTGCTTTGTGAAGGGACAAGATGCTGAAAATACTTTAGGAATAATTTTTTGATACAAGAGAAGAAGAAATCAATTAGGAGTGAGATTTCTCTTTCTTTGAATCTATCAGGAAGTGATGTTTTGGGAACGAAAACCTCTCTAGTATTGCATGGATCCTCTGAATTCTTAGAGCAGCTAGGCAGCTTAGACAGGTAGGCAGACATTAATGGTGATGGCTGGACCAGCTGGGTATGAACAACAACTGAAAACACATTTCACAGTGCTCAGAGCAAACACTATGGTCCCAGCCCTTCAGTAACAACTGGAATTAGGAGTTAATGGATCCAAGTGTGTTCTCACATCACTATTGCCATGATCACTGCATTAATTTTAGATTATTGCCTTACTGATTTACAGTGAGTCCCAAGAGATCAAAACCAAACCACTGATCTCCCTTATCCTTCCCTTCTTATATCTTACTGCCAAAGAATCCATGAGAGCTAGTCAGATTTAGCCCTTCCATAATTCTTAGCTCTATCTGAAAGCTCTAGTGCAACGTGAAATTTGGTCTTGTTTAGTGTATTTAAAGTTCTAAAGAGATTATTCTAAGCTTAGTATAAATCATTATGGAAAGAAGTCTGCACGCAAAAGTAGGGATTTCCAGGCCACTTAATGATTTATCTGTAGTCTCTATTTAATTCTAATGAAATAAAGGAAATACTCTGACCCTGTGAAATATTTTCAGTACCAGAAAATCATTATTAAAGACACATAATTGTGATGTTATGAAAAACCCAACCTCAACCCTGTGTCCCTTATTGCATTTCTAAAACTAACTTCAGTTCAATGTAGTCCATAAACTTCAAAAATAATTGAAAGTCCACCAATGTCCATAGGAAGATTAGTGCTAATTGGTAGTGATCTTTTAAATGAAATCAGTTCAGAAATGTTAAAAGAAAACTATAAAGTGGTGACTTACCACTAAGTCCTGGGAAATATCATTGCTAAGGAGTTGCACTAATTAGAGAGAGGGGAACAAAAAAAATATGACCCCAATCTAGCTAAGGGCTCAAATATCTTAAACCCATTTGAACTGGACATCAAAGTTATTCACTCTTCAGAATTAAACATGGAGTTCTTGCTTAGCTGGACTAAGGCTCAGAAATAGGAGACAACATATCTCTCTTTTTCATCTTGAAAATTGCTTTAATTATATGTTGGTGATCCAAGTAAGGCTTAATCCTCAGCTCTTTGAAAACCGCCTTCATTTCTGCAGTTCTCAGTTTTCCCATTTTTAGCCCCATAGCACAAGACATTGTGCCTAGTACTTGCTGGCATATCTGGCTCAGGTACTGAGTATGGCATTCCAGACTCTTGGCATCTGCCTCCTCCCCCCCAAGAGCTGAGACTGATGCATGCTATCTGTCCCTCACAGACAGTCAAACAAAATTTTCAAGTCTTCTAAGCCACCTCTGCAATGTCACCTAGCAAGGGACATCTGCACCCCCCAGCTGTGTCTGCCCAGCTGTGCCCATCCTCACAGGAATCCAACCCCTTTCCTGTAATCATTACATCCTAACATTTTCTAGAGCTTCTGAAATATATGGCTGTTCTTGGGCACCATTACATCAGTTAAAGGGCAGAGGTCTGGGATGGGTCCCTTTGCCCCATTAAAGAGACAGTGATAGCACTTTAAAAGATTTTTGGATCCCAGTAAGAAGGAAAGTTATTCAGCAGTTCTGAAAAGCTAGTCCATTTTTAGCCAGATTCCAGCTTGCATTCCTAAGAGGCCTAAAATCCAAATAAAAGAAACATTCCCTGAAGTGGCATCCTATTCTGCACTTTTGACTTTAAAGGAAGGTATTCAGGATCCTATAGTTCACTGTATCCCTTTCTCATTTGGCAATTAAGGCAGGATTTTTCCCACTATATTCATTTTATTGACTATTTTTCCCCTTTCAGAAGGCCTGCAGTGAAAGGCAGGTTTCACTGCAATCAATGCCAGCACTCAATGATTTGAGGCCAGGTCAGCATTTCAAATTACCTCTTCTTGGGGCTAATTTCTAAATTATTGTAAGGAATGTGTAAGGACTGCATGATGGTGTAGCTCCTCTATAAGAATGTGAAAATTCAAGGCTAGTGATAGGCCTAAAACTCTGGGTGTACCCTGGTAAATACTTCATACAGACTGCACACTTTGTTCTCCTCTCTAGCATGGAAATATGGCCAACACCATTTATCTGCTTATTCTTAAGCACAGGAATATTGGTGTTTGTAGGAGAAGATTTCAATATATTACACCAGTGTAAAAATCACTGAAATGCAATAACATTGTTGCACATTTATTGCTTCTAACCAACTCTATAAAATGTAAGCTTCGCTTCCCTCCAAGGGTTTTGGGAGAAAGCCGATCCTCACTCCACAAAGTGTTATTTGCAAAATGCTCCTACCTTGCCAAACCATTAGATGTAAACCTTTTTTAAATAGTGTACCGGATATCATAAAGCCTAGATGGGCTTTGAGTGACTCCACATCTCCATTCGTTCCCTTTGGAGTCATACAAGTGCTATTTAAACATGATATATGTTTTAATACGCTATCATTACTTTGTATCTTTAGTCAATTACTTCCCAAGCACAACCAAAGTAATCCTTTTTGCTTAGCATTAAGGACTTGGAGGCAAGGCTGTTATAAAGGAAGAGGATCTGTCTTAAGAATGGCCCAAGATTTTCTAGATAGTCCCAGAGGAAGGATGAAGTAAGCAGTGGGGTCTGCAAGTCAATTAAACCACCTGAAATCCACAGCATTATATTAATTCTAATGTTAAATTACTGTGCATTAACTGGATTGGCCCACACAATTGTTTTGTTCTTATGAGGTATTTTTACTACATCACTTTAATGACAAAAAGAAAGAAAAGGAGGAGAACCTCAAGTCCAAATCATTTAACTTTTAAAGCTTGACATTTAGCTTAAAATATAATTTTGCTTCCAGGTTCCACATTTAAAACTGCAAGGAAGCACACCTCCTTTTATCAAGGAATCCAAGAGATTTATGCTTACTTATGCAGAGCCCAAACACATAAAACACAGCTGGCAGGATTTTAATTTCTATCAAATTCAAATCACAAAGAGTCCTTCCAGCCTGATTTAGCATCAGTACCAAGACCTACTTTGAACCCAATCAGGACTACAAAAATCAACAACAGCATCTGGTAGGAAACTTGAAACCCCTGCCATTCAAAAGGTAAGAAAAACCTCAGACTATTTCAAAAAGATTAGGAGGAATATCTTATCAGTAATGTTTTCTTGGTTTTCAAAGAGAACACTCTTCCTGTCTGAAATCCATTCACTTGGCAGACCTGAATTGCCTAGATGCAGTTCTCTACTGCATAAACTTTACGTTTTTAGTCTCTTTTAATTACTTTGATTTAGACAAAATGAAGCCACTTAAGACCTGGCAGAAAATTACCCAATTATTATTTCCCTTCTCATCAAGTCAGGAGATTAATTATGCATTCTAATAAAGGCTTAAGGATTTGTTTCCAACAGCTGCTGACCATTTTCATCTTAAACCAAAAATGCTTTTAAACACATGCTTAACTTAATTGCCTAAAACATCCTTCCAGACTAAAAGGTTCTATTGATTGTCCTAAGAAGTTAGGCAGAAGAGATGGCCACAACCTGAATGCTTAGAACCCAGCAGAATAAAAATGAAAAAATAAGAAAAAAAGTTAAAATATCTAACTGGAAAACTTAATAAAGTAGGCAATAATTCAGATTTCTCATGTCTCAATTCATTATAGTGTACAACACGACATCAGCAAATTACCATCATTTGCATTGCTACCATGAGTAAAATAAATTAGCTGGTGGAAAATAGGATAACAACAGACCAGACCAACACCAATAAGTATTGCTAAAGATATGAGATTTGAAAAAGGCTTGGACAAATTAAAATGTAAAATAATTTTACAGCCATCAGCTGAATGAAACTGAAGCATTCTTTAATCTTACTGGCAGCTACTTGTCAAAAAAAGAGCATATACAGTCTTCCTTCTAATTTGAACAGAATGAGCAGGACAAGCATATGATGTCCTGCTCAGCCAAAAATTCAGGGATTGCATTCCAAGTCCAAAGCTTAAGTACTCTTATATGCTTTTACAATAGAATGGCTAGCTATAAATACATAAATAAACAAACCAACCACAATAGAAACCCCACAATTTCTAGCCAATGTAGTGTTGCATAAACTGTTGGCAGGCAAGTAGCAGCTGTAATCCTGACTGTGACTGCCTTCTGCTCTCATCAGGAGATTGCTTAGAAGTGATCCAAGTCAGAAATATGGGACATTTTCATTTTTGCCCTTTGATTTCCATGCTACAAAACAAAGAAAACTAATTGCTGTAACTTCAGCATTAATAGAGAAGGTAAGGCTTTTAAGCACTTCAAGTATTAGACAATTTCTATACATTTAAGTATTGGTAAGATCCATTGAAATAGGGCTGAAACTAACCTGAACCTTGGGATTTTACCATTGCAGTTCTGAGGCATCACTAGCCAAGTATGGGACAGTGTTACAAGCAACACTGCCATGTGATGTACTCTGCCTCTTCCTCCCCTGTCCCACAAAAGACAGTGAAAACCCTGTGTGGTTTTAAGAAGAAAAAAAAAAAAAAAAAAAAAAAAAGGAAAGCAGAAGCAAGTGTGTGATTTTTTCACAGAATAGCTGGTCTCCCTTCAGGAATTGACATGAAGCTTACTGAAATCGGGGGCAGTCCTTAAACCAAGCATTGTGACAGCTCTGCCAGGCATGTGCATTCATGACTGGTATTTTCTGGAAGAACTGTGCGCCTTAGTTAGCTGAAGGTATCTGAAAACAATCTCTTGGAAGAAAACATACATAGCAAATGCTCAAAAACCCCCAAACTCCAGCAAACAACAACAAAAAAAAAATCCACAAAAACTTTCCAATTAAAGAGATGCTCCCCAAAGAAAATCAAGCCACTAACCCCCCTCCACCCCCAGCCAGAATCTTCAACCTCTATTTTTCACATTTCAAGATGAGAAATAGTTGGTCATCAGTCAGGGAGAAAGGCCTCAGCAGGAGCCCAGGATTATATAAAAACTGTTCACTACAAACTCCAGTACAGATAAGAATACCTTGATAAAGCCAGAGAAAAAAAAGTGACTAAAATTTATTTCAGAATCCTGCTAATGTAATCAAACAAAAACATTATTCAATAATTATTTTGTAGTGTCTTGATCTAGCCTTATGCTTTCAGTGTTTGCAATATATTTCTTTTTAATTAGAAAAAATGGCTTTCCCTCTTCACTGTCCTCCACTGGATTGACTCACTGAGATTCAACATGGCACAGGCTAATCCAAAGCTCCTGCTTTATGCCCTGGTATTTCTATTTGCTATCAGGTCTTTACTTGTTTTTGCCATGTGTTCTAATACTGCTCATGGGATGCAACCTAAATGGAAAACAGCAGGAGCCTGAGATATAAGGGTGGAAGTTTGCATCAATACTTAAAGGGGAAAAAGCATTCTGCACCACTTGTTCTTTAAGATCCTAAAACTTATGGAAACCATTTTGGTTTATGCTAAAACAATACCTTGCTCTTAGCAGTAGCTGAAGAGCTGCTCCAATTCTTCAGGAGAGAGTTGCCAAAGAAGAGCTGCGTTTCTAACTGCTGAAATTCACTGGTGTTCAGCTACAAAAGTTTAACTTAGGACCCATATGAAAGGCAGGCATGGGTCACAATATCCAAATCTCCTTTCTTAAGGGCCTAAATGGAAAGAATGACAAATCAGACTTGGCACTCCACACCCATCTTTAACTGGAAAAGTTTTCAGATGAATAAAATTATTCTGTCACATGACTGGATGCAATCTAGACTACTTTCCTGGGTTAGAGAAAATAGAACATGCGCAGGAAAGGACAATCATCTGAATTCACTGCAGTGACTAAGTCTGGGCTGAGTTCCAGTCTCATTGAATTAGAGAGAGTGATTTCTGAGAGATCAATGCTACTGCAACTTGTCTGGTTGTGAAGCTGCTATGGAATATCATCACTTCAAAGAATCTAATACAATTACTCTTACCATCCTAATTCACTTCCTTATGACATGGATTTGTAATGCAGAAGAGCTTTGAATAATTGACCTTTAACTAATGTGAAGGAAAAACTGGTTTGCTTAGTCGTTCTCCTTTCATCTAACATTCAGAGCCATCCTCCAAGTGGAAACAATACTTTTTAAAAAAATAAGATGTCAAAGGCAGTTTCTGATACAAGTGAAAAGATCCTTTGAAAGACAATCCTTACAGATGTACCTTGCACAGAGCACTTGCCATTAATATCATATTGAACTTTCAGCTGAAATTAGAAACAATTTTAACATGCAAAAGGAATCCATAGATCAAACACTACAAAGGAGAAGAACATAATGTAGCTTTCAAACAGATGTAGATGGATTTGACAGAGGCAAGGTTAACTTGGGTTAGAAACACAAACTGAGGGGAAGAAAGATCAGGCCACACAACTCATGGGGTTTCTATATTCATTTCTTTACCTGGGCCATCTTTAAGTGATTCTTTTCATGCTATTGCTGTAAAAAGAGAGGGAATAGGAGGTATTGCTTGTATGAACACAATCTTTGATTAAACTCAAGTATATGTAAAATTATTCAGCTGAAAATCCAAAATTGTTTTCAAACAAATAAGTGGTTTGAGCCTGTGAGACTAATAAGAGACATGGGACTAATTTTATTAAAGAGAATGTACAATTTGGTTGAAATGCAATGGCAGAGTTGAGATTAGAGGAACAACCTCTTTTTGAAACTGGGGAGCTGGTAAAAATCACTGGTTTGCCAACAACATTTGGCTTTAATCTTCCTTAGGGATAGGAGAAATGTCCAAGAGCTATTCTCATTCTGCTCTCCAGATCAGATAATTTCTAAGTCATGCTGCAAATTTTGCCTTTAAGGTTTGGGGAAAAATATCCCCAATTCTCATTTTCTCCAGTAATGAGAGATCTCTTATAGGAATTACAAATAGTTGACCTAAAAGTTCAAAAGCACTGTTTTCATTCTGGAATGAAACTTTTACCATGTTTGCAACATCTTGATACCACCACCTCCCAAATACTCTACATGCTGCCAAGATTTGCCTTTGACTAATCCTGCGGCTACAATCAGCAGAAGCAGCTTTAGCAGTCAGCAGGTGGGGGCCCATCTTGATTCACACTAATTGCAAAATTTCTCTGTGCAGAAAAGTAAGGACAGGGTCAAAAGCATCAAGGTGAAAAAGAACAGTAAGGTGAGAAGCAGCTATAAACTTATCCAAGGGAAAAACCCAGGCATTTACAGGGGAGAGAGATACATTCTCTATTCCTGTAAAATGGCTTAAGTCCTGAATTTACAGCGACACTTTCACGGCTCAGATCCTGTGTTGTTAGCGCCATAAGAATGCTGAAACTGCTAGACTTGGGTGACATTAATGGAACTTCTAACCCAATAAAACACAGCTGTTTCTGAGGATTTTAGGAGGCACCTTTGTTGGGAAGCTCTGGAATATATTTCACACTGTTAAGTTTAACACTGGGTTTTAACTGAATTTCCTTGATGCCAGCCGAGTGAGTCAAATTCGTTCTCAATGACTTGTGCAATCCCCACTTTGAGGTTCAACCTGGAAACATAAAGAGCCAAACACAGCAAAGAGAAAAGTGGGAAAATAGTGTAAAAATAATGGATAACTGCAAATAGAAAGCAACATTTAAATGCTATAGAAATAATTGTACAGGTCTTCTTAATAAAACTTGCTCACTAATTCCCCACTTCTCTGAAGTTTTCAGTGGTATCTTTTCTTCAGAGCAGCTGTGCAGAATCTCCCCCTGCACCTCTTTGAGGCTGGTTGTTGGCTGTGGCACGAGGCATGGCAGAAAACCCATTCCCCACGTGCCAGCAGCTGTGGGCTGTGCACGCCATGGCCAGTCCATCTGCCACCACCACCTGTGCCAGCACAAAGGGCATCATTATCCTGCACTGAACAAAAGCCAGAGGAAGGAAATACCTCTGGAAGCAAAGCATTCCTGCTTTCAGTGCTCCTCTTTGCTTCCTCCTTTTTGTCAGTGCTCAGTTTTCCATCTGCTCTCCAGGGATGCTATGGCAAATGTTGGGGAAAATTAACACAATGCAACATAAGGGAAACCACTGCTAAAAAGGCATTCTTGGGTCATTTCTGCTCTTGCCCTGAGAGAGGAAGGTGAGTAGATGGGTTCATCAGTCTGATGCTTCAGGTCTAAATGAAGATACACTCCAAGAAATGTGGGGAGAGCTTGAGGCATGCCCTACTCTCTCAGAGTCCAAAGAGCAGCTTTACAGCTGGAACAGCAATTTTTCTCTGCCCCAAACTGAGAGAGAGGGCATTAATATGGATGACATGAACTCATGGAACAGCTTGATTAAAGAGAGGCTGCTGTGTTGCATGGCAAAAAAACCAAGTAGACAGCACAATCAAGAGTCAAAGAAGCACCAGTAGAATTCCCATCAAGAACTGAACTACCACATAAGGCCTAATTAATTTTGAACAGATCAGAAGCCCTAGACTTCAATTATTGTTTCTTTGAGAGGAGATTGAAGTATTTCAACTGAATTGAAATTTTCAGGAGTAATACAAGGGGGAATAAAAGTCAGATTTCCCAGAATATGCAGATTTCATTAACTGATATCTATTTCAATGGAAAATTCCTGGGTGTAGCCACCTAGCCTGGAAGGATAGACACAAACCCTCCACTGCTGCCACTATCAAGCTCCTGCCAAAGACATTTTGTGCACAGGGAAGCAGGAAGCAAGGGTCCTTGTCGCATTCTGCCTTCCACTTCCCAGGGCTGCCTCCAGGCTCAGAGGTAGGCAGCCAAACCTTTCTTCCCCTTCCCTATATCACACCTCAGGATAGGACTGTGGAGCAGGAAGTGAGAAAAGAATCTGCTAACTCTCAGCTGACAGACCTAAGCAACAGCAAATACCTACTCCTAAAACAGCTAATCCATATTCTCCCTACCAAAAATACTACTTTACTCCTCCATTAGGGGGACTAGCATGAGTCAACAGACAAACACATTCTCTTTTTAAGAAAGTCATGACAAATGTAATTTCACCTTTATGTTGCAGATTGCCCCCTTTCATCAAAAACAGCTTTGCTTTTAAGTTAAGTAAGATGAAACATCAACATTACCCTTGGAAACCAAGCCTTCCTTGCCACTGATGGAGTGAAGCAAATAGGAATTGAGATACAAGCTTGAAAATTCACAAATCACTTCAGCACCAGACAGTTAAGGTATCTAGAGCTGAGGTCAATAGAGCACAGCCAGCTGAGAATTGAAAAACTAGAAAGCTATTGCAATTTATAATGCTTAAGGATCTGACTCATTGATTCCAGTTAGCCTTTTCTTCTTACTAATGAAAAGGCAGAAGCTGTCTTTTGAGAACAAGGATAGGCATGCAAGCATAATTGAAGAAATGGACCCATTGTTTCCTGGTAAATAACAATCCCTCCTTCTCTATGTGCATTGGCTGAAATGCTGCAAGTTGGCAGTCAGGAAATGAATTCTTCTTCCAGTTACAGCTGGATAAATTCAATGCTTGGGATAAATTGGCCTCGAGCAAACTTATAAAAAAAAAAAAAGTACTTCCTTGCTAAGTAATCCCAGGAGACATATGTCTCTATAAAACAGTTAAGGGGAAGCTGCTGACTTGCAGTCAGTGGGTTCAACATTTTGAAAATGATTTTGTTTTAAATCTTACAGAACCACTTACATAACAGACAGCAAAGAGAGGTTTTTTTTTTTTTAGACACTTGCTATTTGGAAGATTAAGAGATGGAATCAGTGGTACATCACAATGAAACTTTAATTATCGGAAGTTTGGCACCTTGATAAATTTCACCGCATTGCTTTGACAGTGCACTCTGTCTCACAGAGCCTGAACTTCACACACAGCCTTTAGCTCCAGATCATGCAGTTTGGAGCTTGCCTCTCTACATGGTGCCCTGTTTTGGAACTGCTGAGAGAGAGAGCAGTCATTTCCCATCCATAGAGACCTCCTGTTAGCTTTCCCAGGGCAGCTGGCTCAGGCCTCCTGCAGCCACAGGGGAGAGTGGCTCGTGTGCCTCTGACTTGGAGGGCTGGTCACTCTGGGGAGAAGCTCCTGCAGGACGAGGTGAAATGTGCAGCAGCCTATCCCAACAGAGGGTTTAGCATCCCCTGCACCCTCGCTCTCCTCTGCATGGAAAAGCAGTGGGACAGCAAGTGCAGGAAACAGCTCCAATAGCTCTGTGCCAGCACATGGCTCCTTTTTGCCAACTGAATTCCCACATGGCCATTAGCACCCAGCTATTTGACTTGCATGCTTTCAAAGGCCTCAGGGAGCAGAGTCTGCACGCCTGCCAGATCCCAGTGGCTTAACTGCAGCCATACCATGTTCACTTCAGCTCTTCCAGCAGGTTTGTTCACAAGTGGAGCAAACTTAACAATTTTCAGTCCTTAATTAAAGTGGCTAAGCATATGCCACATTTGATTCCAGAGGTGAGAAAATTCACTCATGCACGTATTTTATACAGGCAGATGTCATATGTGGTTTTTATATTTATTAGGGTAGAATTCTCAGTTGAAATCAACTAGAGTAAGTTTAGAGGTGCTCTAATTTATGGCAAAATTTATGAAATTTATGGGAGATAGAGGCTCTAGGCTAAAACATGGTATAGAAGAGATAGGCATTCTTATTAGTCTCTGGTTTAGCCCTCACATGCAAAAGAAAGTAATGTGGAAGCAATTCAGAGGAAAACACTACTTTAATAGTAGGGGCTAGAGATTAAGTATATTATGAACTGCAAACTCTGTGTGATCTTTCAGCACCTACTGTGCTATTCAGAGTCATTTTGTTCATTTAGGACAAAGCCCTCCCTGGGAACTTCACCCAAGAATAACCAGAGTTACTTAGGGCATCCCACAAACAATAAACCTCAAGAAAGGACATGGATAGGGTTTGATCCGGAAGAAAGGTACAACTCTGCACATAAGCAGAGCTGAAGAAATTAATGTACTCTTCCTGGATAGCTGGGAGTGAAAAGAAATAACCTGTTATATTTATAAGGCAGGTAATCAGAGACTTAGAAACTCACACCCACTCACCTGCAAGGAAGGAAAATTTCATGCTAAAGCAGGAAATACAATTGTTGTTGACCTCCATAAGAGCTGGAAATAGCATAAGTCAAGTGAATTTGATTGTAGCTTCACAATCTATATAAAGAGAAGCCAATTTTTCTTTGACTAACATGCTTATATTTAGGATCCTAAATCTGTATTTGGAAACCTAAGGAACTGACCTGATTTTCTGAAGTGTTCAGCACCCAGTGAATGAGTGGAAACATTTTTAAGTGGCTTCTGCAGGAACTGCTGGATTCAAGAGCTTTGGGTGGGGAGAAAGAAATCAAAGTTTCATTCTATTTCTTAACTTTGTGCTTACAAAACTAAGACTTGCATTTTCAGAATTCATCACTCTGCAGCAGTATCTGATTTTGCTTTAACTAGTGTACTGCTAGAACTACTAAGTGTGTGGATTTTAAAAAGCTTTCAGACTCTTTGACTATGACTTAAATAGGGATATTTAACAGAGTTAACACAGATCCACTTTGCTGCCATGCTAGTTTGAAATCTGAATAAAATAATCCCTAGAGCAAAAGCAAAGCTATATAAACAAAACCGTGGCAAAGCCATATGAAAGTCAGGAGTAAACTACATTTGGGAATGCTCACATGTAAAAGGAAAATTCCTGGTATATCAGTTGAGAAAAAGAAGAGTTCTAACAATTTATTAAACTGTGGGGGCCTGCATTTCCCTGAAAATGGCCTTTCCCCAGCAGATACTAAAGTTTTGGGGTCACATTGCTGGTATCTTAAAAGGGCACTGGTATCAGTCTCCATCTCATTCAGAAACTTTTTTATCTTCTGAAGACCACAAGATGGTATAAACCTATTTGGAAAAGGCATTGTAAAAACCTGTGGCCGAGCCAATCCTTACATAAACACAAGGATAATTCATTAATTACTGCTGTATTATTTCCTCTTATGGCAATATAGCATGAAAATCCCAGTTAAAAAAACACTTTTTTTTTTTAGTGGTACTGCATTTGGAAGTTCTGGAAATTGGGAAAAGAAAAACATATATTTCCATTGAGTTCTTGTTTTTATTTCACCGTGACCATTTCAAAGTTCTAGTGTTATTCATAATTTAAGATTTTGATTCAGTCCCAGTAAAAATATTTAAATACAGTTGCATGCCCTTCACAGTAGCATTGGGGTCTACAAATCTCATAGATCTGCCTGATAAATGAGTTGTACATTAAAGTCACTTCTTAAAAGTACACACTAAATTAGGCACCTTTCTGCAGAGATAAGATTTACAGGTTAGTGCACTCTTCCTAATACAAAACACTCATACACACAGGGCACCATTACCAGCAGTCATGAAGCAAAGCTGATTAAATAAAAAGAAAATTGAATTCTTACTTTTCTCAATGTAGAAATGTAACTACCCAGAACAAGAAACATACAAAGACCATTATTTCCAGCACAGAAATGTCTACAGGGCCCAAAAGTAGCATTGGTAACCCTTTATGGCAGGCTCTGCACAAATACCAGTTAGAGGTGGTCATTACCAACAGTTATTACATTTGTAATGGATAGACAAAAGGCAAAACATAGAACAGAACAGAGGCACATCAGATGAGATGAGTGAGGAATTAAATAGACCTCAAGGTCACTCCTCCTGCAACTTCTAACAGGTAGTTTTAGTCCCCAAATATGCTTGTGTCCCATCTCTGGTTTTTTGAGAGTGTGTGTGTATGAAGTGCTTTCAACAACTGTAACACAAGCAAGTGAACACAACTGATTTTTCTGCAACAAATCCCATTTTTCGCATCTTACCACCTAATTCTCTATTGACCATGGATTGCCACTTGCCCTGGCAAACAACTTTCCAGACTGTTCTATAGTTCAGGTTCTCTTCTGTCTGAAAGCTTTTCTGTCTCTGGGGCTAAATTTCCAGCTAGATTTTCAAAGCACTACAAGGATTATAATCACTTTGTGTTTTTTTTCCCATGGAAAGCATGTGACTCAAGCATGACACCTCTCAAAGAGCTCAGACGGGGCTTTCCTTCTAATCCTGGCCAATGCTTACTTGTGCAGAGTCTTTGAGTAAACTTGTCAAACCCAAATTTGTACTAGATACACTGTTCATAAAAATGTGAAAAAAACCCAGATGACCTGTAAAAAATTAGGAGGTTTTTTTTTTTTTTTTTACTTAGTTAACAGAGTCATCCCTTAAAACAGCACTAGAAGAGATATATGATCATTATCTCTACAAATCAGTTTATTTATAAAACAAATCATTCGGTGATCCTGGAGAGCTGGGACAAAACCACAGATTCTAGGGCAGGTGATGTACCAAAACACATGCACTGGCTAGACAGCACAATTACCTTGCAATTACAAAGCTGCTCAGGATTGTGATATTTCCAGTACTGGAGCCTTCAGGCAGTGTAAAGCAGTGATTTAATACAAAAGCTGGCTATTAAAAAACTTAATAGTCTTAAGACGGATGCCAAGTTTCACCATTAGAATTAAGGTCCCAGCTGGGATTGAAAGTCTCTTCCCTGGGAACCAATCTCCTCATAATTCATCAGTGGCTGCTGTTTCTGCAGGCAGGCAGGCAGTAAATAGCTCCCCACTATTGCCTCCTGTTCCTCAAAGCAGAGGAGAGCTCTCCTGCAGCCTCACAGAGAGGTGAATGCCTCATCCCCCCCTAAAACTGAAGCAGAAGTGAGCACTCCTTAGCAGACCACAGCAGGGGTTGCTGAACCTCCAGGTATCTGAGACTGGTAGAGGAGAGGCTTGAAATGGAAAGGAATAAGAAGGAAGCTTTAACTCCTTGATTTAAAGGCATTTCCTAATGCCAGCCCAAACCACTTCTGTCCCCAGGATTAGCAGGAGGTGCTGCAGAAGAAAAGGGGCCTTGGGGATGTCTAAGTCACATGCACAAAGCCCAGAGGAAATGCATCATAAGTGGACTGGTGTTTACAGAGATTATGCACCTGATTTGTCCTCTAAAATGAGGCAAAACTTTCCATTAAATTATTTACTCATCTAGAAAGCAACCTACTAGAAAGGAAGTAGATTTTGGTGTTCAAAGGTGCAAAAGTTGAATGACAATGCTGCCTAATGGGAGAAACAAATGGATTAGAGTCCACACAGCAATGCCCAGACTGACCCTTTCTCATTCCATCTCCCACATAAAATATCTACTGAAAGGTACAGAAATAATCACTTTATTACCAGAAACCCAGTGAAACAATAATGATCTAGACTTCAAGTGTCAGCTGCCTGCAGTTGTCCTTCATATTGTATGTCAGCTATTTCCAAATGGACTTTTGAACCAAAGCCCACAAATCCCAGCACAGAACAGGGACCAGGGTGATCTTCAGAGACAAAGCTGCCCATGCCTGGTAAAAAGCCATAGAGCTTAACTTCCTCTACACTGCAAAGTGGCACTTTGTGGTACTTAAATTGGTTCAGTAAGTCGCAGTGTTTCAGACTGAATCTTTGAGTCAAAAGGAATTTCTCTCAGGGAAAACTGCTACAGGACTGAGGTCTGCCTGACTGAAGCAACATCCTCCTTCCCTCTTGATGGCACAAAATTCCAGTGTAAAAACAAAGAGAACACAGAAAGTGATTTCCTCCTAAAGACACTTCAATACCAGGAAACGGAAGTTGCAAAATAGGCAGCCAGGTTCTGTTTTCTCCTGGGGTGTATGTGCTCAGACAGTTCTTTAGGGTACAAACAGGGTTGGCAAAGTCTATGGAGGAACAGCTGACAGCAAGGCATTACTCAGGGGAATGCACAGATGTTACAAACACCTACGCTTCATTCCAAAATTAACTTTTTTATTAGCAAACATTTGTCAGTCTCAGGTCTGTCTGCCTTAGAACAACAGTCTGCTCTGGAATGCTCATCAGGAAAATGTTACCTATTTGTTCAGGCAATTTGATCTTGGAAGATGCACATACAGTATTTACTGGAACCAATGGGTAGAGGGGAAAACAAAGTGCTATATACCATGTACTCAACACCACTAATTATTTCTCCCCTTGCTTACAACTGCATTATTTATTACACACGGTGCTGTGTCCTGGATGGTTCAGGTATAGAGTTGTGGTAGTAAAGTCATTCCTGATAAAATTCTGAAGGCTTCCTACCACTTTTAGTACTTAAGCCAAGATTTAGGCTTTCCTAGGCTGATCTTACATATGCCTTGCACTGTCTTCCAGGATATTTGGTCAGACTGTCATGTGATGTAAGTGAACCTGGCAGCACTGCAGGGAAGAGAATGATTTCCTCTTCCACCAGCTGAGAGTCTGGCACATACTTTCTCCTAATTAATATTCATCCTTAGGCCTGCTGAATTTATGGCAGAGAGTTAGCTGCCCATGGAAATTCTAATTGTTTAGAGGCTCAATATCCCTTATAGCCTGCAACACACAGTGAGAGCACCTTAATTATAAAAAAACCCCAAGTCTACTCTATTAATTTGTCCTCAGTAAGCTGACACTACATGAGCTAATATTTTACTAACTTAAAGAGTTCTGTAAAGATTTAGAACATTTTCTAAAAGCACTGAAACAACAAAAGACAAAAGAAAAAAGTCCAATTATTCTAAAGTGACACACCTCTAGTTCCACAGACATTCTCTCCACAGAGAGAGCCTAGTCTTCAAATTGCTCTTTGACTTCTTAGTATTAGATGTATTTGGGTACATTTAACATTTTTAAGCAAGGTAAACACACACACAAAATACTGTAGACTTTCAAAATCACAGGGCAAAACCGTTCACAAATGAAGAAGAATTATAGAAATACTCAGGAAATACTCTGTCTGCTCTCTCCTACCTCCTGCCAACTTTGTTACATAGTATCTGATCTACAAAAATACTCTGCATTTTCATTCTTTAGTCCATAGGTAATTTACTTTTTTGTCCCAACTTCCATTTCTTTTAGGTCATCATTTTCTCTGCCTCTCCCTTCTCACTTTCCTTTATTTTCCTATTTTTTTTTCTTTTTAGCTCCACCCATGAAAAGAAAAATTATTTCAAAGGCCAAGGACCAAGTCAGGCCATGTATAACTTGGGTGATTTGCACAGCTGCCAGGCACAAATACCAACTGCAATATCTGGTCAGAGTGGACAACACAGCTGGAACTGTTACCAGCTTCATGAAGCCTGGCACTTGATTTTTAGACACTTTTCTCTTTCCTTTCTTTGTCCCAACATTGTGAAAATTGAGTGAGATCTTGATTTCCAACTAGTCTTCCAGAGGAAGCCACTGAGGCAATATACAGGAAGAAAATTTTAGAAGAAAGTGCCACAAAATGAAATGCCAACACAATTTCCAGCACAAAGGCACACCTACGTATAGTGCAGGAATCTTTATTTTTCAGAAGTGGAGTTTGGAAGGCACCCAGCCTTTCAAAATGACAGGTCTGCAGCTCAGTTCGAACAAATGTATTGGATACCACTGCAAAATAGCACTGGCTTTCAAACTCTCTGAAAAAATTAATTTGCTTTCAGTCAAAGAACACAAGATAACATGCAACACGAATCCCAGTCCCATGCCAAACCTTATGTTTCTTTAATCTTAGATACAATCACATAAAGCTGTTAAAAAAAAGAGACACTGTTAAAAAAAAATGCACATTCACTGTTAGAAAATACTAAGTCTGAAAAAAAAGTCAGAAGGTAGTAGCTTCCACCAACAATTACCTTCATAAAAATCAAGTTCTTGATTCACACAGGCAACTTGGAGTGATTTGTGTGAAATTTTCTTCTGTGAATGACAACTAAGCTCTAATGCATATTTTTTTTCTGGGAGAAATAACTGCTGTACCCTATAGTTAGAATTTATTTAAGGAATCTTTTCCTGGCTATCTCCAAATAGAGTGCAATATGATTTTGCATTAAAAATATATAAGTGCAGTGTTTTTACACTGCTACAGGATGTTGATCTGGTCTAACAACCCTGCTCAAGCAGGATCATCTGGAGCCAGATCCATGGGAACATATCCAGGCAGCTTTTGAATATCTCCAAAGTAGGACACTCCACAACATCTATCAGCAACCTGATCCATTGCTCAGGCAGTGTTTCCTGATATTTGGAAAGAAGACCTCCTATGGTTCATTGTGTGCCCTTTGCCTCTTGTCCTGTCACTGTGCACCATGGACAAGAGCCTGGCTCCATCCTCTTTGCATGCTCCCTTCAGGTATCCATAGTCATAAACAGCTTCCCCCCTGAGTCCTCTCCTCCCCAAGCTAAACAGTCCCAGTTCTCTCTGCCTTTAGTCACATGAGAGATTAGTTATTTCCCTAACCACTTTTCAAACTCAGACATTTCACAACACAACAGTTTTTTTCTTTTTTCTGATAAAACTACTAAAAATGCTCACCTGAGCTACATAAGCACAGCCTTTAATTCAAAATCACAGCAGATTATTTCCTCTGAATGATACATAGCCTACACTAATTCAGGGATGAGAAAGGAAGAGCACAAGTTCTCCAGAATAGAGTACTTCAAAACAAATAATCACATTTTGCATTTTTGATTTTCCCACTCACCTCTCCATATTTAAACAAGAACTTTTAAGCAGAGGGTATATACAATTCATTAAATCTATGTTTTGGATACTTGCAATTAAGCTGCAAGGATACATTTTTTCATCAGAGCAAAATTATTTAATAGCCATAATCAACACAATCAAATATAATCAGTCTGACAAGATAATAACATTTTAGAATCATTGACAATAACTTTCTGCCTTGACAGCTCACATCCATATGAAGATGATTACCCCTGGAAAAGATATGTGACTTCAAAGGTTTCTACCTCTGGTTCAATACAGTGTTAAGTTATGTGTTTTCAGTTTTATTATTCTACCCCTCTCTCATTATTTTTTTAACTTTTTGAGATATGTACTTTTAGTCTTTTCCTTCACTCTCTACATTCTCCTCCTCTTTATGCATATCTATACCTTTATGCAAGTGATTAGAATAATACACGGACATTCTCCAACAATCTTAAGCATCATAAACCTCACGAAATGCAAGGGACACATGTTTGCTTCCTAATGCATAATTTTGGATTTTCCCCCAAATCTGCACACCAGCTTTCCCCATTTATCTTCAACCATGCCCAAGACACGTGTTAGCCAACTTCTCTATTTCCATTCTATTTCCATTCCATTCCTCCAGTGCTATTACTTGGAATCTGTCACAACATGAAAATCTTCTCCTACCCTTCACCTGCTCAGTCTCCCATGAATTCTGCTCCTCTGTCTTGCTGTCATTTTCATCTCACTCTTCTACTCGGTCCCCTTACTCCTACTCTACTCTTTAAGGGGCCTTTGTTTTCCACTGGGAAGTAGCAACACTGAATTCAAATTTACTTTTATTTCTCAAGACTTTTATTTTGAGCCTGCTCACACTCTGCAGATTATTGCCTTCCCTGCCTGTAGCTCAGACTTTTTTTGCCCGTCTTCAGTTTCTCCTAAGCTCCTTGTCTTTGCTTCTGACGTCTCACAAGTCTTTTCTTCTACCTCTGCCTTACTCCTCTCCTTTTTAACTAGAACACCTTCTCTTTCCTTGGTCTTCCCTTTTTCTTCTTCAAATTCTTTAAAATTCTCTCAGATTTTCAACATAAAGCTGGAGTGTGTTGAATTTAGCAATGCTAAATTCACACTCTCTTCAGAAGGAGCTACTTCCCAATGAAATCTGGGCTCAGACATCTCCAAAAGAAGCTTCACACTCCAGCAGGGAGAATCCTCTGCCTCTAAATACTGGATAGACCTTAAGCCCATCTGCAGTAGGTCATCTTTACATAAGATGCAAAATATATTATTGTTATAATAAAACATTAATACTACAATTGCAGCTTTGATATTGAGTGCTTTCAGAGGCTAAATATTCCAAGAAGGCACAATTTCTTGCAGCCTCCCATTCACAGGGCATTTCCCAAGATAAGTTTCCATGAACAGACTGTTTTTCTAAGCAAAAGAACTGAACTCTAAACTTTGTTTCACAATGTGCTGGGACCCAACAGTTGCTACTATTCCCAAAAATGTGTCCTTACATACTTTCTTTAATGAAATTGATAATGTATCATATCAATAGTTTCCTAGAACAGCTTATAAAATCTTGATTTAATTAGGAGCAAAAAATCATCTTTTTGTAATCATGGCTGAAAAATGAAAGACCAAGACTTTACAATACACAGGATGCAAACCTGTCCTGAAGACAAGGCTCTACATTTGCTTCTTAAAGTAAATCTAATGGTTCCAAGGAGGGGAAAAATGTATCTGGGTACTTTCATACCAGAAATTTAAGGAGAAAAAGCCACTTGCTCTTGTTTATATAATCATTATTGCTGAAGAAAGTGGAATTAGGTTGATTTGCAACCTGCAGGAAGCTGGTCTTCTGTCTTTTCTGTAGTCTGCAAATATTCAATAAAACATGTTTGCCTCACCTTTTGAAGAAAACAATTCTATTCAAAACCATGGGATACAGAGCTATGGCAGGACATGGTTTCATATTGAGATCACATCACTGTAGAAAAGGGAAAGGATGGGAAGGAGGCAGGAGTGTTCAAAGCCTATGCTGAAGATCAGTGTAGCAGTTCTTCAAGGAAACACCACCATGTTTGTGATTTATCTGTTGGATCTACTTCTCATGGACACAATTTCATTAAACTGTTAGACTTATGAAAAAGGGACAGGTCACTATCAGACCCATATTGTCCTATGGTTCTTTGGTTGTTTTTGAAACACAGAGCTACTAGAAGCAGTGCAAGAAACATGGGCAATTTCATAAGGTTGTTTGTTATTATTTGTATTATAACCTTCTTTTCTAATCATTCAATACGCAAAAAAAAAAAAAAAAAAAAAAAAAAAAAACCACCCAAAACCTTAAAATGCTTGTAAACACTAACATTAATCGATTATTATTGATTCTGCCCTATGGTAAATGGGAATAAAGAGTATGATAGAAACTGTCTGGATATAAATACTGATGACAGCAGTTATAATTTTTGGCTATAGTTCCCTTTTTGCTAGAAAGACTGTTTTTATGAAATCCTGTTGGATTCTTGGAATTCTTGGAACAGGCCTAAGCTTTCCTGTCAGCTGGTTTTAATTTGCAAGAGTATCTGTGCTAAAAGTACAAAACACTACAAAGCTAGAAAGGTCTGGAGTGTGATATTGAGGGGTGTTGATAATGCATCATGAAAGTGTAACAAAAAGCTTCAGATCTAAAACACTTCTCAGTATGCAAATCCCTTCCATCTAGAGGTCCTTTCTCAAGCTCCTTGCCTGCTTCTTCCTCCTTTGCCATCAGCCCTGATTATGACATGAGCCTTTGCCTGTGCCAACATGAATGAGACATTTTATTGCAATTAGCTGCTGCATTTATTACTGACAGTGTCTTCCCCAGACAGATGATCAATGCAGTTATGAGCATAGGAAGACCTAGTGAGAGATGAACTATACCTAGAGTTTAAAGTCTGCATAGGCCTGTCAAAAGGTAAGAAAAACAGAAGTAGTACGAATCACATTTTACCAGTAAGTATTGAAAATAGACCAAGACACTGCCAGAAGGAAGTCTGTTGCAGGGCTATGAAAAAGCCTTTCCATCATCTGAGTCTTAGCCCAGCACTTTGAGTGACTGTGTACTTACTTCATTAAGGCTTTTGTGGGTGGGAAGATCTTGAAGTGAGGAGGAGTGTAGTATGGAAGAGGACATGATGCATTGCTTCTTGGGCTGTGAGCTAAGGTAATTTATAACAGCATTACCTAATCAGAGTTTCCAGGATTTTTTCTTTAATTTGTTTGGGGTTTATTTTAAGTGACACAAAAACTAGCAAAAAGATATTATAGTACTCAAGGAGACTCAAAGGTACATAGCAGGCAGTCATAGCCCTAAGAGTTCCTTGAACAGGACAGCACAGTAACAGACTGGATTGTATTCTTTGTAAAATACATATTTCATGTGCAGAAAGTGATGGAGATGTAGATTTCTTTAAAGCCACAGAGATGTGGGTCTCTCAGACATTTTACAGACTCAGGCCAATGTCAATGCAATGGCACAGAATCACATTCTAGATATGGTTGGATTTGAAAGCTATCTTTCTTTCCAAGGTTTATAGAAGCAGAGGTACATCTCTACCTACTATAAAGAAGAAACATCTTGTTGTTAAATTATGAGGCCAAGAATCAAAAAACCTATCTTTAGATCCACTTAATTCATTTCAGTTTATTTACTTACAGCTGTCTTTAGACAGCTGCTGGAAATTGTACTTTTCTTGTGCCTCGGTTTCTTCCTTGACCCAAGTCATTCATGGGAAGAAGTCAAGGCATGACTTCAAGTTTGTTTCCTTGTTTAAAGAACTCATTCTAGGAAACTTCATGACCAAGGTCATTGAAGCCATTTCTGGAGACAAAACAAGTAATTAACTTATGTCCTCAGCCTGGCCAAATGGCATGACATAAATAATTTGTTAAAACACAATCTACCTGTAAGTATATCAGCATGCATGCAAGGATGTTCTGAACCATAAGAATTAAACCTTCCAGCTAAGATGAAGATCAATCCTAGCTTGAATCCTTAATATTCCTCTAGAACACAAGACATGAAATCTACATGTTTACCTTCAAACTCATTCTCTGTTGTCACCTTGACTGCCCGGTGTGGCATCTGGCTCCTAATTAGAAAGGCATTTCAGCAGGGCCAGCACCAGTCCTTGCATTACACTTTCTGAAATGTTTAGTGGAGTGTTAACTAGGTGCTGAAAGCCAGGTGAATTCACAGCACCACTGAAGCTCTTATTAAGCAGCAGCAGCACTTTCTCAAAGCAGGTGGAAGGCAGGAAAATCTGACTGGGAGCAGAGAGGGAAGGCAACGCTGTGACTGACTGGCACACAGCACCAGAGGGAACCCAAGAAAGCGGAGGAATGGAAAGAGGATGACAAATACAGGGCAAGATAGGCTGACGACAGTATCTTTATCAAAAGCCCAAAATTCTAGAATAAAAAGAGGCAGCAGGGGCGATCAATCATTTCTACCCTGCTCACTGGAGACTGCAAAAATAGGAGAGCTCAACTAAGGAAGAGATTCTACCAGAAGTTTTCATTGTACAAAGTCAGATCATCAGCCAGTATAAGTCAATACAATGGAGCTTCACTTACACAACCCCCAAACCACCGCAAATAATTCACTCCCTTCACACCCTGGCCCCAGCTTAGATTATGAACTGCTAAAATCCATTCCAAAATATTTGCTTTCCAAACAATTTCATTATGAAGGTGCACTGGTATCACTTAGAGATGCCCCATGCGCTCTGTCAATACTAAAATTGCTTTTCAATAAAGCTTAAAAATTAGGAAAATATAGTATTAAGAATGGTTTTGAACAGAAAAAGAAAATTTACATGAGTAAATGCTGACTTTCATGTATTTGGTTTCATAACAAAAAGAATATTCTAATTTTCTCTATGAGTAATGTGCCTTTCAGTAAAACTTTCAATGTATGTTTCCATTTTTAAGAAGCATTGAAAAAAATGCTTTCTGAAGTTATAAAAGAGCATGACAATACAAAGCAGGGTGAACCCAAACTTTTTGTAAGTGCTGTATACTTTCCTCCTGTCAGTTGGGTGCCTCATCTTGCTGCATCTAAAATCCAGTCCACAGGTCTTGCTACCACAGCAGTTTTATAAATGGATTTCTACTTAATGATAATTTTGTTGAAATTGGAAAGGGCTGTGCACAACACTACTCAATTTCCAATGAAACCTCTATAGTTGGCAACAATGTCTTTTACAGGGAAAAAATTAGGTTTGGGTCCTTAGTCTTAGTGTGTCTTTATTGTTTTAATACACCAGACTCATTTTTTCATGTAAAAATAGTATCTGTGCTTGCTTGGGAGCTGAGAATGGAAAATGATAGCTGAACTTTTAAGTGCTTGCACTGCCTGAGCTGACATCAGTTTTGGAAAAGCAGCTGAGTGTTCATGTTACTCTGCAAGAGTTTTAGGCAACTGAATATGAAAATCTGCTTCTATACTGAAACAGATCTATTAATTTTGTGAGAAGAGTTACTATAAATATTGGAAAGAAGAAGAGTGGAAGTCCAAGGTGTGTCCGGTAGATGAGCAATTGCTCAGTTCTTCTGCCCTTTATCAATCTAAGCAATCAATTAATACTGAGATGGAATATCAGAGGAGATTAGGTAGAACAAACTTGGAGTTAATTAGAAATCATGCTTCACATTATTCTTCTAGTAACAGATGTTCTGAAATATTGCTATAGGGATGATCCCACTGCAATGCTGGCTTTTGAAAGCCTTCCAAATCCTGTAAAATGTATTAATCTGTGACATTCATATGAATAGCACAGACAAACAAAAGCAATTACTTTCTCCTCTTTGTTCTGATTTGTTATCTTGGTTTGATGTGGAGAGCCTATGCCAAATATCTATCCCTGATGCTTCTATGATTTGATCTCAGATTTATTTCCTTTAAATTATGTGGTCTATTTTGGGACTTCAGCTAATGGAAAAACAAAGACAGCTAAATAACTTCACTAGGTAGGAAAAAATGTAACTTTCTTCCCTCAAGAACCCTGGATTTGGAAGTCTTTCTTAAGATAGTTTTTGAAATAATAATAAAAAAAAAGAACAGGGATGGGAATGAAGGAAGAGGAAGGAAAGATGTGT
Source organism: Vidua chalybeata (assembly GCF_026979565.1). Taxonomy (NCBI): domain Eukaryota; kingdom Metazoa; phylum Chordata; class Aves; order Passeriformes; family Viduidae; genus Vidua; species Vidua chalybeata. The sequence goes on along the minus strand of NC_071535.1, from coordinate 49,246,394 downwards.
TTCTGAAGTACTGAAAAAACTGCTACCATAGGCAGTCTGTACAAAAGTCAGAGGGGAAGGGGAAAATGCTGCATTCGTAATTGAGATAGATTTGTAGAAACTGTCAGGAGAACTGCAGCAGAGAGCTTGCCTGCAGAATTCCTGAGCCAATCCAGCAGATATCCTGCCTACTTTGTTTTTTCTTTCATTGATTAAATGTAATTAAGAAGAAAGAGGCTCTCCTTTCTGTCCTGAAGATGCAACACAAAAAGGGCTTGGGTGTGGGGGCATGAAGGGGAATGGCACCACAGACAGCTCCTGCTCCTTTACAGCAGGAGGATGCTCTCAAAGACATTTCAAGCTGAGGCTGACCCACAGCATACTGCTACAGCTCTGCTAAAGCATATAGGGGATGCTTGAAATCCCCAGGAGCCCTGCTAATGCAAACCCTATTCCCTAAGGATATTGGTGAGCTCTGCCCGGCCATCCCAGCAGGGCTGAGGAGGAGAGATAAGTCAGGTGTGCCCAGTCCCACTTCACGGTGACAAGGACAGGCAGGCTACCCCAGGTGCTGCTAACCTGGGAACTGGATTTGGCTTCCCATACCACAGCAACAAGACCTTTCTTCTTTGGGAAGCACCTAGAAAAGCCTGACAAAGCCTTCACCAGCCATATTTTGAAATAATAGAAACAAGAACCATTTTCTAATGAGAAAAAGCATAAGGAGTTGAGATGAGAGGACTGTGATAAGGAATGACCTAGAAGTAGTCACAGGAAAAGCAAGGTTAGAGTTAAATCTTACAAGTCTCAGAGCCCAAAGCTCCTCACCCTTGCTCCTTATTTTCTTCATCTCTTTAAAGCAGCCACATTGACCTGGCTGTAATTTGGATGCTAATTTTTTCTCTCAGCATCCAATTTGTTAAGAAAGAAGAAAAGGGAGAAAATGTTTTCTTTAAAAAGCCTTCTGCCTGCATTCTCCTTGAGAAAGGCAACAGGCCTGAGAGATTAGTGCCATCATAGTTACATGGACCAGCACTTCATAAATACAAATAAATCAGTGACCTGAAGCCACACTTGCTCAGCACAGTCCCAAGCCTTGCTGCCAGCTTTTTTAAAAAAAGAAAAAGATTTGATCCAAAAGGCCAAATGGCTTTGGATTATACCCTAAGCCTGCAGCATATCTTCTGTCCCTGGCACTTTGAAACAACATGTGAGGGGCAAGGCTTCCAACTACCCTGGATCAAAACTCAAACAAATGGCAGAAAGGGAAGAGGCAGTCCAGGACAGGAGAATCTGACAGATGCAAGCTTGTTGGGAGTGCTGTTCTCCATGGACACATCAAGAAGACAGGAAAAGAGAAGGCAAGAGCAGGGAGGAAGTGGGGTGAGCACACCAACATTAAAAATAAATAATTGTGTCTCATATTGTGTACAGGGCTTAAAGACTAGCATTTGCAGCTGACAGGGGTTTTAGGGAGGTTTTTTGTTGTGGCTATTTTTCCCCCTTTTAACGCGTACATCACATTACCCCGAAGTGACAACTCCAGTCATCCGTGCTGCCAGAGTGGCAGCCCTGCAGATCCCCTTCTGTGGATTCTGCTTGCCTGGGCACCCTGACACTTCCTTCATGACAGCTCTGGAGACCTCAGGATACGATCCTTCCCTAATGCATTCACAAGCTCCCAGTAATGCTGATCATCAGCTACCCAGGCAAATCAAGCCTCCCCTACACCGTCCTTTTTTTTTTTTCCTTTTTTTTTTTTTGTTGGTTTTTTTTTTTTTTTTTTGGGTTTTTTTGGTTTTTTTGTTTGGTTTTTTTTTTTTTTTTTTTTTTTGGTTTTTTTTTTTGTTTTTGTTTTGTTTTTTTTGAGTCCACAGCAGATATCCTTTCTTGAGAAATTGGAATCCCATGTTGCTAAGTCACTCAGTCTTTCACTACATGCTGGAGAGGATGTCTGATGTTTCTGTCTGCTGGTGCTATTCCTGGCCCAGTTTTCTCACAGAACCTTTAGAACATGACATTCAAGAAGTTGCTGTTCATAGTCTGCCACAGAATGCAAGAGTAGATATAGAGGAATAAAATTCATGACTGGATTCTGATATTAGATTCCTGTTTTCCATTATCTCACAACACCTGAATGCATCTCTTTGCATTTTGCATAATTAGGCAGAGTCAGATTTTACAAGGAATCTTTAGAAATCACATGCCCCATCCCACTTACCTGTGAAGAGTGCTGGGTTCCTAATCCACTTAGGTTCACTTACAAAAATCCCAGCTAACACCCTCAAGTCTTTTAATCTATTTCTAGGGATTGTCATCACCTGCAAATTTGAACAAACACAGAATTTTCTGAATGGCTCATCCCTATCAACAGGGAACCACAAAAACTGAGCTCCCATTGCAGGAGAAAAGCTAAGAGTACCCCCTAGTGTTCTGGGTGCAACCTGAAAGTCTGGCCAGAGTGAAACCAGAGACAAGCTCATTTTAGAACGTGGCCTTTAGTCACGTGGCATCCATTGTGTCGTTGTGGAAAAGGACATCTGTTGCAGTGTGATTACCTGAATGAGCCTCCAAACCATTGTGTACCCACAGTTTGGTGTGTCACCACTTCCAAGGAATCAATAACCACCCTTATGATTTAAATATGCTCATGTAGATTTACACCAACAAACCCTTCTTTACATTGGCAATGGCTTAAGGGTGCTCCCAGTCACCTAAAGCTGCTCAGATGACACGCCAGAGTCATTAGGGTTTGGGTAACTCAACAGTTTGTGATGCTTTATTGATCTCCTATGAGAGTCATGCGTCTTAATTAATCTGTCAAGTGCTTCAATATCCACAGAGAAAAGGTGCAGTACAATGCAAGGCAAGGTTATTTATAACTCTCCCTCCTTCCTGCGCACAAAGCCACATTCACTCACATTAAACCCTTTTTTAATGACAGCAAAGTTAAAAAAATAGGGCAACTTCTGCTAACTGAATCCATTCCAGACACTTGTTTCTTGCCCTGCCAGGTCAGGACACCAGCAGGTCCTGCCATTAACCTCCTGCTGTGAGAGCTCAGCAAATCTTTTCACTTTTCTGGGCTTCTCTTCCAAGTCATCTCTCTAGAGATGTTCTTCCTGTCAGGGTGTATTACCAGGTGCATTTACTAAGTAGTAGTAATTACTTTGTCAATAACAAAGGAAATCTATTGTTAATCATAACAGCAGTCTTAATATACTTTGTCTTCCTGGCTTTTTCTGGAATAACAACAACTGGAAGGCAAGTTTAATTCAAATCCAGGGAGACACATGTGGAGTGCAGCACCCAGTAATATGTATGCAAATGATAACATGCTTGAGCACCATGGCCAATACAGTACTTGCAGTAACCCATCTATCAAGGCTTAAGTTATAGCACATGATGAAAATTTAATGATTAAATATAAAAACTTAAATTTCCAGTTAGTAGCAGCAGCTTATGAGGAGGTATAGGAGGGCAGTCATGAAAGCCTGTCACCTAAACTTCATCTTACACTGGAAAAGTATCTTCCTGGAGTAAGGCAAGCATATTAATAATGCAGTAGTGCCAGCTGAGGGAAACGGCTGGTTTGTAAAAGCAATTCTGACTGTAAGGGTCTAGGAAATGGAATCTTAACAGGATAAGCCACATTTACAAGCTCCTGCTAAGACAGCTCCTTTAGCATGCCAGAAAATAACTTATAAACAGATCACAGTTTGTACTTTGGCAGCACACTTAATACATGCCCAAAATGCCTAGTCTGGAGTGAAATACATTGTAATAATAGAGACAGTGCAACTTGTGCAGGCCAGCCCCTTGTGGGTCCTTCAGAGTTTCTGGTTCTGCAGGGCGTGACTTTAACACAAAGCTCGCAGTGGCTTTTATTGCAGAACCTGTAAGATGCAAATTCAGCATTTCCTTTGATTTTTTTTTCTGATTACTGATTTGTGGGATGTTTACTTTTTCTAAGAGATCATTTTGCAATTTTGCTGTGATTTCAGTCAGTCCAAATAGCTTTGTTATTAAGTTATCTCACTGTGTACTTAGACTCTAAGTGCAGCTCTGTGATGTTTAAAACCAGGAACTGAAATGAAACGCTGTCTGAAGCAGCAGAAGATGAGCTGGAATTTTCTGGTTTTCCCTTAATCCAGGCTTCAATGTTGCTCCTCACCTGCTTCCTTTTCCTGGTCTGTCACATGAGGTAACAGCAGTTTTCCAGCAATCTCAGAAGTAAATTGTAAGGATCAGCTTGTCAACACTCACTTAAATCCACATAAATTGCTTTAAGCATAGGAAGCAATAAAATGCTGAACAGCATCACTGCTGTGGTGTCCAAATGGACCATTGTATTGTCTTGCCAGCTTCAAAAGATGCAGACAAGATCGAAGCTCCATTGTTTTGTTTGGGTTTTTTTAATGGGCTGCATAAGGATTGTTGCTACCTAACACATGAAATCTCTTGGAAAAATAAAATATCTACCCCTAAACATCTTGAAATATAACTAGCCACTCCACAGTGCACAAATGGTCTGCTGTGGGTGTTCCCCATAATAATCAAACACAGGAAAGTGAGGAGGAAGGGAAGATTGGTACATACTGAGAAGACCTCTCTCCAGAGTTACCAGGTGGCAATGTCCTGAATGTAGATTTCTCTGGAAAGCTGGATTATCTTTTATTACCCCACTATTTGGTGAGCTTACTTCCCTGTTTAACTGGCCTGTTCCCTGCTCTCCTACATGTGGTGAGGGTTGGTGTTTTTGTATTGCTGCACATGCTTGAGCTCAGCAGCGCCGAGCAGTGTGCTCCATGTGCCATCAGGTGTACATAGCACAGAGCCTGAACGTGTGTCACCACTCAGAGTTACACAGCCCTGAGCAAAACACAACCCAGCCACGGCTTGTTCTCCTGTCAGGAAGCCGAACGCACAACAAACATGATGCTTGCATAAAAAGATAATGCAGCTTTTCTAGCCACACTGAACACAAACAAGTAAATGGAATGTGTCCCACCACTTACTTACACTCCAGTTCCCTCATGTATGCCCACTGCTGCAGATAGCCCACATTCACAGATAGCCCACCCTTCTCTGCTGCTCTCCCACCACACATTGCACAGAAATCACCACTTCAATTCCATACCGAGCCCTTCTGGCTCTTACTGTCCCTCATGCCAAACTCCACATTGCTTGTAATTCTGCTGTGGCTTCAAGGAACATTAAGGAGAGAACGTCTTTGTTAAATGAAGTCACACAACAATTTATCAAATGTGGAATTTCTCACATCATTGCGTGACATCAATTTTCTGTGTCAATATCTGCAAATATGCAGGATGCTGGGAGGTGGTAGATGGTGTCAGGCTGAAGGCATTTGAAATGAGAACTTGTGGATCAGGGATAGCTGGCTGAACCTCTCTGTTGAGAAATGGAGTTCAGGAAGTCTGAAGACTTCCAAGGGGTTGCTGCATCCACTGTCAAATATTAATTTTTGTGTATACAATTTCAGCAGTTTTGGCCCTGTTTCAGTGACCCCCTCCTCTTCTCCACACCATCACCAATTCCAATTTAACAGGGATTACCAAGGGTACAGCACACTGGACTTCTCCAGGTAACACACAGGACTTCTCCAGGTAACAGCTAGGAGAGATGATTTACCTCAGACTCAGTGGAAGATCAGTGCAGATGGTTTTGGAGCTTCATTAAAGAAAAGGGATATGTGAGACCATGAAGAGCTATTAAGCTTACATATCTCTCCCAGTTTATCAAGATGATCAGTACACAGAAAAGCATTAGCTGTGAGGTTTCTGCCTTCTGGTACCTGCTGTCAAATGCCCTAGTTTGGCTGGTGTAAAACTAATGCCAGCTGTACCCTAATAAAGAAAAAGGCCTTGGACTTTACATGCATAACCAAAACCCAAATGACATTATAAACCTGCTGTTGTGGCATTTGTTCTCTCAAGGGTATTGCAGTTCAGCATAAACTGGAGGACAACAGAGGAAGATACAGATATCTTTGTTGCACAGACCTAAAAAACATATGAAGGCCAACATTTTGAAGATTAAGTCAATAATGCCAACTTGCTATATGAATTGCGAAGTGGGAATTGGCTAGCAAAAAATTTATATATATATATATATATTTTTTTTTTTTAGCTGTGCCTCTCTTTCCCCTTGCAAAAAAATGAACAACTGCCAACTCCCCACCTCTTTCCCCCCAGGAACTGGCTGCTTTTCTTCGTTACTGGCATTATCCAGTCCTGACTGTGCCCAGGAATTTCACTGCCTGTCTCACTGATGGTATTTCTCAGCAGTCCTTTGTACATATGGGACATCATGTTCTGCCCTCAAGAAACCCACAGCATGCGAGTCAGGAATCTATTTTAAAAGATTAGGTATTCCCCAACCATGAAGGAACAGTATTTCTGGCTATGTGTATTTGAGTGCATATTCCCTGGCAAAATAGGACAGTGGGAAGGGGATGAAACCAGGACTTACTTGATATCCTAGTCCTCAGGCTGCTAAAACAAAATATTTGACAATTACTCTTCAGAAGCAAGTGAATTGACCAAGCTGCTAAATCTGTGTAGTGGTTTAGACAGATACCTCTGTAACCTTTTGCTGTCCTACTCAAAATTGCAGCAAATGGCTTTCACTAGTTCTGTTCTCATAGGATATGAGATTTCCACTTCAACAGAAAGATGTGGGGTCTCCAGAGGTCCCTGCCGCATTTGCAGATGCAAGAGCTTTGCCTTTATTATGGGTACAGGTTGATCCCAGATGAGTTGCCTGGTGTTTTCACCCATCACCAACATGCCCCCATGACACAAAGATGTGTCCATCTCTGCAGCAACTCACATTTTTGGGATCACTTCAACAGCTGCTTCAAAATGTAGTTAGTTGTTTACAAGTAGAAAGGATAGATTTTCCATGCACTGTAAACTCCACATCAAACACATAACAAGAAACTGAGAAAGGAAAAAGCTATGGACTGAGTTTTTATGAGTGAGTCCGCCTCAATAATGAAAGGTTCACAACTATTCTAATGATTGAAAACACCTTTGGACAGAACACACAATTCACTGCTCCATGGACACCAGAAATAAATTTTCTAACCACTGAAACAAGCCACAAATTATCCACCAATTTCAAAAACAGCGTGACTGTGGCCTACACTGATATTTTCACTGAAAGGAGGAAAATATGATAAGAATAATAGTCTTGCAGCTAAAGTACTGAACTCCAAGGACTTCCATGTAGCTCCTGACACTTCAAGGAGCTTCTCATTTTAGTCAGGCAAATCGCTTCAGAGTAAATTCATGTCCCCTGGAATGTGACTAAAATATACATATATAAATTGCAAAAGTCATTATATACATGGGTTTCTCATTATTCCATGTGAATAGGAATAAATTGACCACAAAAGAAAGCAGTCCTTCAGTTGTGTTTGAATGCTTCTAAAACACATACTCCTGTGCAATAAGCAGACAAACTCCACATTAGGTTTTTGTTCAGCCACTTTGAAAGGAGCACCTTACTTTTGTCCCTAGGTTAAAATACAAAAAAAGTGTGCACACTGCTTTGTAAATATAACCCTCTATGACAAAGAAGTCTATTATGAGTATCTTGATGCCCAAGTTAAAAGGGCAGCCTGACAAGAAAATTGTATCATCCAGTTTGCTAAGTCTCTGCCTATTTCCAAAAGTTCTATTCTGCACACCAGCAAAACTTGATTTTTTTCCAGAATAGAGCCAGTGAGCAGATTTGTAAACACAGCACGTAGAGTTTGTCCTTGCTCTCCCACCAGTCTTGCTGCTCATTATTACCTGCTTGGGAATTGGTTTCTTAGGGGGCTACATTACCTTCCGTTGTGATATTCCTGTTATCTTGCCAATGTCCTTTTCCCCTTTAGTTTGGTCTGAGGCGAACATACTGATTTTAAGGCCACAGCTGAGAGCTGTGCCCTGAATGAAGCCTTAAACATTAAGTCCTTTCCTGAAATCTGTTAGTATTAGAATCATAATGAGAATAAAAACCAAAGCTGTCTTGACCTACTTCATTGGTCCTTTTAAATAAGCCACAAGTCTACACATGAAATTGTGATGTGAAGTCTGTATCTCTCACCAGCTTTTTAAATAATGAGTCAGGGAAAAATAAGGCAGCAGGCCCTGTTCTTTTCCAGAGTCACGACATCCTTGGAGGTCCAGAAGAGAGCTCTTGTTCCAATTTTAAACCAGCAGGAAATGGAACTTGGTTTTCTGAATGACCCTAGACTCAATACATGTCTAACAGGCTAAAGCTACTAAAGACTGACGTTTGCCATTTCTTTCACAGTTCCATTAAGCTGTACCATTAATGCAGCAAAATGAATAGAGGCATCATAAGCCACAGTGCTCTGATATTTGGAAGTTGCCTGGCTCCTGCCCCATTTCTAGTTCTATCTGAACAGAATTTTCAAAGAAACAGACTTAATGAATCATGTTTAGTCATGCCTGAATGCTCACTGACATTGTAGCTTAAAAGCAATACCTGCTCTCAAGGGATGTTTTTGCCATATCTACATTCCACACTACATTCTGGATTGTGTTTATTTATTTCCTAGAAGTGCATATACTTCACTAGTGAGCAAATACAATTTCATCTTTGCAGTTCGGTCTTCTCCAACCACAAATGGGGAATTAATGCTAGCCTATCTCTTTTGTAAATCATTTTGAGATATGCTCATGGGGAAAGCTGTTTAATACAACACTACTAATCTTTGCCACTGATTTCTAGTGAAAAATGAGAACAACATCTTTTTCTTCTCCCCTCTCCAACTACCTCCTATTCCCCCACTTCAATTAGGTCAAAAACCTACAAGGAATTAAGTGAAAAAACTTATTAGTTGAAACTGAAAGGCCAGTTCTGCAGTTTGACTCAATGCTGTAGAAATAGGTTCCACTGGACTGGAGTTTGTGTGAGCAGATTAGAACCTCCCTAACAATGTGTGACACAAGAGACAAAGTAATAAAACTCCATTTATAGGATTTACTACTCAGCACTGTGGAACTTCCAGACACAGTGTCTTAAGTTGGGCTTTTGTTCAGGAATTCCACTGCCTCACTGCACCTTGCCCCAGGCACAAAACCCAACAGCCTGAATGTGACCTTCAGTGCCATCAGGATAAGGCTTTGGAATGATCAAACCCAGCAGAGTTGCTCCTGCTACATCTGCTGCCAATTTCACCTCACAACTGAAACACTGATTTCTAGCGAAAAGCACTGAATACCAAAACCTAACAAATTTTCCAGGAATGCTTTGCTTTCCTCACTAATGTATTGTTTTCCAACCCCTAAGAGGTTTTCTTTAATTTCATTGTAGGTTGGTTACATTTGATGTTCTTTTCACACAAAGGTACCCTTGACCGGGCCACATATTTTTTTTCTTTAAAACAACCAAGCCCATCATAATGGATGAAAAAAGCCACTTGTTCCTGACATCTGGTAGGCATCCTCACACATCTGACATTCTACAAGCATTAATATAAAAGCCTGCCAGAAGTAAGCCTTGTGCAGCAGGGATCAGACTGAAAATTAACATGCCACTTACAAATGGTAAAAGCATAAAACTAACTAATCTAATTCCATGCTGCAAGGAACAGCTGGATCAGCCGAGGGCAGGTGTGTGAAAGGACAGCCAGACACCCCTCACCGAGGCATCACGGGGGAGGTGGACTGAGATTCAGCTCCAGGCATTCCAGGGAGCCAGGCAGATGCCATCAGGCACAAACCTGGCTGCAGGAAGTCCCTGTAATCCTCTCTAGGTCTCAGCAGCATGTTCTAGATGATTATGTAAAATGGCAATGAAGATTTTATTTTAATGTGCTTTCTACTTTGACCATCTCTCATTTCAAGCAAGTTATATCTAAAATAATTATATTATTTTCCCATTCCTTTCCAAGTGTCACAGAGGACCTGGTCATTTCTGGCCTAACCTTGCTGGTTTCAGGGAGAAAAAATATGACAGATCTTCCTCTTTTAAACTTATCTGAAAGCTCTACAAAGAGCTCTCTCTGAGCAAGGTATATAAAAATATAGATTTGCCAATTTGTTTTACTGGAAAAATGAAAATAAACCAAGCAAACAAATAAGGTATCCAAAACCAAGCAAAAGTATCATGCTAATGAAGTAATAATGTATCTAGAAATCTCCATCAGTTGGGGAAGGGAAAACTATGTCTCATGACACAATCACATTGTGTTCAATGCACAAGACTTGATATATTGTGAGCATACACCATTTGGCAGTTATATGTTCCCAAAGAAAACATGCAAGGACAGGGAAAAATCTCACTCAGATCCTTATTCTTCTGTTTATGATTTGAAGAAAGAGTAAGGAGCAGAGGACTTAAAAAAAAAAAGCGTCAAGTGCCTAAGTTCAGCTACCTGCTTTTCCCTTCAGTCTTCCTTCTGTTGCTCACAGGTAGTATTTAGTTGTTGCCAAGCAGCAGAAAGCTAATTAGCACAATGTCATGTTTCCTTGTTTTCATCTCTTGCTACTACCCACTTAAATGCACACTACTCCTCAACATTCTGAAAATAAAGGTAAATTGGCTGCAAGGAATAGGAGAATTGAAAGCATAGTTTTGCACTTAGCCTATGGAAACACTCCCTCCTCTAGAGCACTTGCTCTTATTAATGCAAATTGTCATCAGCCAGCTGAAATACAGCAGGTATTCCCACAGGAGATACCCTCACTGCAGTGCTGGTGAAGCCTCTGCTGAGGGAAGTTTAGGGAATTTAGCATTTGTGCTGCAGTGCACATAGCAAAAAAAGGCTGTCAGTAAAACACAACAGCTTCTGTCAATTCATTTGCTAGGGTGAAAGAGATGCCTTATTCTAAAGCTATCCACTATAATCCATTTAGGCACATCATCTTCTGCCCATTTTGTATTTCTTTGCTTCCAAACAATAGTAATCTTTTTCAGAGTGTGGAGAGCAAAAAGATTTCTTCTTCCAAGCTACAGACTCACTTTGCATTAGCATTTTTTTTAACCCAGCAATATGTGTCCCTAGTAGCATGAGAAGAATTTATTCCTTTTTCAGAAGACTCAAATCTATTTCTGTATTTGAAATAGCAGAAAGTTCTAAAAACAACTACTGCAACCCTTACACACATGGGCACAGATGAGAAAGGGATCTCAGAATGCAGAAACTGACTGCACGTACAAATCTAATACAGGTAAGGGGGTAAGACGGTCAAAATAAGGCAGATAAGGAAATGCCAGGCAGAGTCTGACTGCACTGAGACTGAGATCATCCACTTACAGCAAAACAAGGAGGGGAGTTTTCTGGCTCTCACAGCCACCATTCATCACCGTTAGCTAAAACACTTGCATTCTCCACCTTTTCTTCCACCCCCAGCACTTTTGCTAAGCGCTAGATGTTCATGATAAACCAGAGGCTCTACCAGAATTTCTGCTTGCAAGATCATGGCCTAAAGTCAGCCCAACAGCCATTAAAACTTAGAAAAATCAACAGTTATGAAATTCACTGTGCCTGGCATGAAAGCAAATTCCAGTGTTGCCTTTCTGAAGGAGATCAGGAGTTAGTCTCTCTTTTTTGAAACTCCTGACATATCACCTTCCACTACATGGGGGTTTTTTGAAAAACACAAAGGCATGTGTTACAAAATAACACCTCTGTGCTTCCCCATTTTGACCCAATTACATTCTATTTTGGCTCTAGCATTAAAGGCCATGGCATATCCAGGGTTCCTGGCCCATAAGATTAATGAAACCAGGCCATTTTCCAAACATCTCCTAAGGAAAGTTCAGCCACGTGGCTACCATGACACCTAAGTGAGAGCTGGGAAGGGAAACACTCCAGTCAATGTTGAAAATATTTAATCCCAGAGAACCAGTCAGAGATCCAAGTCCACTTAGAAGAGCATGACACTCTAATAAATGCATTGCATTGTGTTTCTTGCATCCACGAGCCACAGAGTTGCTCTAGCTATTCTTCATGTTCAGGCAGCTTGACTATCTCGGTACAGTTCTCTGTCTGGCAGGGTGGGGAGGGCTGGGTGTGTGCAGTGAATCTGTCACTTGCAGCAGACAAGAACATCTTGTACTTGAGCTCTTGTTGAGTAGGTTAGAAAGGCAGACAAAGCAGCAGACTTATTAGATTTTTTTTTAACTGAGGTATTGAGAAGTAAAACCCTTATAACATTCTATTAATTTAAACAGATCTGTGCAAGATATCTCACTGTCTCCTTCAATAAGTACAACAACATTTAAGGGTTAATATTGAAAAGAAAAACATTACACTCTAAACTGAGCTTTGAAGAGATCCCAGCATTCCCAATCCTTATTTTTTAGGCAATCATCACTAAAATCAAAACACACATCTGCAAGCTGGAATAGCTGAAACTAAGGAGACAGATTGAACCAATTCAATATTCCCATCTCTGCTAAGCAACAGACCAGAGAGGCAAAAAAGTAGTTTGCAACAACCTGAAGGGCACTTTGACCAAGGAGGAAAAGGTCAGGTGAAACTAAGGAACATGTAAATAGGAATAATGGAAAGAAAGCTTGATGAGGCTAAAAAAATTGAATTAAGTTCTTTTGCTCTGGAATTCTCCCTTAAAGGAAGTGAAATAAGCCCCTTATAATACCCTGAATAACCCTGGAAGATCCTCACAGTTGCAGAAGGATGTACAAACACACCTTTTGGCATTTCTCAATTCCAAGATTTGTAAGAATGATGTATCTGATATGCATCTGTAAGAATTTAGCATCTGATATGCTAAAATCCTAGGGGCAAAGCACTACCTAATAACTCTGATTTGCTCATCTTTAATACTAGTATGAGTTGTGTATGCATGTGAAGAATTAATAGGATTTTCTGAGCAAGGAGAACAACTGCTAATGGCCATTACACTAGATCAGAGGACTGTAACATCACGCTTTTGAGCAAGCATATGTTGTTCAGGGAAAATAAGCACTTTAAAACCCAATGGCTGTGTTAAATCCCATGACATCTGTCTAAGTATCTATGGGGTTTTAAAGGCAGCTTCTTAACCTTGTCAGACTTACAGCATTGCTGACACCACTAATTAAAACTAGCAGACCTGAGAGAACTTCTACAACTCAGCTTTTCAGACTTTTTATGTGGTTTCAGACTGTGAGCTTTGTGTAATATTGAAAAATCATGGCTGGAGACACAAGAAATGACTGCATCAGGCACTGCATATTTCTGAAGAGCTACATTTCACCCCCCTCCCAGTGATGTGCCTGCTGCATGTCTCTGAATGAGTCATCAGTGCAGGGGAAATACCTCCAAATTAGCAGATTAGCAACGGCAGATCCTGCAGACTTGGGCACACTGTCACAGATCCTTCCAGATCCAAGCCCTCTATGCCCATGCAGCTCTGATGACCTCAGACTGCATGGCTCTGGACATGCTCCTGCCAGCATCAAACAGTGTAGGCTCGGCACAATGCCCCACCTGGACAAAAAGCATCCTCCCTCAAGACTCTACTCTTCTTTGGGCACACGAGCCAGTGGCAAAGTGGGGAATTCAAATGGGGAAGAGGGAAAAAAGGCACACCCAACCCAGCAATGCCTTCAGAAGCAGGTCCCGGCCCTTGTGCACATCCATACCAGTATACAAACCTATTTAAGTGCAAACCTATTACATAACTTACACTGAATTATGCAATCCCTTAGTGCTCATTAACAAGCAGAGGCTACCACAAGTTACTAGCAAAAACAATCTGAGAAAGGAATAAACATTACTTGCTTTAATAATAGCCAACCCATGCTTTTGGGCCAAGAAATTGTGCATATTACCCCAGGAATAAAAGTTACTGGGCTTTAAAAAGTAATAGGTTCACTACTAGTATTAAAAAAGACAAAACCAGGAATACTCTTGTTTGCAAAAGTTGCAGTTTATCTTATTTGGTAAGACTAAGTGTCCTAATTTGGTTTTAAAAGTAAAATCAATTGTAAATTTATTTAGACCAATTTACCTGCCTGCCTGTTGTACATCACTGGGCCCGTATTGATTGTTTGAGATGGAACTCATTCCAAATCATATTGATTTAATTCATTAGCAAATTTTTAGCAAAGCATATTTTGTTGTTTCAGGGCAGAAGTACATAAAACTCCATTTAGAGACTACAGGACTGAGCAGGAAAGGTAGGGGAGGGGGCTAGAATTTCTCAAATAAATGAGATTTACAAGAAGCAATATGAATCATCTGTTTCTGATGAAATATCGTTTTCTAAACACTAAAAAAAAACTGGGACTGGAAAAACCCTAGATACATTAATGGGGGGAAAAAATCCAGTTGGTGAAATAAGAATGGGGTGAATAATTCATAAATAGTACAGTGCATTGGTCGTTATAACAGACATTTTGATTTATGGATTTAAGTGCCTAAAATAGCTCAACAATTTATAAATCATCTTAAAATCAACAGATCATGAGTAGATTTGTCTGCTTTACAGCAAGGCAGTCGAGCTGCATTTGTTACCATGGTAACTGAAGGTACCTCAGTTACCATGGCTACAGCTCCTTTAAAATACAGTTGGCAATTCCTCCCTTTTGTGACTATTTTGAAAAGGAATTAAAAAAAAAAAAATATCCTAGTACTCTGTCAACACTTGCACTGAGACAAAAGGTCTGCAAAATGCAAATTTTGTCAACCCACAACGCCGGATTAAAGATAAGCTAATTTTTCAGCTGCAAATCTTCACCTCAGTGAGACACTGTGTTATGAAGAGCTTAGATCTGGGAATCCACAGTCTTGGATTATGAAGAGCTTGATGATGACATATGCAGCTCAACATTTCACATCAAAACCCACCTCTGCTGCTCACTGGAAGAAGAGGTGCAGAAATGGACTCCTACCACATTGTAAATTCTCTACGTATCAAGGCTCCCCACAAACAGGCAGCTGCCTGGATTACTTAATGAAAGATGGGAAAAAGGGTCAGAAATCCTGGATTCTTGTTTCTGAGGCAGATGAAATGACAACAGGGAGTGCATTCACCTCCACAGGCTCCAGTCAGCACCTGAGACATACTTCCTGTCTGGAAAGGATGGCTTCTTGGAGGAAACCATTTACTGCATCAAAGCAGTGTCCTCTGAATTATCCTGAGGTTAGAGTGGCATTTATATTGCTAAATTGTAAGTAATCTGTTTAGGAAAGTTGCTTGCACCTAATGCAGCAAGACAAGAAAAGGCTTTTCCATCTTTCCAGAAAATTGTGCACCTTAATCTGAGGCACAGGGCATTCAAGGAAGAGGTCACAATGCCTCTTTCACCTCACTGAGGTTTTACTGCAAGTTATATATAAAAATACTTCAAGCTCTGATTGAGAAATAAATAATTTTTTAAAAATAATCACAAATTTTGATTTGGGCATCTTCTGATTCTCAGCTAGCTCTATGTTCTAAAATCACCTTTAACTTTCCCTCCCTAGGAAACAGTTTTTTGTACTCTCCCACAACATTCAATTGCACATAGCTGGTGTTATAAACAGGCTTATGGCAGCACACAATTGCCACAAATCACTTAAGAATTAGAAATTGAGCGAGTGAAAATAAGCCCTCTGGGGTGAATGCTATTTTTCATCCTTATTTGCTAACATAATACTTGGCTTGAACACAAGTCCTGCCTTTCTTCTCTCTTCTCCAACTTCACCCCCAATTCCCTCTCATTTTCCCTTAAATTTTTAAGCATTTTTGTGCCTATTACATGGATACTTGCTAGGGAAGATTTCCAGAAGTGATTAGTGATTTCTGGCGATTCACTGTTATTGAGTCTCCAAACCAAAATCTCCTGAAGGGCTAAATTTTAATAAGCCATCAGTCCAATCATAGTAAAATATCTGGTAAGATTTCCTAGTGTTGAGGACTTCAAAGTCTCATTACAAAGTACTGAGGACACTAGAAAGGGCAGTGAAAATGTTTTCACCCTTTTCTTAACCCAGAGGGGCCATTTCCACAGTCACTGATGTCACAGGGTGGCACAGAGAGCAAAACTCTAGGAGCCTACACAGATCTGAGAACTGCCCCCCCCCCCCCCCATACATTTGCTATGTGTTGGACTTGCTGAGCTGCAAGGTTAAAGGGAAGAACATGGGCCAAGGACCAAGCTGGAATTTCACAAACAGATGACTTTGAACTCTGCAAACACAAGATCTGGGGGACCATTTCTTGGCCAACAGACACAGGACCCTAACAACAGCCCACCACTCCAAATTTCAAAGATTATCCACCCCGGGGAAGTTTAGATGTTAAGATACATATTTTGAACTTTGTCCCCTAATTTTACCTCAATTCAAGGTCTCAAAACTTTGTTGCATAGTTAAAGTTAAAACACCGTACTTGAGAAACATAGGCTCTATACACAATCACCTTGTCTGTGGGACAGAAGTAGTAGCTACTTGTTTTGCCTTACAAAACAGTTGCAGAGATTGATACCTACATTAACATTTCAACAGCACTTCCCAGGTGTAGAGTTCCACACTGTTAGATGCTATAGAGTGTTTTGGATTCTTTGTACTGCAGGTAGATACATAATATTCAAACAGAGCTGTTTCAAATGAAAAATATTTCCTTTATGTCTGAGGTTAGAATTCAGAAACTGAGTTGGTTCTCCAGCCACACGTAGCATATGCACTTGAATAAACTTAAGAAATAAATAAAAAATACACCATAGATGTTACAGCCAGAAGAGAGTAAACAACAATATATGAGAGGATCTTAATATTCAACAAGATGTTGAATGTACTGCAAAACACAAGCTAAACAAGGTTGCACAATACTGCTAGCAAACCTTTTAGAATACTGAACATTCCTTTTACCTTGTAGAGAAAGCAAATTTTCTCTAGTTTTAGGCTATGACTTACCTTGTGATCCTTTCCAAATATCTCCATCTTTCTTTTGACCTTGACTGCACAAGGGGTTGGTTTTAGAAGTGCTTGCTTTTGGCTCATGCAATACAGCCCCCATGAGGGGCCCAAATGGCTCCTCCTGAGCCTTTTGTAGCCCCATCTGAAAGGGGTTAACAGAGAGATGTACTTGGTGTAGTACCAGATGAGCGGGTGGCTCTCACCTGCAAGGAAGCCCCTTTGACAATGCCAAGCAATCAGCTCTACAGCAATCCCCCTGGACATCCTCCCTCTGCAAGGCCTCCACAGCTGCCAACCCTGAACTGGCTTCTGGGAGGGGTGATCACCACCTGTAGCTGATAGCAGGGTTGGTGTCACAGGCGCTAGACGTGACTCACCAATTTAGCCTTAAAAACATAACAACGAGGACAAGGCTTTTTCATTGCTCTCCTCCATGCAAGGACAGAGTTTTTATAAGTCTGTAGGCCACTACTGTGGCTAGATTGGGTACAGTAGGATAAAATACTGTACTATGGAAAGAAAGTATGCTACAGCTTTCTCCTTGAAATCAGGGTGGTGCTGTCAGCAAGGGGGGTGGCAATGTGCTCTGACTGCTCTGTCACTTACCATGGTGGCAGCTCATGCCATGGCAGATGCCCTCATGAATCTCTGGGGTTGTATGTTATGCTTTCTGTAAATATCATATCTACTGCCCACAAAACAGTGGAATCTCACCAAAACCAAACTGGGCTGTTTTCCATGAGATGTTAGATAAAGAATAAAAAAATTACTGGGGAAGCAAAGTGTGTGACTGTCTGAACAGGAGACTGGCACCTAGTGGCCACATTATGATTCCAGTTGCTTACTGCTGACACATTGAAGAGTAGAGCCACAGAAACACAGGAATAAACATTTTCTTCTTCAGAGAGACAGGAGAACTAATGTTGAAAAAATACCCTCAATCTTGCTGGTCTCAGTCAAGACAGACTATACAGAATCCTTTAGGCTGGAAGTGACTTTTAAAGGTGATCTGGTCCAACACCCTGCAGTGTGCAGGGACATCTTCAAACACATCAGAGCCCTGTCTAACTTGACCTTGGATGTTTCCAGGGATGGGACATCTACAACCTCTCTAGGCAACCTTGTCTGGTGTTTCACCAATCTCATAATGAAAAAACTTCTTCCTTATATCTAAGCCTTGTTCACTTGTTTAGTTTAAAACCATTAATTCTCATGCAATTGCAACAGGCCCTGCTCTAACATTCGTCCTCATCTTTCTTATATGACAAAGGCTATTTTGGAAGTTGCCTAAAAGATCTACCAACATAGTTTTATAAGTTATGTTGTCACTAATTTGGATATCTAGAATGGCTCACAGCCAGTCAATACCCAGTACTGACAAAGATTGCTGTCAGTGGAAATTTTGTATGTTCCCATCCTGTGCATTATCCTTGCACAAATTAAGCTGTGCAAGAGCCTCTGCCTAACTAGGGAATGAAAATATCCTCTGCTTTCCAAAATACTGCCTAATTTTTTTAATAGTTTTTGGGATTTCTTTTTGATTTGTAATAGTTGGAATTATAAATAATGTGGATATACTTTAATATAATTATATAATAATGTTGATATTTGATATTTAGGTTTTGTAGAGCAAAGGCACAAAAAGGTCTCAATATTTAGTAACATATTTAGACCATCTAGGAGCTTAACAGGAATTTTGTGCTACACACTGCCCAAAGGTAGGAAAGAGCTATGGCCATGATGCTTTAAAAGCACAAACTGCTAGCTATGGATTAAGTTAAGCAAACAATATGGGAGGGAAAGTGCCTACAACACACTGCTAGTCATAATCTGGAAAAAATATGAAGAAATGGTGAAATTATCCAAAATTAAGCAGTCATTGAAATTACTGAGGCTTAACATCCTTATTTTTAGACACCTTGTTAAGAACTCTGTTTTTCAGGGAATACCATCTATGACATCCATCCACATAAACTGCAGTGAAAACAGGAAATCTTCAACATTTATTGGCACTATAGTGATCCCAGGGCTTCCAGTTTTCCAGGGTGAGGAGTTATTTTGAGTGCCTCTGTTCTGAGGTGCTAAACTCAACTATCAGAGGGTAAACACTCAGCTGCTCCCAGAATTTAAATCTCTTTGTAACATATTCCACTGAGTCAGAAACTGAGGTTTCAAAATCCATGGTCAAATATGAAGTAAGTTGGTCTGTAGATGAATTCTATCATATTTATTTTTGCTATAGTATTGCTTTGGGAGAGAAAGTGGGTTAAGGCTCACCTTTGGAGCTTGATGCATTCTGAACTTTCCACTTCATCCTAAGTAGGAGCTGCCAGCATCATCCTACAGCCTGCCACACCCCAGCAGCTCTGTGTGAATGTGTGTGGAAGGTGTGCAGACAGACCTCATACCCTGTCCAAGGCCAGTTATGTAGCCAGCCCACCCACATGGGAAACTACAAAAGGTTGGACAGGTACTCATTTTCATTTGTCTTGAAGCGGAAGCATTATTGTCTGTGCACAAACATGATCTGGAATACATACCAAATACCTTGGCTTAAAAGCCACAGGGAGGAAAGTTGGCCTTGCATGTAAAGTTAGTGTTCTACAACCAGGGCAAAGCCTCCCTGTGTTTCAGGTGTTTCCTTATGGACCTTTGCACTCAATACTCCCACACACTGGAGGGTTTCCTCTTGCAAAAAAAGGTAAGCAAGCAGGGCATGATCTTTCTGAAGGAGCTGGAGACCACCAAGCACCCTCTGCCTCCTTCATACCTGTAACAATTTCATTCCTGGGGGCTGCTATGAAGCTGAGATTGGTGAATCAAACCTCACTGAGAGTGGGTTCCGAAAGGCTGCAGAAATGTCTCCAGCTCTATGAAAGGCTTCTAGCAGCAATTCAAAAGTAGGTTTAAGAAAGGCTGTACACCATATAAGCAGAAGCATATGAATTAAGCCACCTTTGGGCAAGTCACAGTGCAGAAGCTGTAACAAAAAGGGAAAAAAATAGACGAGCAGCAAGTTAGAGAGGAAGGAAGTGTGATTTTCTCAGGAGATAAATCCAGAACAAAGGTGGTGAGGTGAGATCCTGAAAATCCTAATGCATGACACCACCACCATTCATTGCTACAAAACTCTCCGCTTCAGTTTAGAACAGAAACTGTGCAAAGTCCAAAAAATGTTACCAACTGCCTAACAGAAAAAAAATTGAAACTCCTGGTATTAATAGGCAATTAAAGTTCTCTGGTTTCTTTTGCTATGTGTTAGTTTATGTTCCATGTATGAGATATTACATGACTTTCTCAGTTTCTTTAATCCTAAATCTTTTGACAGAACTGATAGCATAAAAGCATGTGGCATAATCTGAAAATCAGATTAATAATTATATTGAATTTATGCAGCAAAAGCGTGAGCATATGAAAACAGATGTCTAGGACTCATTGGGTGTTTGAATGTTTAGTGGTTGTTAGCTTACAAAAGAAGGAAAATGCCTGAAAATTTCTAAAAGCTTAGTTGTCTGTGATGGATAGGACAAAAATGAAAAAGCTTAAGATGAAGATGATTTAGGTTAGGCATTAGGAAGAAAAAATATTGATAAAAAATGGTGAAGTACTGGGATAAATTTCCTGCAGAATTTCTATGATATTCACCAGTAGAGATCCTTAACAGCAGTCAGTGTAGCTGCCTTTCAGGAATGATCAAAGACTGTGCTTTGGGACAGGGAAATGACAATTTTGAAGGTCCCTATCAAGCACACATTTCTGCAGTTCCTCAGAGATGGAAGGCTTGCTTTCACACTTACAGCTCCTTCTGAGTATATATGTCTCATACACTCAGCTGCAGGAGTCTTGGGGCCCTTTTGGATCAGGAATCCATATATGTTAAGAATTTCCCACTGTGCCATTGCTGTGCAATATGAAACATTCCTTGGTCCCACCATACTGTTCCATTTAGTTCTCACTACCAGACTGGGGAGCAGCAAGGAAGCTTTGCAAAATAAATTCACTTCCCTTCTGTGTCAATGTTCCTATTAATTCACAAGACTTAATCTGTCCTAGATAAAACTGGAAGGCTTGCCTGTGACCTATAAAGAACCATTCCAGCCCTTGCCAGGTGACACCTGCCTGGCCATGTGGCCCCAAAGGACCACTGTCCATACCCCACTTCCAGGTCTGATGCAGCCTTGCTTATCCCAGTAACTACTTTGTCAAAGCACATGACTGCCTGCTAGGACTAACATTTGAGAGATAAGCTCCTAATTTATTTATTGCAATGTCAACACCGAATAACTAAAGCATATTTTCCACAGATGACTGCACATTTTTTTTAACACGCTGTTTCATGTCTGCGTGCCACAAAGCATTCCAAGATTTTTTTGCAAGCTGTCATATATTTTTTAGCATTACACAATAATTTATCCATGAGCTGCTAGTGGACTTTTTATCCAACTCTAGAGCAAGCTTTGTCTATCTGCAAGGCTCCTTCTTCCATTTTTCTCAGCTACAAAACATGAATTTGAATAACCTTGTGAGTGAACCAGCATGTTTGCTGATGTGATCTTCTCTATCAATTGTATTATCATTTCACTGAAAGCAGACTGCTGAAAAGGTCATCTCTGCCTTCACTGAGAACAGCTTGGTACTAACATCTGATTGTGCCCTCAGATATCTACACCACACCCATAAAATCCACACCTGGATTTTTTTTCCCATGCGAATAATTTCCTTTTCATGATCATTGTTCACAGGATCTTGAAACACATTCCACTAGGATTCTTAACGAAATATTGCAGAGGTTGCTTTTTGACAGAGTCCTAGCTTTTGCTCACTTTCACAGTATTATCTGGTTGTTAGTATCATGTGCCCACATTTAGTCATCTGATCAGTCATACAGATTCAATATTACTTTCAAAAATTCAGCAGAATTACTGGCACATTAAAAATGAGTAATTTGTTTGAATCAGGGTCCATATCTCTAAGAAAGCCTGGAAAATTGGTCTTGACATAACAAAGTGTTTATAAAGCTAAGTATTTAAGGCAGCTTTCACTTAACCCATACTTTGGCTGAGCTGCAGCAAAAAGATTTGTCTTGTTAAATAATTTGGTGACACAAGGGCTGAACTAAATTAATTTTAAATTAAGAGTGGTCAAAGTACTGTTTACAGATTAAAACAAAAACTAGGCAAAGCTTTGAGATTTGAGTCACAGATAGGCAAATGCTGGCATTTTCATGGAAGTGCAGTAGTTTTGAGAGACAAACCTCAATCAGATGAACTACTGTAAAAGAAAGCTGGTAAAGTACTTGAAGAGAGACCTTGTAAATAGAAACCCTAGTGCTTTATGCAGGTCTAGCACAGGTCTCTGGGTATATTTGAATTACTGATATTTTGTGGAAAACCAACTCTTCTTTTGCCAGCATATGTTATTGAAACTCTTCAGAGCCTTTTTCCTGCAAGTGTGTAGCAGTGATTGACAAAGTGACAAATTACTAGACTTGTGATTTTTATATTATTCTGCCTATCCACACCCCTCAGCCCTCTCCCACTCCCCCAAAACAAACAACAAAACCCCAAAACAAACTAACCCAAACATAGTAGATCTCACTAGAGTCACAATATACTTTTCTGGAAGCTCCATAGCAGTAAGACGACCATCGTTTTTCCTTCAGAGACAAAGTTCTATGGTGAGTTGTATGTTCTCACTTCCCATTTCAGTCTTGGCAAACCCTGGGTCCTCCTAAGAGAGAAGCAGCAAACCTTCTGCTGCTCAGCACCCCGCTTGTGCAGACTGAGATGGCAACTGCTTAGTTCCTCTTCTTTGCTGGTTCAAGAGGACCAGGAGTTTTATCATGTAGTGATTTAAAACCTTTTGTCATCAAAACTGAAGCTCAATTAAAAAGAAGAGTAGAAAGAGATGGTGCCACTTACAGAGAGAATTTCCTGTTGCTTTAACAGATGTAGTTCAATCAAACTGCCACCTTCCTCTGCTTTTCATCCAGAGGCTCTGGGTAGGGTACAATTTTCTGAATTTCCCTATAAAAGGCTAGGGATTAAGAATCACTTTCAAAAATATTTCTGATAGTAGATGGAAAGGAAAAGGCTGGCAAATCTTCTCTGAGTGCTCTGTGTTTATTTTCTCCCATCTAGCTTGAGTAGGATTGTTAAATGATTCTGAGCAGTATCAGAGGAGAAGAGCATGTGTCTGTGGCGTGCAGCTGCTACTAATTCACTCTGAACGTGTGATCTGGAATGAATTATGAATAGCATGTCGTGTTCTGTGTTCCGTGTTCCGCACCGCTATTTCCTAGAAAACAAACTCTGGAGTTACTGAAACCTGACTTGCAAAGCCCTGCTGCTTCCACTGCCGCCACACACTTTCCTTGTTGTCTCTGATCTAAGAGTGCCGCCAAGACTCAGCCAAGGCCTCCCTTCCCAAGTCCCCACTCCAGTCATACATAGGTATGGACAGGGAGCAGGTGTAAGTTGGCAGGCAGTTCAGAGCCTCAAAGAGTTTATTATGTCAATTAAATTTTTAAAAAATAGAAAAAAGGATGGCGCAAAAATGCAGGCCCACATGCTTGAATGTGTCAATGGTGGAGGTTTGAAAAGAGCCTCACTCACCTGATTTCTGATCTGGTACTTTCGTCACCAGCCTTCACTGCCTGTCTGCACTGAAGTCTGGGAATTCCAGGCACCATATCAATGGATTCTAGCATATTTGCATATTAAAGAGAACAAATAACCAATTCTTGGTTACCCAGCGTATTTGTGTGGACCCAAGCATAAAAAAAGGTTTCTTATCTCCAAGACTATTCAAAGACATGCAAGGTAAAGTGCTGTTTTAGAAAACTACTCCCAGAAGTAAACAGCAAAACCAGTGTTTTTAATAATGTCTGGTCCAATACTCAGACCTTTTATCTAAGCCCAGCCTCTAATCCTCATGTATTAGAAGGTTTATTTAGGTTTTTAAGGCTGTTGGACTTTTGTTTTCTTTCCATGCTGAGTGGAAAGATGCTGGCTAATTATTCATGAGTGACTATGTCTGATTCCATTACCTTGCTCCTTTTACAGCCATGCAAAGTTGATGTAAAACACTACTGTTATGAATTAATTGGTACTTCACATTCCCACTGCCTGGCAAAAATGGCTGGGTTAGACATAAGGCAGGGAGAAGAGGTAGATAGGTAGATAGGTAGATAGATAGATAGACAGACAGACAGACAGATTTAATCTAAGGCAAGATAAATTAGGTAACAAAATTCTTCACTTGGGGGCATGACACCTTTTAGACTCTTTCAAAATAAACTTATTAAAATATAGCTGGTATTAAGAGAAATTATGCAGGAGTGTAAGTTCTTCTGTCTCGAGGATGAAAACATTTTAATGTAACTTACATTTTAATCCAAATCTCCCCCTGTTAAATCTCCTCTCTGCCTTTGCTTGTGGCTTTTGTAGTTTTGGACAATCTGAGATTTTTCTTTGTTGGTATTAGAGCCAGAAAAAAAAGTGATAGCATCAGCATTTCTAGTGAAATAGAAATCATTCACATGTCAAAGCAAATAAAAGAGTTTTGATCACTTCAAACACTTCACCTAGATATATTCTTTAATTATAGAAAATTTTAGATGCCATTATGTAACTCAACAGCATGTGACATCACTTCTTAAAATCCTCACTCCTTTCCCTCAGCCCATTCAGATCCTACAAAGAAGAGAAAGTGCTGTAAAATGTAAAGAGAAAGAAGATTAGGCACCACTAAATTATACAAGAGCAATCCATTGGTTTGATTAGTTTTCAATTATTAGTGAATTATTAAGTTCAATTATTAGATTATTAGTGAAATAAAAAGAGACAGACTTATTTCCAAAGACAATAGAACACGTGTGAGTCCCATAGTTTTCACCAGATTTTATCAGCACCACCCATCTCTGGATTTGACAAGTTATCATGTTAGGTTCTGATGGTGGGCCAGGGAGAACTCTTTTTTTTTTCCCCCACATCTTTGGCAAAAAATTAATGCTGGTCTGCCTAGAAAAGCCTACTCACTGATTTTTGTACTATTAGATCATGCTTAGCTTGCTAATCCTCAGATAATTAACAAAAATACTCAGAAGAAAGAAGGATGAGAGTAATATAAACTGTGGATCACAAACATAAATCTATGCCAGTGATACTTCTGGTAAGCTGCTAAATTCCTGTGTTTTAAGAAGTTGCAGGTGATAAATTTATCAGAGATGGATGCCAGTGAACAAATTGTCAGGCCTGACTTTCAGGCATTTCTGCACTTAAATTGGAGAAAAGTTAAATTGGAGAAAAGTACTGGGATTCTTCCTGTCAATACCATTACTCAGACATAGTTTAATGAAATCTTGAAATCAGACTCATGCTTTCAAAGCCACAAAGCCTACAATAACATGCCCATCCCTGGGAAAGGATGCTGTTAAAACCGATAGGAGGAAGCAGATGCTTCACACTCGTTTAGGAGGTGCTTCCTGGTCTGCTGAATTGGGGACTAAAAGCTCTCAATTACCCTCTGAAGCCAAGGTGTGAGCACACAAGGGCTAACAACGAGAAAGATCATGGGTGTGATGTTCTCTACCGATAGCACTGCCAACCTGTACCACTGCAGAAAACTTAATGCCTGGTCAGAACTCGTTATTTGTTCTCTTTAATACAGCAAAGCATCAGTTTCAAGATACTTGCTGTGCAAGGTCCGCCTGAAGGTTGTCCTAAGCAGTAAAAACTCACTCAGTAGATATATTTGTATACACCAAAAAGAGGATTGCATTTGGAGTCAGGCTAAAGAAAGGGCCATCTTCATAAACCTTTAAAATACAAAACAGTTTTATTCCCCTCTGTCCTTCTCATCTGTGAGTGTGACCTGTCTTAAGGAAGTGTCAGCACTTCCTTCTGCAGCTTGAATTCTCACGACTCTATGACTCTGTGCAACAATCTGCCCCAGGCTGGAACACAGCAGACATGCTCAGGCTGCTAGGAACATCTTCCTGACTGCTTAGTGCAAGATGCTTTTGGTTTCTCATTTTACTCACATGCAGACAATTAATCTGAGTGCTATTGGTATCGTACACAAAAGTGATTTTTCAGGAAGACTGTTGAAATACTAAAGCCATTAATATTTAGATAAAAGCATATAGAACCTGCACACATTTATATAGGATCACAAAGCACATGATCAACATCACCTATTTTACAGACGGAGAAACAGTGCATGGAGAAATTTCCCTCTTTAACAGGAGAATCTGACAAAAAATATACCCAAAATCCTGCTTCTCAATTTCCCTAATCTTCATATTGTTTATGTCCCAGATATATTAGGCATTGATTTTAACACATATCAGTATGTATAGCAGATCCTCACATAACAGTGCTGTGAGAACCTGAAGTTTTTAGGGGAAAATATTGATTTATTGTTTAAATCTGCAACAATGGTTCTGATCTCTTTGGCAACAAAGCTGAATTTGAAAAGCAGAAGAGTCTGTTTGCTTCTGTATCCTTCCAAGCTTATTTGCTCTTACTGGCCTAACACTGACATAGGCTGCCCAGAGAGGCTGTGGGATCTCCAGCCTTGGAGATACTCAGACCTGTACTAGGCAAGAACAACCTGGTCCAGCTTTGAAGTTGTACCAAACAGCCTCCAGAGGGCCCTTCCAACCTGAGAACAGCCACGATATTGCTGGGAGAATGCTGAGAAAATTACTGCCTGGCAGTTGTCCTGGAAGGTGTGCTCTCTCTTTAAGGCAAGGAAGTAACAGAAAGCCAAGTTCAGGAAAGTACAATTTCAATATGTCTTTAACCTTAAATCCCACAGACAGTCCTAAGATTTAAGTGCTTGCTTAAATTTACACTCACACTAAGGTGCTATCTGTATAAGAATGGATTTTAGCATGTACTTATATACTGCTTTCCCTCCCAGGCTGAATGTTAGGCTGTCTTTGCAGGTGAGACTTGGCATCTGAAGCCCACAGGAAGAAGGCTTGGCATTATATTTACATTTAATACAGCTCTTGCCTCTCCCTGATACTTCAGAATCAAAGCCCCCGTACTTGACCTACTGTTTAACATTTCTCTCATATCTTTCTTTCCACAGTATGTGGCATTTGCCTCCCTGTTCTTCATTCTGGTCTCCATTACCACCTTCTGCCTCGAGACCCACGAGAGATTCAACCCCATTGTGAACAAGACAGAAACTGAATTCATCGGGAATGACACCCAGGTGCGGCACTACAGGGAAGCAGAGACTGAAGCCTTTCTCACCTACATCGAAGGTGTCTGTGTGGTCTGGTTTACATTTGAGTTCTTGATGAGAGTCACTTTCTGCCCAAACAAGGTGGAATTTATCAAAAACTCTTTGAACATCATTGACTTTGTGGCCATACTGCCTTTCTATCTAGAGGTTGGACTCAGTGGCCTGTCTTCCAAAGCTGCTAAGGATGTCCTGGGCTTCCTCCGCGTAGTCCGTTTCGTGCGAATCCTGCGAATTTTCAAGCTGACCCGCCACTTCGTTGGGTTGCGGGTCTTGGGACACACCCTCCGTG
This sequence comes from Vidua chalybeata, assembly GCF_026979565.1. Lineage (NCBI taxonomy): Eukaryota > Metazoa > Chordata > Aves > Passeriformes > Viduidae > Vidua > Vidua chalybeata. The sequence continues at coordinate 49,218,972 of NC_071535.1, read as the reverse complement.
CCAGCACAAACGAATTCTTGCTGCTCATCATATTTTTGGCATTGGGCGTCTTAATCTTTGCCACGATGATCTATTATGCCGAGAGAATAGGTGCTAAACCAAATGACCCTAGTGCCAGTGAACACACACATTTTAAAAATATCCCCATCGGCTTTTGGTGGGCTGTTGTCACCATGACGACCCTGGGCTACGGAGACATGTATCCTCAGACTTGGTCAGGCATGCTGGTGGGGGCCCTCTGCGCTCTCGCTGGTGTGCTGACCATTGCCATGCCTGTCCCTGTCATTGTGAACAATTTCGGAATGTATTACTCCTTAGCTATGGCTAAGCAGAAGCTACCAAAGAAAAAAAAGAAGCATATCCCGAGGCCACCCCAGCTGGGATCCCCCAATTATTGTAAATCTGTCGTAAACTCTCCACACCACAGTACTCAGAGCGACACTTGCCCACTGGCCCAAGAAGAAATTTTAGAAATTAACAGAGCAGGTAGGAAACCTCTTAGAGGAATGTCCATCTGACCGTTAACCTCCATCCCGCGTAGTGATTTAAGATTCAGCCAGACTGCTTTCTTAGAGCAATGGGTAGCACATTTATCCATTCTAGTCCCACCATCACACAGTGAATAATATGTGTGAAGTCTAGGTTGCAGGGACAAATGGTACAGTGGAGGCTGATCAGCAAAACTAAGGATGAGAGCACACTCTAGGAGCCCAAACTTTGGTCCTGGTTTAGGGCATACAAGTCTCAAGATATTTTGGAAAGCTGTTACATCTAGTGGAAGAATTTTGAGAGTTCTACAGCTGTGTTGCTGGACTGTGTAATGCGTCTCAGAGGCTCCTGAGAGCTGAATGCTTCATAGAGCAGAGTAGGAGCCAAGTACTCAGCAATTACAGAGCTTTCTGACAAAACAGGGCTGGAATTTGAAACAGCCAGATGCTTTCTCATTTGTTCCCATTTGGGACCTTTCAGCTGTTTTAAATGGCAGATACTGTACATCTCATTACAGAAACTAGGTGCCTAGTAAGTTGAAGGGACAACTATACCATCATGCATATTCATGAGACAATCCAGTCTCTTTCTGATGATTAACTGCAAAGTAGAGCAACAACTCAAATTCTTGACACTAATGCAAAATTACTCACTCTGAGACAAGACTAGATGTAAGGATGTTTATTCCATGGCATGCAAATCAATCTATTCTATAATATTCCACTAGAGTTTAGCATTTAGAACTACAAAGAGTTTTGAACCACATTTTCTAAAACATGCTCCTTTTGCAAGTATGGGTTGGTGAGTTACAGCTCTTTCAACCTTCTAGCAGCAAAGGCCAACTGGAAAAGTTCTGACTGGTCATTACCAGCTGGTTTGGCCTAAACAGTGATTGCCTCATTCTTACTTTTAATTGTACTGATTCATGTTAGCAACAGGTGAAACCAGAGCTAAATTAACCATTCTAATTCTACTGGGAAGGGGGAGGGAAATGGGAAGAATACTAATCACCATGGAATATATTATAATATCCCATGGCTAGTGGTTAATTATGGGAATATCTCAGTTCTATGAGACTCCTATAGCACACAAAATTATGGGGCTCCAATTTGTTTTTTTAAACCCCATAATCTACCTCTACCCATGGAATATCACTGTTTATTCTATGGAGTAATTTGAAAGTAGATAACCACATTGAAAACAATGCCAACTTCGTTTTTGGCAGATGTTCCAGCCAAGCTGCATAGTAGACATTCTTCAGCCTTTTCAGAATATCCCCCTGCGATGTATTAGAAAGGACAGATCACCAGCCAAGTGATCTCAACTGACACAGAGTTCAAAACAGGTGTTTTGGAAGAGCTAGCATATACTTATGATGGTCTTGTGTTATCATTTTTTGCTTTGAAGAAAATTCTGATTTGTTATTCATTGTGAATGAGATATTTTCTCATCATCTCATAGTCATGCATGTTGATGTCATTGTGAGAAGCACAAAGAAAGTGAGACTTTCCTTTGTGTGTGACTTCACCAATGCCAATGCTAATTTTGGAGGGGAAGGACTGGTGGGAATCTTTCTCTTCTTTCCTATTCTCTTTTCCTTTCTTATTTCTTTTCCCTTTTGTGCAAGTATGTAAAATCCATTCAAAAGGTAAATAGCTTTCATTTTGTTTTTGTTAAAGGCTATTTCCATTGCAACAGGCCAATCACAATTCATGTGACTGATAGACTGTACCAATTGTATCCTTGGCACACATTAGCGATGGTTTTATCATCCATTTACCCTCAGGTTGCAAATGCTTATCACTGCTCATGTTCAAGCAGCCAACTTCCTCATAAAGCAGATGCTTTCATGGCATCATGGATCAAGAGGGAAAGAGGGCATAGCAGTATTGTGTGTCTCCTGCCATGAGCAATGTGCCAACTACCCCATGATAGGGTGCAAGAGATGCCAGACTCTCAGGTACTTTAGCAGTCAGCTACAGAGTGAAATCAGCTCAGAAATCCCTGACTTTATAAAGTTCCTTCCATTACCTACCCTGGTCCTCCCTGGGAACTGGAGCACCAGGAACTCTACAAGTACAATTCCATACTGGTATCCTGAGAATACATGTAATTTTGGTTCAATGTGGAACTGTTTCGCCACCGTCAGTGCTCTAAACACAGCTGTTACCACAATATCCATGAAGTATTGATAGTAGCAGCAACTTATCTATTTCTGCAATAATTAAGAGAGACTATTTTATATACATCTACAAGCATATATATTTGAAGAAGTAACAAAGCACACTTACGCTTCAGCTAACAAAATTGTAACACTGTAGCTGGAGTTCTGTTTCTGATAATTATTATGCACCACTAGCAGCAAAAAAATATTGCCTGCATCTTTAGCTTCCAAATAGGGAACTATCTATATGTGTGCAGGAGAAAAGCAAAAAAATACTAAGATCGGAACCAAACTGTTAAGACAAGATCTGCATTGCCTTGGATGTTAAGTTTTATTTCTGTAACATGAAGCATTCAGAGGAACTGACTTGTTTTTGAAACCATTACCAGCACATTATATGAAAACAGGGACTTGCAAGCAGTGAAAATCTTTAGACTGGTTAACATCATCTAACTGTAAACAACTAGTTATAGTTAATATTATAGTTAATATTGCATTAGGAACACAGAATGGGTGCCTAACTTTTCTAAAATAGTGTCCAAGTTGTCCAGCATATTTCTTGTAATTTTTAAGTATAAAGCTTCTGTGTGACAGTGTCTAGGTCACATAAGATCATGTGATTTGTATCCAATATGTCACTAAAAAACAAAAAGCCTGCTTAGTTGCTCAGGTGTAAAGGACATCACATGAAGTTATTAATTCTATATATTATTTGTGGTGGGGTGATTAAACACATCACCAAACAGGGCTGAGCATGGAATAGTTCTACACATGAACTCCCTCTCTCATTCTCCAAGTCAGCACTTCACATCTGCTCCTGATCCATGCCCTCAGGGCCAAGGGAGCTCTACAGAGAGCACAGCACAGCTCTGCCCAGTGCCTCCTCCCAGGATAAGGAGCACTTTCCTGGCACAGGCATGCAAACAGCAGAGCTTTGCCCACGGGCTGCACAGCTGCTGTGGTCATTTGCAGCCAAAGCAAAGATGCTTTGAATTTAAAGACTGGCAGGTTTGAATTAAATCTTTTTATTGCCCCCAACATTCTCAGCAGCTCAGTCCTGGGCTAATCTACACCTGGCAGGAGGGTATCTTTAATTAACAGCACTTGATTTTAATCTGTCAGAGTTTAAGACTGTCAGTTTCATTCTACCTTACCTCCCCTTCCTGCAGCAACTCTTCCTGTTTTCCATCCCATCTGATCCCATCAGTGGGTGGCTGGGAAAGCAGCAGAAGGGAGGAAAGGCATTTCAGAGTAGAGGATGGCAGAGCTAGAGCTGCAGGCAGACCTTCACCAGCAGCATCAAGAAAGCAGAAATTTCCTCTATACAAAACATTGTCTGCAAAGCCATTTCTGCTGCCCATAAATTCTCAAGATACTGCTTAAAGAGTGCCTGGTGAAACTGGGCCTGATACAGAGCAGCAGATTTCACCTGACCAATTTGACCAAAACTTGACCTGGGGATATCTCAAACTATAGAGAACTGTGTGTCCCCTTACTTAACATACACCCACCAAATTCTAGCATCTGCATGTTGAAGGATTGATGTTGTTACTTTGCAGTGTTGTTTACAGGCCCTATTTAAGATCAGAGCTTCATTTTGGCATTATTTTATGCAGGACAACCACTATACTGCAATCAAATACCCAAAAGGCTAAGTGGACAGCAGATAGAAAATGGAAATAATCCCCAATATTTTCAGTTGACACAGGGCTTAATTTAATTGAGGAAGATTACTTGAAAGGTCTGTGGCAAAGCCACTAGTTGAATATACCTAAAAAAGCATCAGTCAATCACAGTCTGCTGTGCTGGAGTGTCTTTTATCTCAAGGCTTGAGTATTCTAAACAGTCAGTATCATAACAGATGTAAAAAAAAAAAAAAACCCACACAAAAAAAAAAAAAAAAAAAAAAAACACAAAAAAAACAGAAAAAGACAGTTCCAACCACTTAAACATGATTTTTGTCCCAAATCTCACACTGCTCTACATGTATAATAATTTAATTCAGTACACAGTGAAACATTTTAAGGTGCAAGTTTGTAAGAAGACCTCAAAACAAGTAAAAGAAATATTAAAAGCTCTCAGTTTTGTTTTTAAGGTGTTGCCCAGTTCCTCAGCCCATCTCTTATGAGATCTGTGTGCTCACCTGCTGGACCAGTTGACTGCATGGTTACATCTCAGAGTTGTCACTGGATGAAGCAGTGAATGTAACGTCCCAACACTTTAAAAATTTTAGAACATGAGTGGAATTCATAACTTCATTTGATGCCTAGAGTACTGTCTGGTGCCACACTGCAATGGTCTAAAGAATGCATTCATAATACATAAGCCAAGGAGATGGGTTATTTGGGGTTTGTTCAGAGATCTACCCCACACTTCTATTCTTTTCATATATATACTTACAACACCAGCACACAAAAGGTTTATATTGACTTTAACATGGCCAAATTAAGAATTTCTTACCTCTCCTATCCACTCTGCATGCAGCTTCACTTAAGCTATACTACAAGGATATCCTATATTCATACAAATGTATTGTGCAGGCTCTTTCTGTACTGGTGGCAAAATTCTCTGTTCATTGCATGGCTGTAAAATACAGAAAAAAATTACTAGAAGTGAGGCACCTAAGAGGAGAAGGGAAATGTCTGTCATTACTAACACAGACTTCAGCTTCAGAAAAATATTCTGTGGTTCTTTTACTTCTCTGTCCCAAAGCCAATTTTCAATAACCCACTCCTAGACTATCCTGATGTCTGAATAGTTAAAGTAATCCAAGTCTATCACTGACAGAAGGGAGCTACAAAGTTGCAGTGACTCCAGTGTACTCCATGGTCACATGAACTGGAACAAACTGTGATGTTAGGAACCCATTATTTCAATGCAATTTTCTGAGAGAGAGCTGATCTCATTTTAAAGAAATTGTGTGGAATTACCCATTCCAGCTTTATCACTCATGCTTTCTGAAGGAGCTGCTCTTTTCTCAGGGCTTCATTTTTCATCTCTTCTGTCATCATAACCTAAATAACCTGTATTCTTTGTGCAACATGCCGGCTCTAACGTCAGAAGTGTGCTGAGCACTGTAATTCTAGTGCCAGGGCTCAGTGGGAGCTGGGAACACTAGGCAGCTCTTGTCAGAGGCCCATTCTGCTGCCTAACATTTCACTGCAGCTTGTGAACCTCGGTGGCTTTTATGAAGAACAAAGCATTGTTAAAGCCAGAGTTATGTAGTCACTGTGGTGGTCCTTCAAATCTCTGGGAAGCAAATTCTCTGATCAAGTGTCTCTGAACATTATAAAAAAAAGTCTAATTTTAGTGTCATAAAACCTTTGCCCCTCTCTGTAAGATGGATGGTAATTGGCAAAGTAAAAGCTAAAAGCTTAGGTCTGTTTCAGTTCAAAAAGCTCAGGTGTTTAAATGTATTGGACATAAAAAGTACTAAAAAGCAATGGAAAAGGTAATAGGGAGGTGGGTTTTTTTTCCTCACTATACTTAGTCTTCCTAGTCTTTAAAATCCAAAACTCCTCACCACAAAATAGCAAATGAGGTAAGGATCATATCTTGATACCACTGACAATGGAGTCTTTGGGATCTAATGGAGAAATTGCTAACAGCTCAAAACAAAAGGAATAACCTTCAGTTATTCTCATCTAACTTAAGTTTCACTTGTCTGAGGTTCTCCTTATATTGGAAGAAGAATCAGGCAGCCTCTGAGAGTAATCCACTCATTTATGACATGAGTTGTCCTCTGGGGGTGCCTTTCTCCATAAAAGATCACAGGTGACTGCAGCTCTAATTCAATATTGTCAGTTAAGTGCCTACAGTTCTGTGGAAGCACTTTGGATCTATTCCTTGCCCCCTGCCCCATATGGCATTCCTGCAATCTCACAGCTGAGGGTCACATGTAAAGCAGAATCTATGACTAATATAATGTAATACCTTGTACAATTATTCATCTGTCACTTCCTGTAGAGATAAAACCAGTGGGTGTCATTTGTACTACTGTTGACTTTAGAATGTGAGGAAAAAATAACATCCTCTATGTCAAGTAATTTGAAAACAAAGAGGAGGAGCTATGTATCCAAGCACAGCGCTTTATGTTTCCTGCTTTTTTCTGGCACTGGGTGAGACATGAAAAAAAAAATCTAAAATTAGAAAATCTCCCCACACAAACCCTGTGGGCCAGAGCCAGGGCTGTGTGTGTATAGGGACAGGACTGCACTAAGCTAAAACACAAATGCAGAACTAAATAATAAATTTTAAGAGTTTTCATGCCTTAATAACCTAATGAGCACAAGGCACTTTGAGTCATGGGAAAACACAGATACAAACACTTCAGCCAAATAAGGCCAACCTGTGCCAATCCTCCAGCACAAAGCAGATATAAATATGGTAAATCCTATTTCTCAAGCACATGGTTCCCATGTCATCCAGTGCAGAATGCATTCCTGGAATATGAAAGAGATGCTCTTGGCATCTCTTCCTTCTGCTATACTGAGTATGGTTGGTGTTTGCAGGACAGATACAGGAAAAGGTACCTCTGTGCAACAAGTGCATTTCTGCTGCAGTATGATTAAACACACCAGATCCCTTACTTGTTATTACAAAAGGCCAGGGGCAAAGAGGTGTAGAGTATGAGGTCCCAGTTGCTTGTGTGCCTCTTGGACTATACTTGCTGGATATTTTCTCCGAGCCTTTTGTTGACTTGTTTGTCTGTTTATAAGCACAAAGCCGAAATAATGAGCACTCTACCATTCCTGCTGTCATTGTTCTTTGTATTCATTCATCCACGTTCCATGTCTCAGACACCTTCCATACTGTATAGATCATCATACTGTATTCCTCAGTCAGAGCAGTAATATAAGATGGTAACATGACTCACCTGACTGCATTCTCCTGTAACCTCTGACCTGTCAATGACCCCCCTGGTGTTAGTGAGACTCTCAGATGTTCAGGGTTGGTATAAATAAACCCCTAGGAGGATCAGGATGAAACTAGGAAGGATCTTCCAGAGCTCTTTGCAATGCAGGATTTCCAGAAGCAACCGTTCTCAGCACTGCAATAAGCACATATCCAAAAATGCCTATAAATAGCAAGATGCACTGGATTGACTTTCCTAGAGCTCCTGTACTTCTCTAGCAGTACCAGTATGTAGGCAGCCAACATACTGTCACCTCACTTCAAGAAGTAGTACCTGTCAAGGGTGATATTCTCTGGGAGTGATGTTACTATGTTGGCCAAGTTAGTACTGGGAGAGACGGTCACCACCGTCACTGGAGTGCCTTTCTGGGGGACACGGCTTCCTGGAGGGACCCAGGTCGACACGGTGGTGAGTAAATGTTGAAGAGGTAGGTTGGGTTGGAAGGATTCTGCATAATTCATGTGGCATATTAAATTCTGCTCTCGTACCAGTGTAAAATCCTTCAGTACTCAGAAGAGCTTCATAACAACTTTTAAAATATGCAGTAATATAAAAGCCAGGAAACTAATAAAGATACCTAGATAAAGATATTGATTTTAATGGCCTTAGAATATTGGGATAACTAAAATGAAGTTGTTATATAGGACTCTTAATTCTTTTACATGTTCACATTTCTCTCTTTTTTCTCTTTCTCTCTTTCACTCTGTTTGTTAACATTTACTTGTTATTGCTCTACGTTGCTTGCAACTTGTGTATGTTACAGACTGTCACATTTTATTCTGTGAAGTTTTTCTCCAATTCCTATCAACCTGAGCTCCATGTTGGGCAGCCGAGGAGATTACAATACAGTTCTTTATTGCAAAAGAACCAGGAATGTCACAGACTATAGGTAACTTCACTGAGGTTGTGACACAAAACCTGATGCGAGGTATTAATGCAAAGAGTAAGTACTTGGTATAAAAATAGAGCTATTTAGTCAAATTACTTTCTTTTTTTTTCAGATAGTCTGCATGGGAAAAATTAATTTTCATTACTCTCCAGAAGAAAACACTCCCAAACCTACCAATCTAGGATTCTTGTCACTCTCATTTGAAAACCAGTGGTGCCTATGTCAACATATCATTGCTCATTTTCAAAGGCTTAAACCCATATTTTCTATGCTGTTCTTCTCTATGCTGAACTTCCTTTCACACTTTCCAAGTCATCATTTCATCATTTTGTCATCCTTTGTCTGTGGTTTAATATATCTTCTACATAATTATTTTTCTAATTTAATATAGTTATATCCCTTTCACTCTGAGGACCTGATTAAACAACAACAAAAATGAGTCCCCACCCATGGGATTCACATTTCTTAATCCTGTGTGAGGTTCTGCAGCCTATGAAATTGATTTCTGTAGCCAAAGATTGTCTGGCACAGAAGCATAATTGTTACTTTGCTGAATAATGTCCTGAGCAAAGCATTTCGTTTTACAATCTTCCCCAATTACTCCCATAAACTAGTTTTAAAGAATAGTAAAAAGTAGCTGATAGACATTCTGATCATTTTCTAGAAGGACAGCATGAAGTTTATTGCTTATTCTTAATTGTCAGGAACTCGGAAATCCCTATAGTCATGTACCAACTCAACAAAAGCTTATTTGTCTCAGTGTGAAGTTCCTTTACTACCTGATTTGCTGTTATGCTCTGACCCTCTCTTAATAAGTGAAGAAGCACAGCAGAGTTTCCATCAAGTCCAGCACAAAAGAATACAGTAATTTATACTGATGCAATTGATGAGTGGACAATGAATATTAATGCAGAGTAAACACTACCCAGGCAACTAAAACAGAAACAACTTGCTAACATGAGTGGAATTTGACTTCAAGAGACTCAAGAGAGTTGGGAATTAATCTGTAAGTACTTCCTTTCCATGCAACATCTCAGAGAGAAATCACTGGATAACACAATTCTTTCAGTTGAAAAAGGTCTTTAAGGTCATCAAGTCCAACCTCTAACCCAGCACTGCAAGTCCACCACTAAATCATGTCCCAAAGTGACACATCTACACAACTTCTAAATAACCCTGGGGATGGCAACCTGAACACTTCCCTGGATAGCCTGTTCCAGTGCTGGACAACCCTTTTGGTGAAGAAATGTTTCCTAATATACAATCTAAACCTCTCCGGCTACAACTTGAGGCTATTTCCTTCTGTCCTATTGCTTGTTACTTGAGAGAAGAGGCCAACCCCCACTTGGCTACAGCCTCCTTTCAGGTACTTGTAGAGAGTGATAAGGACCCCTCGAGCCTCCTTTTCTCCAGGTCAAATATCCTCAACTCCCCCAGCCACTCTTCAAGACTTGTGCTCCAGACCCTCCACTGGCTCCCATTTCCCTTCTCTGGACTCACTCCAGCCCCTCAATGCCTTTCTTGCAGTGAGGGGCCCAAAACTGGACATGGCACTTGAGGTGTGGCCTCACCAGTACAGAGGGACAATCCCTGCCCTGGTCCTGCTGGCTGCACTATTGCTGATCCAGTCCAGGATGCCCTTGGCCTTCTTGGCCAGCTGGACACTGCTGGCTCATGTTCAGCTGCTGTCAGCAGCACCCCCAGGTCATTTTCTGCAGGGTCCCAGCCCCTCTGCCCCAGCCTGTGGCCCTGTCTGGGGTTGTTGTGACCCAAGGACAGGCCCTGGCACCCGGCCTGGCTGACCCTCACACAGTCGGCCGCAGCCCATCGGTCTGGCCTGTTCAGATCCCTCTGCAGAGCCTTCCTGCCCTCCTGCAGATCAACATTCCCACCCAGCTTGGTGTGTCTGCAGCTGACTGAGGGTGCCCTCGATCCCCTCATCCAGATCACTGAGAAAGAGACTGAACAGGGCTGGGCCCAGCACTGAGCCCTGGGGAGCACCACTGCCAGCTGCCAGCTGGATGGAATCCACTCACCCCCAGTCTCTGGGCTCAGCCATCCAGACAGTTTTTTACCCAATGAACAGTGCACTTTTCCAAGCTATGAGCACAAAAATTGTCTAGGAGAATGCTGTGGAAAACCTTCCCTTATCCACTAAGTAGGTTACCTTGTTATAGAAGGAGATCAGGTTGGCCAAGCAGGATCTGTATTTCCTAAACCTGTGCTGACTGGGCCTGATCCCCCAGCTGTCCTGTATGTGCCACGTGATGGCACTCAGGACAATCTGCTCCATGACGTTCCCAGGTACCAAGGTCAGGCTGGCAGGCCTGTAGCTCCCCAGATCCTCCTTCTGGCCACTCTTGTAACTCAGTGTTACATTTAACAACCTCCCCAGTGCACCAGTACTGCTGATAAAGGATGGAAAGTGGCTCAGTGAGCATTTCCATGAGCTCACTCTGTACCCTCAGGTGGACCCCTCCAGCCTGAAAACTTGTGTCTTAGTGCTCAGTGACCATTTCCCCTTGGATTATGGGAGATTCATTCTGCTCCCCATTCCTGTCTTTCAGCTCAGGGGATTGAGTACCCAGAATAAAACTTGCCTGACTATTAAAGACTGTGGCAAAGAAGGCATTACACAGCTCAGCCTTTTCCTCATCCTCTGTCACCCTATATCCCCCCCCACATCCAAAAAAGGATGGAGATTCTCCTTAGTTCTCCTTTTGTTGCTAATATATTTATAGAAAGATTTTTTATGTCTTTTATGGCAATAGCCAGATTGAGTTCTAGTTGGCCTTTGGCCCTTCAGAGTTTCTCCCTGCAAGACCTCATAACATTCCTGTAATTGTCCCGAGCTGCCTACCCCTTCTTCCACAGGTGAAAGTCACCCTTTTTTTTTCCTGAGCTCCAGCCAAAGCTCCCTGTTGAGCCAGGCTGGTCTCCTTTCACCGGCTCATTCTTTGGCGCACAGGGACAGCCTGTTCCTGTGCCTTTAGGATTTCCTTATTGAAAAATGTCCAGCCTTCCTGATTTTCCTGCCTTTCAGTATTGCCTCCCAAGGGACTCTGTCAACCATGCTCCTAATGTCTGCCTCAAGAAATTCAAGGTAGCAGTTCTGCCAACCTCCCTTCCTTACTCTCTAGGAATCAAAAACTGTATCATTTCATGATTCCTGTGCCCAAGCCACCTCCAACCATTACGTCACCCACAAGTCCTTCTCTGTTCACAAACAACAGGTCCAGTGAGGGATATTCCCTAGCTGGCTGACTAGGGAAGTAAACTCAATGGATATTTTCAGATAGCAAGCAGCTCTTAACTCCTCCACAAATCAAAGTAAATATCTTGGAATACTTGAATTCCTGCTCCTGATTTCATCATAATCATTTGCTCAGCACAAGAATTATCAATCAAAAGTGATGCTGCAAAACCAGGATGCAAAAAGGAATGTAAAATCCTTTTTTTTTTTCTTTAAGAAAAAGACAGTTGGGAAAATCTGTCCTCCAGCAGCCTCACGGCTGCTCTACTTCCCACTTCCAGATAAGAGCCTTGTAGCTAAGAGAAGCTAAGCACAGCTATTCTCCTCCCTCACCTCAGCTGTGCCACCCCTGCTCCTGTAGCTTTCTGTCACGATCCCAAAAGCCAGGGAAACCCATCATCCCAAGAAGAATTTCCCGTTGCCAGCAGAGTATGACACAGATAATGTTTGCCACAGTAACACCCTTTTACATCACCAAGAGAGTGTGACAGGACTGAAATACAGAAGAGTAATTAACTCATGGAATACATACCAATACTTTCTTCAGGGAGCCAGCTGGATTAAACGTCTCTGCTGTTAGGGAACCTCATGGAGATCCTTCTTCATAAAACACTTCAGGCAGCTACTGTAAATATTAGTGACACATTTAAAATGAAAATGACCCTCATGTTCTGAAGAAGAACCAAAGGACACTCAGTTGATCAGGAGTGGGACTATCCACAGACAGTAATAATGGCAGTCCCAGGTTTGTATCAGGACTCTAAGAGCACAGTTGAGATCTAGAGAAATGGTAGGTTAATTTTTAGGTGTACGTGGGGTGGGGATGTGAAATGTAACTTTACTCAGAGAAGATTTCCCTAGCAGCAAGATCTTCATCTTTCAAACCCTTCCCTTGAAACACGCTGCAAAGCTCTGAAGTCACCCAATGTCCGTTTAGGAAAGTTGTGGATACTCAAGCTCTGTCCTTATCTCTTTCAATCTTTAAACAAGGGTGGGAGCAAGACTGTCTCTGTTCTTCTGGAGGAAATTGTCAGTCACCTCATTTGACCAAAAAAAAAAAACCAAAACTATGTCTCTTATTTGCTGTGTTTCTGATCTAGAGCTGAGAAAACCCCATCTTCTTCAGCAGAATGTGGACAAATCTGTCACAGTGCATGTGTTCAGATATTGACTCATGGGTGACTATGCTTGGATACCTTGCTGTGGATTGTGGGGTTTCTCTCAGCCCTGTTTCAGTCAAAGTGATCCTGTAAACACTGAAAATGATCCCCTCTGAGAGTACCTTCCAACTCATCCAGTCTTTGGTCTAAGTGACCACTGCACAGGTCTGCAGACACATGGGAGAGAAAGACGTGGGGGTTTGGGGGCACAGCTACAATTCTGAGATGAAGCAGTGAGAATTGCCACCACCCCTGACCCCAATATGACTTCTGACAATACCTGCAGTAAGGACGGTAGGCCAGGAACTTGTTTCTTGGCAGCTGTTGGAGAATGGCAGTGTTTGTTCCAGGGAAGAGGACTGAGGTAATTTTCCCTGTGCAGGAACCATTTCAGAATAAGTGCCATATTTCTAAGCATAGATTGAGGTCAATAAAAGTATCATACAATCATGTCCACTGATACTCTGAACACAAGGTACAGTTCAAATAGTTGGAGAGTCAGTGTCAGACTCTTGCTTATAATCAAAACCAGCAGCACTGGTAAAACCACTGTAACAATTTCCAACCATTGGCTGTGGCAAAAGAGATGAGTAATGGAGCAGCAGCAGGTACATGGGCAGCTCTACTGTGCTTCTCCACAATAAGCAGAGTACATTAATGCAAAACCCAGCAGTTCTCCTAAGTAGGGATATTTTTCAGAATTCCTTCCCCCCATTTTGAAATCCAGCATTTGCTTGGAAATACACAAGGAATTTTAATGTACTTTTCTACAAATGAAGAGGGATGAGAGAGGCAGAAAAAAGCAAGTGGAAACCACAAATATGAGGTAGTTGTGACACAAACTACTCACCTGGGAAGTATGCTGAATACTTTATTCACCCTCTCAGCCAAATCTCTGCAGGAGAATGTTTTGTGCAGTTAGCTAGGTATTCACAGATAGGACAATTAAGGAGATAAGGTGCCAAGCTGAGAGTCAGAAGATTTTGTTGCAAATAACCTCTTACATAGCAGTAGGCAAGTCACCTCACTGCATGGTAGTTTTACCCATCTGTAAAACAGAGATGATAATATTGACTTCTCTTCATAGAACAGAACCTAAAGAACAAAAAATGCTGTATGACCCAAATTCAGATTCTGCCAGCAGGGATGGAAGGACTCGTGAGTTTGGTAGGCCAGAATCAACCCTTAGAAGTTTTAAGCACCAATAGTATAACTAGACTCAGACTCAATGCTTACGTAGTTTTTCTTTATCTGGAGTTCTCTCAAACACAGGGTCAGTCTTGGAAAAAGCAAACATGCAAATGGAAACTTAAGAAATCAACCTGAAATAATGTAATTTCATTCCATCTTTAGACATTATTCCTAAAATTGTTCAATATGTCAATCTGCTAGTTTAAACAATGGGAACTTCTAACTGTGAACTGATGGCATCAGTGATGTTTACGTTTTCTTTACTCCTGTAACAGACTAATTTCATACCTCCAGAGAATTAGGTGCTGTAGCCAGTGGTTTGGAACACAACTATTCTACTTATCACTTACTTTTATATACACCAGCAATAGATGCAGTGTTCTGTGCTGGCAATTTCTCTGCTTCCTAAATATTCGCCCAAGTTATCATTGTGGATTAGCATGGCTATCCAGAATGTGATCCCTAAGGCATGGCCCATGACTGTAATGTTCAAGGGATATTAATAGGATAGTTCAGTAATTTGCCCACATCTCCAGCTACTCTGTTCTCTTCCTCTTGAATGGAAATAAAATAACAAGGTTGTGGAATTTTAACAAGCATAGAGGAAAAATCATCAGCACTAAGGGACCCTGAAGAGACTGTAAGAGGAAGTTCTGGCTCAAGCTACTACAGATTTATAATGCAATTTAAGAAATTAATTTGAAGAAAGTCAATTTTGTTGCCATTCAAGCACAACAGAGCCTGCAAGCTGCTTCCAAGAGAATCAATGGCTGTTACATGTGAGACGCCTGACCCACAACCACTCTGCTCAGAATTGTTTTGAGCTCCTGAAAAGGATCAATTTGCCCTCGATCACCAAGAATTTCATTTGCAAACCTGGGCTCAGGAGCAGCAGTGGGTGTCTCAGAGATTTCACTGTGTAGCTCTGCTGACTCAGCTGCCTCCCTCATTTCAGGATTAGAGCCACCAGCTTGTAGCAGTAGAGGCTTATGAAGCAGCCCAGTTCTTTGCTCCTCCCCAGGAGGACTGCAGCTCTCCCCAAACACAGTTAAGCGATTTTAAATACATGGCTCAGGACCTGCAGTGTCACAGTTTCGATGGCAGCTGTGCCGGGCTTTTGTTCAGAGTGGCATTAAATAGCAGTGATTATTATGAACAGAAAGGAATTGCAACTCAGTGAAATCTTAAAACTTAAGAATCCTATTGAAATTAGTGTTTACAAGTATTAAAATGCCCCTATGGCTTTTGCCACATTTTTAAATGTGTTGAGACCTAATTATTTCATTGCTCATAAAACAAAACAAAACATTGCTACATCCCTCTCGGGGGAAATAATTGGCTGATTCTACACAGAGAAAAATGGAGGCAGAGGTGAGATGTGCAGCAACTGTTTATGTTGTGACAAACCAGTGACATCTAAACAGAAGAAAAATAAAGGCCTAGAATACAATTACTGGTGCATGATATGTTCATAGTGCGTGTCATGTACATCTGTGTGTGTGTGTTTGTGTGTGTTTGTAAAGTAACAAACATAACTTGAAAATGCTTCTGCCTTCTACTCATCTGTTGTCCATCAAAGGATCGAAATCATACCTCCAAACTCTACCTAACTGTATTTTTTTTTCTTTGAGGCTCGTTTTATTAGTTGGCTTCAAAATAATTGCAAATTAAATGACAATATTATATAGCATTTAGAACAAGCTAGTACATGGATGTAGAAAGGGAACTGAAATTAAGTCTATCCATTGAGTTTCTTTCCTTAAAGACTTGCAGGATCACCCATTGCCTTATAGTGTCTAGGTAATAAGCATTTTGCAACCGAGGTGTAGAATGCTGCCAGTAGCACTCAGTTAACATATCTTGGCATTTGTGGAGCTTCAGAAAGCACATTTTGACTGTTTTTCCTTCCCTTCAACCAAAATATTCATATCGAGCTGTGCCATATTTCAAGTATATTCTCAATACACTAATTTGCACTTCCAAACCCTAAAATAAAATCCTACACTAAATAGCATTTTAAATCGTTTTATAAATGTAAAAACCAGTCACACAGAGAAAACATATGATTCTCAGTCTATCTTCATGGGAATGTGTGAAGCAAAATGGGTAAATCTGACAACCTATTTTCATTATTCACAGCCAAGAGTAAATTTTACTCTATCTAGTTTCCAAATTTATGGCCTGCTGTAGTGTTTTGTGTATGTAGTGTCCTGTGCTGGCATTGCAAATACTGTATATGTTTCAGAGGAGAACATCAGAAAATGGATTGGGTTTTCTTTAAATCCACATTCTGCTGTTGTATTTCCATACGTAACGTACTCTGTGTGTCTAAAACGTGTACAGCCATTCTGCATGACTGATACCAGAAATGCTATAAAACCATTTGGGTAAATTTTGGGGAGGGGAAGAGTAGGAATTTCCCCCTCAGTAATACCGCACATGGGTGTAAACCAGCACAAACAGAATATACTCAAATACTCAAACACAACTCTCAGTCCACTGCCTCTCCAAAGCTCTGAGCGACAGTAGGCTCCATGACAAACAGGTCATCCATGCACCATCCGATGTCATGTGAAAACATACTCTGATTTCTAACCGCGGTCTTCTGCTCGCAGGACTAGGAACCACTGCATGCCCCTTTCTGAAAGGGCCCTTCAGTGCGGACGTACAGGTGGCTGCTGTCACACCTAACGGGATCATCTTTTGTTTCTCCTCCCACTTAACAGACTTTATTTTATTTTGGTGCAGTGCACATGAACGCAGTGTCTAGGACAGATGTGCTACCTTTTAGAGTGTCGCTATAGAAGTCTTTAGCTGTGAACCCTTAATTTGCAGCTGGAACTCTAATAATCAGTGCATAGTGTTTCAATAGCCTTCTGCTTATATGTTTGAAGATTCGAAACTGAATGGTGAGGTGGCCAAGGCGGCGCTGGCAAATGAAGACTGTCCCCACATAGACCAGGCTATTACGCCTGATGAGGGCCTGCCCTTTACCCGCTCTGGCACTCGGGAGAGATATGGACCCTGCTTCCTCTTATCAACCGGGGAATATCCCTGCCCACCTGATGGAGGAATAAGAAAGGGTATGTAGCTGGGGCCCTGTAACCACGTAGCTAGCAACCAGTTTAAGTAACTAAGAGAAAGTCAGCTTAGCTGTAGCACGCGATAGTGCGCTTGCTGTAGAGATGCACGTTTGGGCTGGAAACCACCACCTGATGTCTGCATTTGGAGTTTCTAACCTATTTCTTTCAGAAAGAAAAGCCTGAGGAGCTGTAACTACCCTGTGCAGCTATGCTAGGCAGTCGAGTCTTCCAGCCCAGCTGGTGCAGGAAGCTTTAGTGGATGATGCTCTACTATGTCCTTAAATTAGCCCATCCCGTAAGGAGAGACCAATTAATGAATCATAGCAATGAAAGTTTGCCACTTGGAAAGCTCACAGAGCTTAGCAGACTCTGAGGAGCACAGACTTGGAGGTGGCAGACAGAAGATATAAAACACAAAAGCAAAACATACTCAAGAAAATAAGAAATTATTATTTAGTGACCTTACAGAGCACTAAAATAAAATATTTGGATATCCATAGCTGGTTAGTTCAATAAAGAAAGAAAAGCATGAACATCTATTGGCACAGGTGTCTTAAAATCAGAAAATAATCCATCTAAAATCCTTTCATAAATAAATCATTATTAGTTACTTTCTCAGACTTCTGACAGGTACAAATCTCTCAGAAGTAGTTTGCTAATGGTCAGAATAATCTATTCAGCAACAGAAGTAAAATCCCATTAAAAAAGCCTTCCCTTCTTAAAAGAGACTGTTTTGCTTAAATAATTTAATGTGAGGCAACCATACAAACCCAAAATTAGAGCTACATCTATATGCATCAAAGTTGATAAAGAATGGGAAAATTGGAAAAGAACTCACTCTCTTCAAATCAGTGTTTACCACTGGTGTACTGTATATAGTATAAGATAGAGTCAATATTTTAAAACTGCAAAGACTGTATGACATAATCATACACTGAGTATGGAGTATAGAATTCCCACGTGCCATTGTATGATGGGCAATAGTTATAGTAAATGCCAGTTATAGATAGTGTATGCATTTATAAGTCTAAAGCTTATCATCAACAAAGATAAAGTAGGACCACAAGACTTTCATATGAAAGTATATCCTCTAAAATTTACCTTTGTAGCAAAGTGTTTTACTTGATTCTGTATTGGATAAGCATTGGCCGTGTTCATTCAGCCTGGGCGAGTTCAGGTGGTTCCAGTGGATCAGGGGAACACTCCAAATGGCACATCCTTTGGGATGGGGAATGTATGGTTTTCACGATGCACTGCAAACTCCTCTTGTTCCTGAATGAAACAGAGGCTGGTTGGCTAAAGAGTAATATACGTCAGCATATTGTTGGCCTGTTTGAAACATGTTGAGAGCATCTTAATTGTTGTTCCAACAGAATTTCATCCATAGCTTGTGCAACTCTCTGTACACTTGCTGAGCTGTTTACGTGCATGCCTGAAAAAGAAGGGGGGGAGGGAGGGAGGGAGGGAGGGAAATTGAATGCATGCAATTTTGTTTTCTTTCTTTTTCTTTTTTTAATTTTTTTTAATGCTGAGAACAAAGGAGTAGTATCTAGCAACACATTCAATTCTATGGGTTTTGCTGCCTTGCCCCCCTCCTGCCCCACAAAGATACCACAAACCATTATTTTGCCTGAGGTCACAATGCATGAAGTGGAAGGGAGAGGTATGTGTGAGTGTATGACAGAGACATAAAAAATCCCTCCCACTGACTCTTCTTTTTTTTAGGGTACAACCATGTTGCTGCCTGTAGGATCAATTACATAGCCTGACCATCTTGAGAAATGATGATTTTTTTAAAAATTTATATATTTTAATTTTTTTCTGTATTCCAACGGCCTTCTGAGTCATGTTGCAAGTGATACTACTCTTGGCATGTCCATGCATGCAGATGCTATTGAACTGGCTACAATGTTGACCTCATTCTTAGTCCATTCTGTCATTGATCCAATGCTGTACTTTGCATTTTTCTTTTAAATGAAGGTTACGAAATGTCACGGAGCCTTAACAGCATAGCTGGCATAAGTGGAAAAGCGATAGGATTATCCTCAGTGTCTGCGCCCTACAGCTCTCCTAGCCCAGTGAGACGTTCTTGGTCTCCCATCCCATCTATTTTGTAGCATGGATCAGTAGCAGAGAATGGTCTAAAAAGCTTTACTTTCAATTAGCCTATGTGATGTTGCATATAGTCCAGGTGACTAAGTCTGAAGATGCAATGTCTCACAGTAGCACCCACTGCAAATGGTGTTGCTTCTGATGCTTAGGTGACAACACTCCTAAATTGCACTCAGATGACAATAGGCAGGCATTGGCGTAGTACTGGTGGGCCATACGTGCTGCATGGTATCACTACATAGGATGAAGGGTAGATGCACCAGATGGCTTTCTTCCTGGTGCATCCTGCTAGCATATGCTTTTTGTGGCTAATGGTGGATCTACTGGCTCTGTATGGAATGGGTTAGGTATTTAGTCGATGCTGAAACATGCCAACGATGGAAGATTTTGCTTTTCTCAGGATATTTTTGAGCCATAGGAACCCTGCAGGAGTTTGAGCAAACAAGCACAGTAGGATGAAACTTTGCATGGGCACCTACTTTAAGCTGAAAGCAATACTCAGACACACTGTAGAGAGGTCTCAGTCTGGCTGACTGCATGGGAAAAAAAATCCTGTTGAAGAAGATTATGGCTGCCTCTGCATGTAGCTATTTCACCTTTTCCTCCTTCCTTTAACACTAAGATGCCAAGCTTGATGTGAAAAACGCAGGGAAGAAGCTCAAGTACTGATTGTATTCTTTACATGCAGATCTTTGCAAAGAAAGTCCAGTCATTGCTAAATATATGCCAACAGAGGCAGTCAGAGTGACCTGACAAGGCAAGATGGAGATGAACATTGATGGCTAATAAACATCTCTGTGGAACTGTGCAGGCATAGAAGACCTTCTCATTTGGACAAAGTTAACTCACTCCATGCAGGTTTTATGGATGATTCTTCGTTGTTCTGGAGCTGTACTAGAGATGCAGGCTTTTTCTACGGCCAAAATGTAACAAAACTGTAGAAGATTTTTTTTTTAATCTATTTTTTTGTTCCAAAGCATGACTTGCATGAAGACAAAAATGAAAATGAAAAAAAAAACAAAAAACAAAAAAAACAAAAACAAACAAACAAAAAAAACCCCACAAGAAACACTGCAAATGTATGATTAAGGAGAAAAAAGGAAAAAAAAAAAAGCAAAGTTATATATTTTCTTTCAAAGCTCTTTACTTTTACATACATTGTTGTAGCGAAAATGTAAAACATTATAAAACTGTACATTTCTTTGCTATGGATCGCTTCTTTTTGTATACAAGATAAAGAGTAATGGTTTTAAAAAGTGCAATCAGGCAGTCATCGGTCATATTGACCACATCTTCACAGTTCATCACACTGACATGGAAATCAAGAACTTTTAATCCAACTAGAAGTGTATAAAAATAAGAAAAACTTTTTCCTGTCTGTTTTTGTTGGCATGCTTGTGACACATGGGACCTTCCTTCAGACCTGACAATAACAGCTGGTTAATTTTCCAGCTCTGGTTATGTTGTATTTTATTGATGTATAGATCCAACGTAAAGACCCTTCATAAATTGTTCATCTTAAGTAATCAGTATGAATTTTAAACAAAACAGGTGTTATTTTAAAACTGGGACTTATATTACAAAATCAGGAAAATACTCAAGTATAAATGGTCTCAAAGTTTAAGAAACAAGACAACAGCATTGTATGCAATTTAGTACTGAGTAAAATGCATGCACAATGTTATGCAAAACAATTCTAGCATGGAAATAAATTTTGTATCATGGTTTCAGTGCCTGCTGTATAGTGTAAAGGGGAATCCTTTTCTGAAGCAATCAGGGGTTTCCAGAGACTTGCTTCTAAAATCTTGAATAAATACAGTGTTCTCAACAGAAATGTAGGAGAAAAGCTTGGTATTGCTTTGGTTCTACAATGCTAATTTTGGTTAGTAGATAATAAATGAAGCCTGCAAACACTTGATACAACCGATGTCTAAAGAATTCACACCATTAGTAATTTTACAAGGGAAGATTAAAAACCCCTATAATGATCTAGGTATCTTCCTTTTCCATCCCCAACAATAATAAATGTTTGTCTTTTTAGCTGATTAAATGAATTCAGTTTTTCTTACTTCTTCGGGCCCCGTCCTTCACTTGTTCATCACTGAGCCACGCCAGTCCACCTGAGACGAAACTGAAAGAAATCCAGGTGTCCAAGTTGCACTTGATTTACCACACAAAACATGCACCAGTAAGAACTGAGAAACACAATGGGATTAAGTTTCATTTTAGATGCTACAAATGACAGCTATGGACTATGTGCCAACAGCATTCTAGTTGCCTGAGTATTTTTGGTAAAATACTTCTTTAAAGGAAAGATACACACTTTTATCCTCACATGAGGAACTTCAAAAGAGCTGGCAAATTTCTAGGCAAGCTACAGCATCTGCACTACTGATGGGAATGGAAATGTAAAGGAATAGTATCCCTACTATCTGAATAGTATCCCTAGTATCTGAAGGAAGTAGAGATTAAACCCAAAAAAACCCCAGCAGAAACACTCATGGCTCTGGTAAGTGCTAAATTATACACAAAAAACCCCAATTGCAGCTGGACCTTGTCATCACAAAACTCTACTCCAAAAGAAACACAATGAAGACCTCAAGCTGTGTTTTAGGAATGGAGGAAAGGCTGTACATAATTAGAGAACTCCTTTGTAGTCCTTGATACAGCATTATGTACTTGATTTCTGCTTTAGTTTCTCCCAAGAACTGTTTTTCTCACACCGTTTCTATGCCGTCATTCTCAGAAGATAAACTTCTTACCTCCAGAGGTAAGATCCAGATTCATCCAGGATTTCCTTAATGAACAACTTTTCCTCTTATAACGTATTAAGAATCCAGAAATAGATTTATCTGCCCCATTTTTTATTTAACGCTGACTTAAGGGCCCAGTGCTAATTCTCCATTACCATAAGGAATACCAACAATTGAGCCTTATAAATCCCATGTAGGTCTTCACCTTCCACTGCACTTTGCATCTATCTGAGCCTTAAAGAACAACTGTCATTTTGTGCTATTTTTTTACATTCCCCACTTTTGTTTTCATTTAGGTTCCCCTCTCTGCTCATTCTGATTTGAGGTAACCATGTCTTCTGGGTGACTTCTATAGACCCTTCAGAAACAGAACCATGCTTCCCATCCACTGCCCTTCAGAAGATGCTCTAAAGCTTAAGATCTGTTTGACCCCAGAGTTCCCCTTGCACAACAGTGGCAGCTCTGACAACACAGGGTGAGAGGGAAACAAGAGAAATGGAAAATCTCAGAAGCTGTTACATTGAATCCTAAGGGAAATTTACCACATCATCCCAACTGCCTTGCAGTTAAGGAGCTTTTGCTCGGGTATTATGATTAAAACATTAATTCCTGTAAGCCTGCCCCCTCTCCCTACATGTCTTTATTAAAGCATTAAAAGTATCCATGTGGGTAGATTCTAACTTCAGGCTTCAGTAATGCCACCAGCTACTTCTGAGCTCATACCGTTGCAAATAAGAGCAGAAGTTGGTTTTTCAGTTTAGTTATACTCTGCCTGTTTCCTTCTACAAAGGGACATCTGTGTTTCCTCCTCTGTAAACTCAGCTTTCAGCAGTGAGTTCCCAGCTGTAAGACCCAGTGCTGGCCCTTCATCTGAACGCACTGGCAATTAATTAGTGGCTTATTACTTGCTAACATTTAAAGCTCAACCGCACCTTCTACATATACAGCTTTTCCTCTGACTGCATGAAGGTACTAGTTTTTTCTGGACCAACCTGATGTGTCTCCACAATTGCAATTTCAGACATAAGAAATTTCTGAGAAGAGGTTTCTGCTTTCTCACTCCAACAAAAAAAAAAAAAAAAAGAAAGAAAAAAAAAAACCTAGCTAAAAACCACTGTGATAACAGCTAAGTGCAGCAGTCATTAATCTGGATAAAGTGATTTTTCATGTAAATTGCCTCCTCTCTCCTTAAAGTTTCAGGGCCAAAAAGAAAATTCATCACTGAAACAAATGTCTGCTAGGACAAATGAGCTGACTGAAATACAGAAGAGAGCAAGCAGGGCTAAGGCAAGAGCATTCAAAAAAGAACTGAGCACAGAGCTGCTCACAAAAAAGATATACTGAAGATATTACCCTGCCAGTTTGCATATCCCTTTCATAGTTTCAAACCAAGGCAGCCTACTTTTCTGCTTTCCATATAAATCCTGGAAGGAACTTTGTCTCTGAGCTCACACACAACCTTCACTTCAGGAAAACATGCTTAAATTATGTCGATTATTTTTAAGTCACTCACTTACTTGAGTTTGGGCATAAAATACCTGTGTGTTCAGGACTCCCAAAACCTCTGCATTCATGTAGAGTGCCCAGTTTTTCTCCTAGGGAAATACAAATGTTCATTTGCAATCAATAACACTATTTGAATTCAAATTGAACTGAATGTTGAAAACCAGGTCGAGAACTGCATTTCTTGACTTTCTTTATCTGACAAAGCAAATGCTATAACATGATACCTTCACTGTCTCAGCCTGGCAAAGCCAGGATTTCAACTCTCAGCATTCACTTGAACATTTAAAAAATTTCATGCAAGTGCATGGGTCCAAACATCTCCAGGTACCAAATATTAAAAGTGCATGCTCCAAGGCTTCCCTTGTTTTTCCTGCTGCCCAAGCTAGAGATTCCTTGGGCAGCAAAAGGCAAAATGTTGCATTTGTGTTAGCTCAGCTGTCACTCTGAGGTACCTGCCTCTGGACTCAAAGGGCTTAGCAGGGATGACATAGCCTGTGCAGAGGCTGCGGACTGTGAGTCACACCAGCACAACAGCAGACATGGCTCAAACCCAGGGAAAGCAGCTCAGTAGGGGCCACGCTTTGCTGGGGTGGTGTCAGTGCAAGTCGGTGACTGGAGGAAAGGCAGTAACTCAGGAGGTGGGAAATGAGAAGGACACAGGATGAGTTTGGAAAATGGGTTATGTAAGCAGGAGCAACAGAAACAGCAATCAACAGTGAGTGGGAAAGAAGAGCAAGGAGAGAGTGAAAGAATGGCAGTGAGATTAACTCAAAATAATCAAGAGCCACTAGCCTACAAAGCAGAGCCTGGGTCTGGGACTCAGGAAATGGGAATTTTATTCTTGACTTACTTGTGGACATGCTGGGTTACCTTGGTTGGGCCAGTTTAACTTTTTGTGCCTCAGCTTCTGTTTCTGTGACATTGTGCTCTTTTTAACGTGTTCTAATCTCAAAAGAGGAAAAGCCATATTTGAGAAGGAATAGTTATTATAATCTACTCAGAATTAAGGCACCAGAGGAGAGAAGCATCTCTTCATTATTTAAAAGATGCCATATTTCCCTGTCTGCAGAAGAACACAATGCCCCTGTAGGAATCCCTTTTCTTTTGTACTTTAGAGCAGAAGATTATTATGGAAAATGATTAAGCACCCACACAGTTAAAATGACAGGGTATTTTCATTACTGATTGGCAACTCCTCTGCTGCCCTAATTTAGATTCCACATGTCTTCATGCATTCTAATCAGTAGAAACAAAACAAAAACTAAACTTACTTGACATTTGCAGCCAAAAACTAAAGTCATGTCAGAACATTAAAAATCTCCCAATTCTTGCTTCTAAATAAAGAAAAAAAAAAAAAAAAAAAAAAGAAGTAAAAACACAGTCTGCTGGCAAAGTATTCACATATACTTAAAAGAATTATGGTGACCAGGGAGTATTGGAACAATATTGAATTGAAATTCTGAAACTCCACTTCCAAAGTCTTGACCCCAAGACTTGAAGACAGAACTCCCCCCCCAAGACTGCATAGTATCTGGATAATCAGGTGGTCTACAGGCAAAGCAGCCTGGAGGAAACAGATGAGGAAGTTGGACATGAACTGAGAGAGAGGCTAGCCAACTCAAGAATTTGACTTACACTCCACCCCTACCAACCTGCAAAGGAACATCTGGAAATGAGATGAAATCCAACATGTCACAAAACAAAAATGCCAGAGAAAATTTTGCAAAATAAATGTCACCCCTGAATTTTCTCATCTTTC
The DNA here is from genome assembly GCF_026979565.1 of Vidua chalybeata. NCBI lineage: Eukaryota > Metazoa > Chordata > Aves > Passeriformes > Viduidae > Vidua > Vidua chalybeata. The sequence continues at coordinate 49,193,698 of NC_071535.1, read as the reverse complement.
AGACAGCTTTTATTCAGGAATAACTATTTTGTTGTTCTTGTTTCCAATCAAGCTGAAGAATGTGTTCTCCCAATACTCTAAATTTATGCTTCCTCACTCTCCCACAAGGAAACACGTGGTTCATCCAGGCCATGATTCAAATACAGAGACTATTTTTACTGCTGAATATTTTCAGTCACATACTCTATTTCGATGTTTTACAGAGGCACTGATGAGTAAAAACTGCTGCTGCATTAAAAACAGGTGAATGCTGAGACAACTGACTGATGAACCTGAATGAAATGCACAAATAGCTCAAGACTGTGTCTGACTTCAGTCCTTTAACATCTAAATGGGTTACAAAACAACAAGGGCTTTACACATGCAGTTCCTCCAAATTAACTTCAAAGGTACATATGATATGGACCTATATCTTCAGGTATATTCACCCAGTAGAAGGCTATTTCCATAAAAGCAAAGCATTTAAATTCAAGGCTATTATTCTTTCTAACATAGAGCAAAACATGCAAGATCAGCATTTACTGGGAAATAAGAATAGCACAAAAGCTAAAGGAAAAGAACAAAGCATGTACTACCTCTTTTTTGTACATGTATCAAAATATTGATATGTAAAAAGTTAAAGTAGCCAATTATTTTTGTGTCAGCTGGAGCTGTCAGCAAATTCCATGTAAGCTCCACTTTTCTACTGTGCACACTCTGAACCGCAATCAAAACCACACAAGATGATTCTCAACCCCAGGCTGTACCCATTCCAAGCCTTTGGAATTTTCAGCTATAGTAAATAGTGTAAGCAGCACTCAAATACTCATATAAAATTCTGGAGTCCTTTTCAAGAAAATACCTAGCTAAAATAAAAAGCCCAAGACTTACCATGCACCATAAAGATATCAAAATTGCTCAGAGTGACCAAGGTCTGTCATTGTCTTGATCTCTAACATGGAAAAAGGAACTGGAAGTCCCAAAATTACTTAAACCGTGTTTAAATCAGATTCAGAGTTCATGGAATCAAATGGAAAAATAGTAAGTATTTGATTAAATGCTGGACTAGATCAGAGGCCTGATCAAAATACTTCTGAGTCTGCAAGATGAAGACAGATGTTGCTGTTTTGGCTGAGGAGAACTGGACATTTCAATATGTGCTATGAATGAGAAAAAACCCAAACACTGCAGGTCAACAACTCACATTATTATAAATAAACAGTGGAAGAGAGAGAACAATAACATCCACAAAACATAATAGTTTGTCTCTCATCCCACTCCCACCACACCGGCAGGCTGGAATGCTGTTATGCCGTGAGATTATTCAGTCCTCAGGAGCTGTGTCTTGGCTCTGTCCTCCCCCTCCTTTTCCCTATGTTTTAGCTGACTGTATCAGGCTCTCTATTGCCATTCATTTAAATGTTTTTCCATGGTCACCTTCCTCTTGCACATTCAAACTGATCTCCTTGATCAGTTCTCCATCCTCATCTCTAAGTCTCATGACTCAACACATGCCATACAAAGCACAATCAAATCACTTTCTCCCACCCTCCCCACATTTTCTCTGTGCTCAAAACATGCAGCTGAGCAAAAGCTCCTGCCACTCATTTAGAAGTGACATTTGTGGTGATCGCAGATGGCAATACTAGTCAGACACCAGAAGGACTGCCCACATGCAGACAGAGAAGTCAGTGTCATATAAGGAGCGATGACAGGGAAAACCATCCTCCACCTTTCAAATGAGCACACTTTAAATACAGAGCCTGGCACGCTGAGCACAAAAGCATCAAGTAAGTCAGAATGCCACACCAAGTCAAATAACATCGGTGACCACCAAGTGGCCCAAACAAATCCCCCAAGAGACAGAAACCTCCAACACACACATCATCCCACCAACATTCTTTGAAATGGAACAGGAACTTCTTTGCACAGGTGCACATAGAGGTTGCATGAGTAACATCTGCAGATCTCTTAGGACTTCAAATAACAGAAAGGCACACAACAGCTTTCTTCTCCTTCTTCCCCTCCACCCAAAGGCCTGAAAGTTCTCTGGACTGAAGGTCAACAGTTCACAACTTGTTCTCCCTAATGAATGTCAACGCACTGGCAGGTTTACTTATCTTCAGGAAAAGGGAGGGGAGAGCAGCTGCACAGACACTTGCTTAACTTGTTCCAGGGTATTTTTGTAAATATATATACATTACAAACTTTGTCAGTTTATTTCCAATTGAACCTGAATGCAGAATGCTTATGTAACAGGCTTCTTGCTTTGTTTATCACAGAAGACCTGTTAAAGAACTCTATAAACCACAGCACACTGGGTCTGCATTTTGCCTTGCAGAGACTGACCTTCTCCATGAGGATTATCAACAGGCAACAGTCATAAACTCTTAACATCAGCATGGAAAGTTGTCTTCTTCTACTTGATTAGGAACTTTTCACTGTGTGTTCCCTTCCTCACAGAGAAAGACGTAGCTGATTTTATACAGTGCTTTATTCTGCAAACAAAGCCACTGACATACAAAACAGGGCATTCACTTCTGAAAGAATGAGCAGCAACTCGGTTTTGACAGTCAGCCATGTACCTTCTACAATGAATTCTATTCACTCTCTGTACTACAGCACCTGACCGATGACAAAGCACTCACTATGTCAAGAAAAGTCATTATTTCCCAAAGTCTTCAAGCTATGTAGGCACAACAAAGGAGAGAAAAACACAGTTCTTGCCTTTCAAAGATGAAGATTAGATATGAAACACCAGATCAGGACCAGGAACAAACTGACATACTCCTTTCTTCTTCACTTTATCACCCCAAATCATTCTTTGTGTTCCAAAAGTGTGTTCACGTTACAGGCATGAAAAATCAAAAATTTCAAATACCTGATTCACATTTATTTGTTACATAATTTGTTGGACTCCTCTGCAATGAACTGCAGCTACAGCACACACAGTCACAATATGTCCAGTCCAGTAAACCTCATGTAAGGCTGTGATTAATCAAGGAACAGATTTATTTAGAGGAGATAATTACTGAAGCAAGAGAACATGTTTATTTGCTACATAGATTTTGCAGAAATCACAAATAGAAACCTCAGAACTGTCAAAGAAAGCATAAGAAACTGTTCAGTGCATATAATAGAGAAGCTTTGGTATCCAGAAAGTGGCATTGAGAACAGTCAATAAATATCAACTTAGGTAATTAAAAGTGCAAGAGGTCACAGCCTGGAACAGTATATTGCCATGAAGAACCACAACTAACACATGGATTAAAAAAAACATTTTACAGTAGAAATCTTAATTCTACATATTTTGCACAGGACTCATTTGATTATTCTTTTGGTATCTGTAATAGTTAAAATCAGCTTCCTAGTCTGCTCAAGTTTCTCATCTGTTGAATAGAAAAATAAAATACTCTTGAAAGTGAAGCCAAGAACTACAACTGCTGTAAAACCCAGGCTGAAAAAACCCATGCAGCCCATATTATCACCTTAATTCCTTCCCCTTCATGTGTAAGCTGATACATCATTAGAAGCTCTTCCTGTCCTATTTCCTAATAGCCTTTCTCTGAGCATTTTGTAATTCTGTAAGGCTTCTTCCTTAGCAAGCGTGCTTTAAAATTTAAACCACTGTTTAGCAACAGTAGGTCTCATTAAAAGGTGCATTTACTACACAGTAGAATTCTCTATATTTAGGACTTGAAATACATTAAATACCACAGCAAATGTAAGTATTGTGAGTGGTAAACATCCAGTTTAATGGCATCCACTGTATTTGTGTGGAAAAAAACAGTTTTATAAATAGCTTCCAAAATTTTGCTACTAATAAGCAAACATATCTCATTTTACACTTTTTCCTTTCTCCCACAAGTGATAGGCCTATGTTCTCTGTCAAACCCCGACCTGGAACAAGTGCTGTGGGCATGCTGTGAACAGCAACTCAGTTGGGATGCAAAACAGAAGTGAGAACTAACCTGAAATTATCAGGAACATTCTGGTCTGCCTTTTAGGCTGGAGAACATGTAAAATCTTTCTGGTTAGATCTTGATGTCTTCCTATTCTAAGGCGTGGTTTCCAAGATAGAAACACAGGAGCTACTTTGGATCAAGCTGTCCTCAACAGCTACAACTGACTTATGCCCTTTGAAAGGAACCTTTTGATTGTTTCTAAGAGCTCTTAGAAGTTTTCCTTCCCTAAGCAGTAGCTTCAGAAACTTCAGGTTTGGTTTGCAAGTTAATGATAATTTATGCAGGTCTGCATCCCTGTAAATCTATAATGAACTGATGTCTGGCAGAGAACATAATCAATGAAAAATACTGCTCCTTTCACAGTTTAATCAAGACAAAGCTGGTTCAAAAGGGCCTCATTTTCCCGTTTTACCAGCCTTCTAAATTATATTGCTTCTTTTCTTTTAATCCTAATCTTCTGCTTAAAAAGTGTGCATGCATCTAGTTATGTTCACTGGCATTTCTTTGTGACACAATTTTCTGAGCTGCTGGGAGCTCACAACCGCAGTAGAAGTTGGCAGGCGCAACATTTCATGATGTAAAGATACAATAACAAAAATCACCTTTCTCAGACCATTTCTTCAGACTGAATTTGTATACCAGTAAGGCATTAAGCAGTCAGTTTCTTCCTCAAAGACTTCTCAGAAGAACAAGAAAATGTTAATCTGTCTTCAGTTGCATTGCATCAAGGCAGAATGTCTGTAATTCTATCCATGGGTAAGAAAGTCAATTCCCGTGGCAAGAACCCAGGAAACAATTTTTAAAATATTACAGCTTTTTATGCACAGTTGTTCCTTTGGGATTTAGGAAAAATATCTGCAGTTTTCAACTACTGTGCTAATCATGGGCAGTTCCCCTGTAGTGCCTTTGAGCTACATAATCCAAAGGTGTCCATCCACATCCATGATGTTATGATTCCAGGTATGCTGGGTCTAGTGAGGAGTTTGACAGAGGGCCATGGAGTGTCCTGCCCCACATCCAATTAAGATCTGTTTTGCACAGCCAAGAGCTTTGACTGGCTTTGGGACACAAACGTTTGCTTCGGTGCCATCACCACACATCCATGTTCATTCCATCCCCAAGAGAAGCACTGGCCACCTGAAAGAGAGGACAGAAAATACGGAATAAACACTACAGAAACAAAACAGCTTTGGTTAGTTTTGAGGATTTGTCAAATAATTTTCTGCTTAGGTTCTAAGAAATTTTGCTAAGGTGGGAAAAATATTCTGGTTTTCTTTAAAATGTAAATAAACCCAAATGACTGATTCTCCGTCCTGTTCCATATTGTTAGCAACAGAAGAGAGATCAAAATAACAAAGACACTTGAAAATCACTTAGTAAATACATAGTTCAGTATTTATGCAGAGCCCACAGAAATCTCTCTGCATTTTAAGAGCCCTCCCTGAAATGATGTAAAATTTCTGTCTTTCAAGTTCCCCTAGTAAGCAGAAGTATGATAAATCAAGAGCAGTGACTTTATTCATTCAGAGCATGATCTGCAGGATTGGGGAACACAGAGCCACAGTTTAGCCACATTGCATTTCATTCCTAGCTTCAAATTCACGTCACCTTTTTCCTTTAAATACAAGTCTTCAACAGGCTGCCCTACTCTTAATCATCCTACCTCTTCTGCTTGCTTTGACATCCTTTCACTGCTTCTATTATTCTTATTTTCCCTCATTATTGTTTATTTTTGTAGTATCTACTCTTTCATATCCAAATAACAATTCATGTATTATTATTACCCCAGTGCTCTTTATTGAAGCACAACATGCAAATTTTGTTCTATAAATGGCTGGCATAATAAAAAATCCACCAAAACCTCCTTATTCTGAACTACAAGTGCTATTTCTTCCCTATTTTCTATTCTTTATTTGGCTGCCAGAGACTATGTCTGTGACTTTCTGTACTAAAAAAGAAAGCCATCCTGCCATATAATCATGTTTGTGATGCCATTGTTATTTTTGAAAAGCAGCAGGTAATAACAGCAGGAAGTAGCATTCTGGATTCCAAATAATGAGAAGAAAAGTGCTAAAATTCACAAAGTCTAATCCCAGTCACAATTTTACTTTTCAAAATTCAGAAACAAATTATTGCAAAGCTAGCAGGGCCATCTTCCCTGCAAATCCTGTAACATTTCAATGTCCTCTGCTCTCTTTACATTATCAGTATATTGATGTTCTCCTCTTGTGCAATGAAGTGTAAACATTACTGAGGCCAGATGTAACTAAGCAATGACATTTCATTTCCCTGACAATCTTTAAGGCAATGGAACACAACAAAGCACCACCAGAACATCCCAGTAGCCAAGGCACATCTCAGCTGACACACAAGTTCTGTCCCTCTTATCTCAGGAGGCACCAGATGTTCTTATGATTGTGCATGTGCAATATTGACAGCCCAACCTACATCCCAAATGTACTCACATGTGCTGCCAAAAAGTGCCAAAATCTGAGTGGGCAACATATCCCATTTAAATATCAACAGCGTGTCCTACAGGTTAATGGGATTTTGTTTTTTGGTAAGGTTCCAGGAAAAAATGTTTCTGTAAATATAAAAAAGAAGAAAAAAAGACACATCAAGCCCATACTGGAGACACATCTCAGACTAATCATTCAAGGAAATTGCACCTAAGAAAATATGTCTTTTGGCACAGTTAATATGTGAACCCTGCAGAATGAGCCAAGCTTACGAATGTAATGGAAAGAGAATGAAACATGTCCTAATTTTAATAAGATCACTGTGGTAACTTTTTGTAACTAGACACCAGCAATTACTACAACAATTTACATGCTTCCGTGAAGACCCACTACATCTGTTTAAAGGGTTTCCTGTTTCTTTTTCATCCTGTCCCATCAGGACAAGAGAAAGGAAACCAGAAATTTTCTGATCATTTTGTATTACAAACTGCTCAGTGGAATATTATTGGTATAATAAATAGTCAAAGAAATAGTCCATTAGGACATTAACTTTTCAAATTGATAAACACAGTGAAACATCTTTTGAAAAAAAACATAATAGAAAAATTTACAAGCTAGGAACACCCCAGACAAGAACATCTTCCCTAAAATAATGATTGTGGAGTCCTTTCCAGCCTTTACTGCTCCAAGCATGTTGAAAGGCCACCAAAATAGATTTTTCTACATGATTCCAGTGATCTCTAAAATTACTGAAATGGGACAAGAGTGAAAATTGGCCAAAAAAAATATATAGAAAGTAAGTAGGATTTATGAATGGTCTTACACAAAAATGCCTTGTACATCCACGGAGAGCTGGCAGAAATGTGAAGAGATGAAAGGGCAGCTGACAGGTATGGAATGACAAGCCACAAAAATGTTTCTCATCACCATGAAGTCAGAACCAGGAAAGCCAAAAGGCAGTGAATTTTTGCTGTGCAAATGGAAGGTGCAACTGTACCACATCTGCCTGTAGAAGATTCAGTGAAAGGTTTGTAATAGAAATAGCCAAATGCTTGACTTGTGTCAGAGAAAGCAGAATTTGCAAAAAACACACGAAGCCCATTTTTTGGACAGTAACATATTAACAAAACTTGGAGGAGGGCTGGGCAAAATGAGCCTGGTGAAAGTGGCCAGGAGGGAACAAGCAGCTATGTGAATCACTGGCACAGATGCCAAAGCCAGTGAAGATCGAAGGTAATGAAGCATCTATTTGAAAAATGACATGAAAGGAATATCTGCAGAGTTAAAGGCAGACCTAAGAAGAACTAATGGCTAGCATCTGGACAAAGAGCACCATTTAATGTGTTTTTACCTTTCCCACGTCACTCTCTTTTTTTTTTTTTTTTTCCTTCTTTTCTTTCTGATTGCTTCTATTCCCAATTTATTGCTGATAAAAACACAGAACCTGCAGCCCTACATGCCTTCACAAGAAAATTCAGTTTCTATGTCTGTGCCAGACCTTCCCAGCATGGAAGAGCATTAGAATGATGTGTATTAGCACAGCTACAAATTGCTTCTAACAAAATTTAGACCAAGCACTGTAGCATGTTCTCCAACCAAGAGAAGGATGTGAGTTTGGTGAAGTGAGGGAAGGTTACTCCATGTTACTGGTTAAGTGAAATCACCCATAATGTTGCATTTACTTTGCTCTTTTAAAACATAAGTACTCAAAGTACAAATCAAACCCACAGAACTCACAGGGCAGCACAGCAGAATCCCAAGGGAATTTCAGTTGCATTCACAGTCACACTAATCAAAGTTTAGAGTAATGCTGCAGGATTTTTCCCAAAACATTAAATATACAATACAGAGGGACAATAAAAGTTTTAACAAATCTGTTTTGGTTGAACAACACAAGAAGAGGCTACTGCTCTCCTTCAGTCTGCAATAATTATCCAGGCTTTTCTCAAGGTAACTGAAGTGACAACAGCAATCTAGAGGTTCATTAAACTGGAGAAAAGTATTCCTAGGTAAAATAAAGCTGCATCAGATTGGAGAGAATTCTGGAGAAATAAGAGAATTTAGGGTCACTCCTTATTACTGAGTGGAATCTTCAGATGGAAGAATCAATGCTACCAGATAAGGTGTCCTGGGTGAGATTCACTGCACTTCTGCCACCTAAAAAATCAAGCAACTTAGCTACAGATCATTGTCCTCTGTATTTCTCAAAAGCAAATGGAGATATCCAGCAGAGTGAGAGATTCATCAGTGTTTGCACTGGTGTGAAAATCAAGTCTGTCTCATTTTGGTGATGATAAAGGGAGACAAGGATCCCCTGTTTTAGCCTTGACATATCAGTTTTATGCAGCTGAAGACAGATTATATTAAATCACATCTTCACAATTGGTCTGAAGGCAAAGCAAGGAAAACTGGAAACGAGGAAGCTGCAAATATGACTGCAGCCTAGCTTCAGGGTACAAACAGTCTGCTTCTACACCAGCCTGTGCCCTGGAGGCTTATCACTAAAATCTTTAAAAGCTCCTCTTTTCTGTTTCTCCTCTCTCATTCTTTCCACCAGCAAACAAGCAAAAGTTTGCCTTAAATACAAGCCAAGTATCTTGAAGTCAAGTTATTCAAGAGAGAGTTTCACATTTTTAGGGAAATGTTTATATGTTTTAGTACAGCTTTATTATATTGGCTCTGTGCTCTTAGCAGTAGTCCACAATACTTCAAATTATTATATCTTTTTTACCTTAAATTAGTGCTACTCTACTGTTTTGTTATAGACAAAGTTACAGTAGGCAGGAGATCAACTCAGAACAAGTCACAGCTCTTCAAACAGCATCAGGGCTGGACCACAAACAAAATTCAATTGTCTCAACCACCATCCCTTGATTATTTGAAAGCCTTCAAAACATCACAAGCATCAATGTAACACAACACAGAAGGAGATTTAGACTGTACTTCTCTCAGGGAGTCACAAAACACAAATTACTGTGTTTTGCTGTTTTTTTAGGCCATCTGGTGGTTCAGGGTGTCACATAAAATAAAAGGCAATAAGCATCTCTTTAAACTTTTGTATTTTTAATAGCCACAATTCTGCCATTAGTGAAAAATATCTGCAATTTTAAATTGTAAGAAACAGGACTGATATCAATTGCTTTCTGCAGAAAAACATGGAACTGTATTGGTAATTAAAAGGAAGTCTAGGCATTGTGCAAACTATCATTAAAGGCAAAGTGTGGTAAGTGGAATGTATGATGGCATCATCTCAATACACAGCTGTACCTCCAAAACTAGGAAAGAACCATGAGAATCACATTCAATTTTTATTATGGAGCCACATTTTCAAGGAGCAAGTTGTCATGTGCTCCAGGCAGCCCATCCAATTGCTGTTCAACCCTCAAAAAATGCGTGTCTGGCTTTCAAGGTAGTAAGCTGGATAAAAATCAGACACATTGCAGTGCTAACACAATATACAGGCAAGAAACACCACATGTTTTTGATATTAAGTACAAAGCCATGGTGCTAAAGACATGCTGATTTCAAAGTTAGCCTCCAGTCCTGCCCTCACTCCACCTTTACCTCATTAGTAGCTCTCGTCAGGCAGTGGACCTAAACTACTCAGTCCCCTCAGCAGTGGTTTTACACAAGCAAAACGTGAGCTGACTTTAGGTCATGTGTCTGTGGTTCATCCTGGCACCTGGAAAGAACGACTTTCAATGTCCTGAAACAATTCATCACAGCAAATGCATGGAGCCTGCACTATGTGGACATCTCTAAACTAATATGTTATGTGAACTATTATTTTTTTCCCAGCAGAAGCTCTGTTTTGCTATAGGACCTTCTCTCTGGCTACGTTTGTATCTTGTGTAATACAGCAGGGACCTCAAACTGGGTCACGGCCTTAAGGGCAACTGTCAGAATATCCAATTACAATCCATAACCACCTTCTGAAGAGAGTCAGAAAATCAAACTGAGAATACAATATGCCTAGTAGGAGCTTAGGCATGTGCAGTACTGCAAAATGCAGCAATAAAGCTGCACACATCTCCTTTGCAATTAAATTTCACTTGGGAAAGTCTAATTTCTAGTTTGTACTTTGATATCAGTGTCTATCCCACAAACAGAAAACAGAAGAGCAGTACAGAGCACATCTAATCTTTTCTGTTTCGTTTCCACAGCATATAAGTAGCCAAGAGATACAAAATGGAAAGGGAAAGGAATCATGTTTATGATAATTTTCAAGAGCAATGTAGCACATCTGCCACAGCCTGAAAACTGTCTGTGGAGAAGGAGCCCCACATCCAGCAATGCCTAGAAGTGGGGAAAAACAAAAGTAAGATGTCACTTAGCAAAAAAAGCCGTAGCAGATCCATGCAAACATGCTGTGCATTTTCCTGTGCACTGTTTTTAGCATCAGGCAAATAATTGAGCCAACCCCTAGAGGAAGTACTATCTTGCCAAATTACAATGACAATAGAAATTTCATTCTGTTCTCACAGGGCACTTCAAAGCAGGGGCTGAATGGCTCACTGCACAAATTATTATGTATCTATTTGAAAGAATCACTCCACATTACATCAAATAAACAGTTTAGGTTACCACTCAGTCTATTTTATGATAGAATTTATTTTTTCCTTCTCAGTTATGCATAGTCATTTTGAACCAAAAAAAACAAAAGGAGGAAGAAATTCACAAAACTGTATCCTAGGATTTAAAAACAACAGACTTGCAACTACAGATTTCTTGGGCTGCTGGACCCATGTATTTTTTGTGGTGGAACTGAAGCCCTGTAGCATGGAGATGGCTGCTTTGCTGTGTGTAGGTAGCAAGGAAAGAAATCTACTGCAAGGATTATCTGTTCACATTTCTGTTTCCATGGGGAAACATGAATGGTATTAAAAACATGAATGGTATTAACTATATCTAAAGCTCACAGGTGCTGCACGAGGTTTTTGTTTTGGTTTTACTCAAACTTGTCAATTCCTTCCCAACAGGAAAGCATCTCCAACTCAACACAGAACAAAACCTGGGCTCACGACTTTGTGCAAGACTGAACGTAACTGGTCCACTGACAATACATGAGGATTATATCATACACGAAGCAGCTGCAGTGCAGAGAGGATTAAGCATTAAAGATGCTTTTTTCTACACCTGTAGAAGACAAGAAAATCTTTGAATTTTGGTCATTTAAGTACAGGACAAAAACACCTGTCAGAAATTAATTAATGGAGAGATTTGTCCTGAAGCTCTGACTGTGGCACTAATGTCTGTTCCATCAGGATATCAGACATGGCAAAAAGTGACATTCATTCAGAACTTACATCCCTGCCTCTCACAGTGACAGGCATTCAATGTGTCACAGTGCTTAAACTTTGTATGACCAGAACTAGACAATCACAGTCTCACCACAGAGCCAGAGACTGCAGTCTCATGACCCTCTGTACTGTGTGAAACAGAACATGCAGAATATACCTTATACCTAGAGCTTAGTAAGAGGTCATCCACGCAAGGCAGAATGTCAGAGCTCATCTAGAAGAGTGCGAGTCATCCAAGTGTCCCATGGGACCATGTGGTGCCATGGCCATTTGTGCCTGTGAATTCTGGGTAGTAAAGCATTACCATTTCAAACTTGCAAACACTTCAAACTGACATAAGTGATGACACAAAGAAAAGGAGGGGACAATTGTGATTCATCTGACCTACAACGTTATCTCCAAGACCTAGAACCGAAGGGCATCTTCAGCAAAGGCCTAGGAAAAGTCATAGATGAACACAGAAGCAAGAATCTGAGAACCCCCTTAAACTGCATTCCAGTCCTACATGTAGCTTTCATAGCACTAAGGAAATCAAAGAGCAGGAGAAATGACAGCCAGCAGGATGAGCAGGTGCATGCAGGTGAAATGGTGCTTCCTCTTCCTTTGCTGGCTGAAATTTAAAACAAGAGACCCCACTGGGCTCTCAGGAATTCCCTCATCAAGGAAGAACAGCTAGGATGGAAAAGGATATTTTGGAAGTGTCTTGGTGCTTAACATACTTCATACAGCAACCCTTTGTAGAACACTGGTCTATTTACAAGCATGAGCTTTAAGGCAATCTCACAGACCAGGCTACAGATGACTGTCAGTCCTTGGCATCTTATAAAAAATACTTATGATATAACAAAAGCTGACAAGATAGTCCATATGGTTACATTTACCTACAATTTCTTCTCTTCTGACTGCTATTCTCTTCCTCTGAAGGGCTGTTTGCACTAAACAAAAGTGAGCGTTCTGGGATTTATCTCTGAAGGTGTCCTTTTCTGCAGAACACAATTCTTCAATTCAGAACCAAGAATTGAAATGTGTAAACCTTCCACATGGACATCTTATGTAAAATAGCTTTGTGTCTAAATGGGCTTTAGTTTGAACTTCTCCCCTTTCATTTTCCCTTAGCAATTTGCAAGGCTGCATTTTGGTCAAGTTTCAAGACACACAATATCAATGTGCATTACTGTTGAGTGAAGTCTAAAAAACCTGCTTGTTGATATTAAACAAGTGAGGGCTTTCCCCCCCCCCCCCCCATGCTTAACAAGTAATCTGAGATCAATTCCAGCAGTCATAAGCTAAAGTGTTAGAAATGCAAAGAGAAAAAAATCAAGGAAACCAGTGGTGACTGAGTTGCTAAGTTTCCATCTTACTGATTGAACTGGTAGACTTTCTCACTGCTATGCGAACATAGCCACAGAACAAAAGTAGCTGCAGCTCAGCAGTGATGATAGTAGGATGCCTTATTTTGCAAAGTTTCAAGTTGTGATCTTGGTGTATCACAATGGCTCAGATGGTGGCACCCCCATAAGTGTCACAGTGCAGTTGCAACAGTGACAGCACTGTAGCACTGCACGCAGTGAGAGCTTTAAAATACATAGCTTAATAAAAGCTATAGCATAGCTGTAGTCAGAGAGAGTTCAGGGTGAGCTAACCCTCCTTTCTGGGCAGGATTTGTGGATTAGGAGTTTCCTCTGTGCTGCAACTGCTGTACTTGAGTTAACCCACTTGTATCTGGTTCAACTGTGCCTACTTGCACTGTACTGTAGTGCAAGTGCACAACTAATAAAACTCCTGTGGGTCATGTGCCTTGTCTTGTCTGTCTGTCTCAGTCTGTGCCTATTGGTACAGGAACTCATACTCACCACTGTGTAGGGGTCTGAACAGGGTAACTCTAGATCTATTCAGATACAACAAGGGTTGGGTCATTTGAGCACCTAGAAGAGGAGTAAAAAGTGGTAATGGCCTCACATTCACACTGATGCCATTTGCAGCCACCATTTTCCTCTGCCTCATAGAATATAGTTCTGTGAACTAACAGGACCCCTTTCAAAGAAGAAAACAGACAGCTGACAGAGCTATGACAAAAGATGAAACCAAGCAATAAAAAAGCAGAAAAAAAAATCCCATGATTCAGACTTCAAACACAAACCATAGAGAGGTTTATGTCAAGTGTGTGCACCAAATGCAAGTCACGTTTTCTCAGAAGGGCTGATGAAACACAATGCTCTTACCCAAGGTTGGCTGTGCATTGCTGGGCTGGTGTTAACTTCCAATGGCAAGTGAAACTGTTGAATACTGAAGAAAAACAATTCAAAAAAACACCATAACAAAACCCCAAACAAACTGAAAAGTATTAACATCACAAACTGCACCCTCAGTCCCATACACACAGCTAAGCCATTAGTCTGATTTCTGCCAAGCAGGACCAAGTAGTCCAGCTCTTCCTATTTCTTAAGGGCTAGGAAAAGATCAGGAACTTCAATCATATCACCCTGTCAAGAAACCTATGCAAAGTAATGAGCCAAATAATGTGTACCAGATGGGATACACTAATTTTCTCCACAGGTAAGCAATAGCTAGGGAGACCAGGACCATAGGAATAACAACTCTATCCTTTTAACTGTACTTTTAAAGCAAGAGTTCACTAAGGGTCATATTTCACTAAGAGCTCTGGAAAAAGTAAGCAAATGGTCAATACTAGCTACGAAAGAAAGAGTGGGTGAATAGGCTTTGCCAGCTATAATTAAAAACAAGTATTACCATTAAGAATTAAAAATGGTCAGGAAAAGAATCAAAGCAGACAGCCTCAAAAGGAAAGTGCCTATAAGGCAGGATTGGATCTGCTTCTCCAATCATCATTTCAAAATCATATATGACTGTTGAGTGAGGTCTGGGAGAATTGCTTGCTGATATTAAGCAAAGGAAGAGTTCTGCCATCAATATGTGTTAAAACAAAAGGCAAGTTTGCTTAGATAGAAACAGGTTTTGACATTACTTCTGGTGCAGAAGTAATGAACCCAGAGGTTCTGGGCAAGTCTAGCTTGCAAACTTTTACCTTTTATTATCTGTACAGACAAATTTTACTCTATTCTCTGTACTCAGTACTTTTATTCACTGAACTATTTAATTTAATTACAAACCCATAGTTCTTGCTGGAAAAAACAAAGCTGTTAAATTTCAATACCAAACTGGCAAAATACGAGCGCTTCAAGCAATGCACAGGGCTAAACAGACCCCAGCCCTGAGTGGCAGAGAGCAGATTATTTTACATATTCAGGCCAGGTAGTCAGAAAATAACCTTGCTGTAGCCCAGCTGTTGCAGTATGCAGCTACGCAAACGGAGCAAAAGGGCTTTGTGAATTTGAGATTCGAGTTTCTGTTTCCTAAACCTAAAGCTGGAGTTTCTATTCTGTATTTTTACGTGTATTCATCCTTCCCCCTGGAGTTATTCCCATTGGATTTTACCTATAATGTATTCACACTGGGCATTGTTCTATTGGTTTCGCCTTATCTCTTATTTTCCCCTATAAAACCTGTGTCTGGACCCCAGATCATGGTCACTTATACGTGCGGCAATCGGGCAAATACAACCTACTTTGGACTGCACAAGTGTCCAGTCTCTTGAGTCTCTTTATCCCGCTCTCGATCGCACTCTCTAAACAGCTCTGTCCATATTAAACAAACCCACAAAGGTGTTTGTTGCCTCTCTCTCCGGCTGCTCCCGGAAGCCCCAGGAAACTGTAACCGGGCAAAAACAAGGAAGTCGGAGAGAGAAAAGAACGAAAAGCAACACCCAGCTTCTTCACATTTCTACCTTCACCCTCCTCTGTGGGTCAGATACCCATATATTCAGCCTTACCTTCACCTTCTTACCTAATCTTGCCTAGAAGTACACAAGGCAAGGAGAGAAACACTGGCAGAATTTGGGATGCCACTGGGTGCCAAGTGACACCATTGTAGTTATTCTGAATAGGAAAGGCAAAAAAACATTCCTTACACATAACATTCAAGGTACATTTTGGGGACACCTCACCACTGTGCCTCCATCACCTAGATTCTGGATTGGGGGTAGCTCCTTAAGCAGAGGGAATATAACAAGTAAGTCCTTGGAAGAAAGGCAAGCACAAAACAGTGTCCTGAGATGAAAAATTCCTGCAATCAATGCTGTAAGATGTCTTCTGAAAGTTTCTGCTCTGTTACATTTTTTGGTGCTGGCAAATTAGCTATACTGAAAACAGCATTCACACATCAGGTGCAAGGATCCAAGGCTGGAAAGTAAAATCTGTCTTGGCACAACAACAGGGAGAACAGCTGATGGGCAGAGGGATTCAGAGGCACCATGCCAGCTCCAGAAGGTTGGAGACCAGAATGGACAATGCAAGCTGGGTCCCTGAGATGCTGTTCAGCACTTTCCCATCTGATCCTCTGCATAACCTCAGGGAGAAGAAGAAACTAGCTGGACTAAAGACAGGAATATCTGACACTATTTTGGAAGGACTATATCTGCCAGATATCTGCAAAAACAAAGTATTCTTCAGAATAAAAAAGACAAACAAAACAAATATTCCTATCTCTGAAATAATATTTGACCAAATTAAGAATTCAGGAGGTTTGCTCTCCTCACTTTGTAGGAAACAGAAACACTGGAAATGTGAGCTCTCCATACATTGGCCTAACTGCTCTTTCCCGTGTCCATGCAGAAAGCCAGTTTCTTACATTTTATATTTGGCACTAGACTAATTACACAGCAGGAGCAGATATGGAAGGCAGCCTAGAAAGAATGAGACAGAAAATGATTAGGTAGATTTTAAAGCCACATTTGGCTCTATAACAAATATTTGTCATTACTCACAGAGAAAAAGCAATAGTGTGAAAACCTTTAAAGTGATAGATAATAATACCGAAAAAATAGTGTAAAATCCAATCAAGCCCAAACTTCTAGTAAAACAGAAAGCTTCAGTATGCAGCAAGAAAAGCAATAGATGATATGCTTGTGTATCCACAGGACTGTGTATATAACATCCAAACAAATGAACACTTTACAAAGTAGTTCTCACTAACCTGCAACAGGAATGTGAGAGAAGCTGAATTTATTCTTTACACTGCTGTAAAACAGAACAACCAAATATGAAGATGACAAAGCCAGACAATGTTGAGATGTTTTCTTAAAACACTTTGAAATGTTTTTTTTCCCTCTGGTTTTGTAATAGCTTAAGGCCTGCTGAACACCGATCATGAAAATAATCCTTGTGTAGTACAGCTAAGAGAGCCTTACTTTTCTGGCTCACTTATTAACAGAACTGTTGTTCTGTTCATGGGTGAACCAAAATGCAATTCTCATGATTCTGGAAAATGGACTCCATCTCAGTGAGACCCAGTATATGGAGGTTTCTTAAATCTATTCAGGAATAGATGAAGCAAGAATAAGAATTTTAAGCATCCAATCAACCTAGTAGAAGTGATTCATGTTCCAAATTAATCTAAAGATTTAAAAATGCTTGGATTCCCTAAATCAGAGCCTTTTCATTTCTTTCAGTATTTTTTTTTTCTTGAGGGGAGAGGGAGGAGGCACTATCAGCATTTTAAAGCTTTCTGTAATAACTACTGACACAGAAAGGTTAAAAATAAAGAACATAATCTTTACTTTAAAATACTACAAAGGATACAAGAACCATCCAGGTCAAAGTATTTCAAGATGACCACAGCTATCCATGTGTCTTTTCTTTTTTATCAAAAAAAAAACAGATATTAAAAAGGTTTACAACACAAGTGGCAATACTGCACTTAATATTTGTGTTTGCAAAATATTTCTATGTATACATACAGACATGTATTCCACATATAACTAGGGATGTTTGCTTAACAGATTTCATGCTTTCAGACCTTGCATTGATAGTGACAACATGATTTGTAGCACAACACAATTTCTGTCTCTACACACATCCCTCTGCAGAATTTCACCGGTGTTTTAGAGTACTTGAGTTTCTATAAGTGGGATTCAACTTGCCTAAGCCCAAAACATCCATGGTGTATGTACCTGTGCATGCATGTAGCCATCCTTCACAGAGGAATCTAAATCATCTCACACTCCACTGACAAACAGGCTGTTTTAGAGTTTTAGGGTTCATCTCACCCAAAGCAAATATCTGAAGTCAAAAGAATCCTTCTACCGCCACTCTTTTACCCATCTCTTCCTCTCCACTGCCTACAGATATCTGACTAGCTCAGGCAGAGTTTAAAGGTAAAGCAGACAGACCATGCCCAGATGCCCAGCCCAACCTGCTTTACAAACTTGCTCTCAGGAGATATCGAGCTTTCTGAAAAATAAGATGCTTCCCAGGCAAAATCAGAAACCCACTGAGATTTCAACTGCCCCCCCAAATCCTTAAACAATTTTGAACATACTTATGTAACCTGATTGTCCAAAATGCCATCTATGCACAGAAAACTCTGAATGCTGTGCACCTAACAAAACCTTCTATAGCAAGATGGTGAGCTCTGCATTAGGAGCTCCTTCAGCAAGCACCAAGCTGTCTTCTTAGTTTTACTGCATCTTTGATAACTGGTTCATTCAAATATACACCAAAGGGACTTCCCAAGCTTTTTCAGCTACCTGATGGATTGTTACCAATTTCTGCATGAGAATGCCTATTATTACAGAGGAAACACATTACATTAGAGTAACTTCTTAAGAAATGGGAATTATTCTTATGTTTAAGCAGTAGCTGTTGCTTTGAACACTTTAAATCACAGTGTTGAAATATGGTCTGAATACTCTCGGTTGCTCCGATTTTCAACACCTTCTCTCCTAGCCAGCATGTCTTGCTGAAAGGTTGCTCATGGAACTGTTTACTTTCCAGCATGAAAGGTTATCTTTTTCAGAAATTTCTTAGGAAATCTTTCTAATTAATTAGTCTACAGTTCCCACAGCACTTTATTGAATTATTTTTTTTTTTAATTAGTTGTTATGGGTTTTTTGGTTTGGTTGGGTTTTTTTAATTTGTTTTAGAAAGCTCCCAAAGCTCTCTCAGGCAGAAATATTTCTTGCTCTCTCTGCAAGAGATGCTTTTTGGATGTTTTTGCTACTGAGAATTTTTTTTGGCTCTCCAGGGGACAATTAAACAATGACAACATTGTATTCAGCTCAAAGCATAATTCTATTTTTGAAGGTTTCATTTGTCTAACATGATACTGACCACAACTTTCCTTCTGCAAGGCAATGTAATTCAAGTTCAGTCTCATGTCAGTGTGCACTGGCTCGACCCAATCCCAGGAGGAGCAAAAACTACTTATCTGGCAATGTGATTAGGTAACCAGCTCTCCTTCAGGCTGACTACATGGATGGATTCAAAGCTGCTTCTCCAACTGGCAAACAGCAAAAGTCTTAATAGGATTTAAGAAGCAAAGGCAATCCTTGATGGGAAAGGCAAAGTGGACCAATTGCTTATCCTTGAAATGAAAAAAGAAGCCATGAGGAAAAAAGTTTGAGTGCAACTGAAAGCAAAACGCTGAGTCATGACTAATTCCCTCATTTCCAGCTATCTGCTTCTGTTACTCCGTTACTTTCCTCCTTTTAGCCATGTGACTCCAAACTTTCTCATTATAGAGGGAGAATTACCCTGCACAAAGCAGAGCTATAATCCTGCTTCCTGAGCTCTGAAGGGATCTGGTCAGACCTTCCCTCTGACAAATGGCAGAAACCATCACAAAAAGCAGCAGACAGCAGAGGACTAAACCTTTGAGTGCAGCATTACTGGCTAAGGGCTACTCACTGACTGTGCTCTTTCTACGTTTTCCCACCTCATTTTAACTACTTTAGGTTGTTATCTCTTTAGGCCAAGGGTCTACTGTATGGTCTGACCTCACCTTGAGCCCATGGATGTTGTGTAATGAAAATAAATAATGAAAAAGTTCTAAAAATCTCTATTGTATTTAATCATTCATGGGTTTATGTTCACAGTGCTCTGTAAATCTGGAACTTGAGAAAAGAAGTGAATAAAAACCCTGAAGTGAAGGTGTTATTTGGTTCTCCTGTGTATTTAGAATACATTTGAAAAAATGAACAGTTAAATTTAACATGAGACATCATGCACTTAATTATCCCTTCTCACATGGTGATTGATATGAAATAAACCAATATTACTTTATTCAGTTATGAAAAGAACTTCAGGAAGGCATCATTAAGGCAAAGGTGACTTAAATAGGCCTGTTTTTAAAGAGTGATTTCCTGGGAAAATGCTCCTCAGTGCTTTTTTTTCCCCATCTGCAGTTCAGGGATATTTGACTATTCCAGGGAACGTTTTAAAAGTTCACAATTTACAGGAGTAATTCATACAACATCCTTAAATTAATGGCCATTCAGGACAGAGGAAAGAAAATAATACAGAGTGAAAGCAGAACTCAGTTAAGTAGAGAGAAGCCATGCTAAAAGCCATTTGAGGGCTCCTGAAGTCATATGGGATCTGTTGAGACAAAAAGCTATTGCTAGGAGTCAGTGTTGATTTCCACATTTGTGCTGCACAGACCCTGAGGATTAAGTGAAGCATGGAATTCCGGAGTCAGGAGAACAGCAGCATCCTGTGAGCTTAACAGTTCTGGCTCTGTGGAGGGCTACAGCTCACAGGGCTGTAAAAGGCAATTTACTCCTTTTTTTTTATGGAGCTATCATCTCTGAACTGAGATTATTTTTAATTCACTTTGGCACTTATTTCTTACCTTCCACTTTCTGTGTCCATCACCTCTTTGCCCCTAAAATTATGTCTTCTGTCCCTCTCCCTTCTGTCCTCATCCATCCAACATTTCTGCAGACCCCTGCACGAAGACAGCATTAGCTGCAAATGTACCAGGCAAAAGAGAATCTGTTTGGTACCTCCTCAACAGCAGTGTCTCTTTCAATCTTTCTCTGCCAATAAAGGATTTGAGGGGATAGCAGGAGGTTTACTCTCTGTGCAGGAGGCTAAGACATGCACTGTGTAACTACAGCAACAACTACTGTGAAAGCTCTCGATTTTTATTGACACACCTTGCAACACCCTGTGGAAAAAATTATACAATTAGAGAAACAGAAAATTAAACATCCTAAAGGCCAAAGGAAAATATTGTGGTGATCTGCATCTCCATGCATCGCTTAAATACTCCCTCATGGTAATTTGCTTCTTTTACTGTACAGCGTTAACATTGAAATAGCATTCTAAAATTCACAGTTTCAACAGTGATTTAAGCCTCCAAAATGCCAAAACAGAAGATACACTTGCAATTAGCTCAGAAAACACTGTAGCACATTGCTGTATTTGATAGAGATTCATCACTGGGAAATTGACACTACATAAATAGAGAGAAGAATAAGGTGTACACATTTTTTCATAGAGCAACAAACATTTGCATATGGATATACTGAATTATTCATCTCTGACAGACAAGACAAAAGACATCTTTCTAAAAGGTATTTCTCTATCCAAAGGATATGCATTTTAAAGGACTTTCCTGTGCTCACAGCAGCTGAGAACTGTGTGAAAATGATACTGAGATCCTTTGTCCCAGTCTTAAGAGTTCTGTGACTTCATAGACAAGTTTGACATTCCAAATCCAACAGTTTCAAGCTCACAGCAAAATATGAATATGCTGCAGTCTGAAATTGCCTCAGATATCCTGGAAAGTTACCAAATCGCTTACGTCGAGCTTGAAAATGCCACCTCTAAATGTTCATCCAAGGCCATGATCCACTGTGCTGGAAAATTGATCCTTGCTAATGGCTACCATTTATAACCTTAACCTTTACTACATTGCTTCAGTTCTCTCCAAGAGCTTAAACAATAGCAATCAAAAACACTTCCAATGATTTTAACAATTACCACCAGACTGAGAGCTAGACCTGCAAAACCTCGACCTTATCAACAAAGTGGATTTGCATGGTCACAGGAATCGACAATTTTGCAGTCAAGGAATGGGACCAAAACACTTTACCCCAGCTGCCAGTCCTCATTTCCTGCTCTGCTGTCGTGATTTAGTTCTTTTAAAAAAGCACAATAATCACAACTACTTTTTTTATTTTGATCATCATCCGAAAGAAAAATATTTAACAGCAAGGTTTAGAGAAAATACTGAGCTGTTACTATAGCTCTACTGAATCTAATAGTCTTGCAGTACACAATGCAATCCAGGCAGCCTGGAAAGGATGAAAATTATGTGTTGCCATGGAAACAGGAAGGCACATGTTTAGGTTGCTCACCTCTGAAGAGCTGCCCCACCAATATCTTTAAAGTCTGCTAATAAAATTTTAATCAATTATTAGAATAAAGTGAATTTCACCTCCTGTTGGACTTGGTTTACATACTATCAAGCTCTTTTAATGTTCCCTGCATCCAACTACACTCTACAACATTAAGAATGAATTTATGTGCAAACACAATGTAAACATGCACTTTTCTAGTTCAGCTACTTAAAATTATTATTCCACACAGCAATAGATACCAGCTTCCCAAATTAAAATCCTGTGCATGTAGGAAGGTGCGGCAGCTACCTGCCACAACCTCAAGCAGACGAGATGACCCGGTTAGCACTGCCCGTGAGAGGCCGGGTGACCGCCATGTGAGTGGGCACTCCAGGGAAACGGCATCCCCTGGTAGTGCTGCGGCGTGGGTTACACAGCTTTGGTAGCTTCACATGCTGAGAGGAGACAAAGAGACGAGAGAAGGACACTTTGTTTGCAAGCCCTAAGAGTTTTATTCCCCCGGGCGTGGTCAGAACAAATGCTCTTGGAGCGGACGCAGTGACAAAATGCCAAAGAACAAAGAATGGCAACAGGTTAAATAGGGGGTGGGCAGACAGGAGTGGAAACCTGGCTCACCCAATGGAGACAAACAATAGAGAAATGACATATATTATAACAACCAATGGTAACATAACAGAGGTGGGTACAGAGTCCTGAGACAAATAGAAAGGCTAAAGTGGGGTGACTGATACAGAACTTTCTTGAAGAAGTTGGGGGTGTTTACAGGATTGACACCCCGACAGGAAGTGAACAAACCTTGACTGATGGGACTAAATAAGGAGAAAACAGGGAGAAGTGAGAAGATTGACAGGTGTGAAAAATGCATATTATATGGCTCTACACAGATATTTACTACTATATTTATTATGCTGAAAGTTATGCTGTATTAACATTTTAATAATATAGTAAATGTAGTTTTGTAATCAAAATTAAGCATTAGTATTTAAAATAGAAACTATGTGTGTGAGATATTCTTTTTTTTAGAAAAGGAAAAGATAATCAAGGAATTCTTCACACAGAGATAACAATTACAGAAACCCCTAAATTTTCCAGAGAAGAGGAATTTATAGTTTTCCTTATCAACAGAAACTAAGTTCTTCAAGCCTGACTTAGACTCGAAAGCGCCTGAAGATTAACAGAAACTTTTTGACAAGTACCATATGAATTTCTTGTTTTAAATAAAATATATGCATAATCATGAAGTGTTTTGTATCTGCAACAGGCTATTGCTTTTAAGGTTATTCCTTTGTTCACAAGGCATGCTTGTCGAGTGCCCGAGAGCATCCAGATGTCCGTAATTCTTTGCTTTTTATTGTCTTATAATTGTCCTAACTCTAAATTTTTATTAGTCTAATTGTATTACTATTTTTATAACCATTTTATTATTATTAAACTTTAAAAATTTTAAAAACCAAGTGATTGGTGTTTTTCACAACAGGTAAATGTGGATCCGAGTGGCGGCAACTCTCGGGGTAAACAACTTGGAACAAACCACTGTGAGGGGAAAAATAGGGAAGTACAAGGAACAAACCTAACATTAATGAAACAACTGACTAAATAAAACCAACACACAACAGGAAGGTGCTTTTAAATTTATTAATCAATATGCTATCCCTCCTCCCCCTTCAAAAAAAAACCAACCATGTTAACTCAATAAATCAGGCCTTTGATTATTACTGGCTTAAGACCACTGAGCAGGGATATGCCCATTAAGAATGTGACAATTAGCCCAGTGCCAGTGTTGTCACTAACGAGACACCCTAAACATCTGCTGTTTCCTAGAAATTGTAGCTTCCATCTAACCATGACATATCTGCAGACAGATCTTTCAAAAAACTGGGGCTTTACAAAGTAAAAATGCCTTTCCAGACAGCCAAATAGAGAACAGACCAAGTTGTTTGCTGGCAAAACTCCACTTATTTCACTATTATCATAACAGAGCATCTGGCTCCAAACATGCAGCCACTAATTATCTATACAGTTAACTATGTCAGTACACTTATTTGTTATTATACTGGGAAATCAATAAGCAAGACTTGGTTAATGCTACTACTAATTTATTAAATCATTCTTTATAAATAACTGAGTACAATGTTAAGACTACCAGCACGGTAATAAACAGTTAACAAGCTCTGTATTCTGGATCACAAAACAGCAAAGCAAAGCTGAAAAGACAAGAAATCCATACTGTGAACAAACACGTGCAGTTTTTTGTTTGTTTGTTTTTGTTAATGTAGTTGTAGTTTAACTCGGCAGGCAGTGAAACACCACACAGCCATTCCCTCACTGCCTCCCAGTGGGATGGGAAAGACCACTGGAAAAAGGTAAAACTGTGGGATGAGATAAAGCCAGCTTGATAGGACAAAAAAGGAGGAAAGAATAATAATAATAATGATAGAAGAATACACAAAAACAAGTGATGCACAATGCAAGTGCTCACCACCCCCTAGCTGATGCCCAGCCAGCAGCTCCTCTCCCCTCCCCTAAGCAGCATCAGCTCCTCTCCCAAATTTTTGCTCAGAATGATGCCATATGGTATGAAATATCCTTGTGATCAGTTTGGGCTTGCTGTCCTGGCCATATCCCCTCCCAGCCTACTCAAAACAACTTAATCATCAGTGTGTTATCAACATTTTTCTCATCTGAAATCCAAAACACAGCACTTCACCAGCTACTAGAGGAAAATTCACTATCCCAGCTGAAACCACAACAACAGTCATACATTATAAATTATTATCTTAAAATTTTAATTAATTTCAATTCATGTATACAATATTCTTCCGTTTCAGTATTCCTGGTAGAAGGACTCCAGTGGTTCATTCACACAAGTCATTCAGGAAGAAAACCAACTCTCAGACCTACCAACCATAAATCTTGACTGCACTGAGATGTTGAATCAGAATATTAGAAGTACCAATGTCAGAAGAGATATGAGTGACAGCAGGAACAATATGCCCTTTAAAGAGGCCAGACTTATCTGGTTTCAGCTTCAGAGATATCAAGTAGGGGTGATTTTCCACACTCTGCTCCCAGAACATACCAGCACTGTCAAGAATATGGCTGTCTCTATCCACTGTTATATTTAGGATTCAAGTGTTCTAAAAAAAACCCTGGCACTAATCTCCTGATCAACTGTACAATATTTTTAAGGTGTTGGTTATTTTTAAGCTAAACTTGAAATACACTGATTTCCTCCAACAACACTCCCATTTCCTTTTCCTAGCTTTGTAATTAATATGAAGACATAATGACTGCAGGCACAGCCCTCCCCCAAACCAGGATCCCACTGTGTAAGCATTACGGAGTAGCTATATCTTTTCTTCCCCTAAGGTAGCCACTGTGATATTTTAAAAGATTTATTTGCTTACAGCTAAACAGATGACATTTACTCACATTACAAAACTTGTGTCAGAACTCCAGCATTATTTAACCACCTTCTCTTAGGAGACAACCAAGGACAGCAGGTCAGGACAGTCACATACTGTCTGGAAAGGCTCACACAAAGTACATGCACATTGTCCCTTCTCCAGCCACGCAAAAACAACCTGAACAAAATCATTATCCAGTTTCCTCAGCAGTGTAATATACAAGCAAATTTCTGAGTATTTTGCTAAATAAGTACGTACATTTACCCCTTCAGCAATAAAAACCAGGATCTCAGCAGTACAGCAGCTCCTCTTGACTCAGAAGGTCAATATGACAGTGCTTCATTCCTGTAACTTTTTAAGGGTTTAGCTGCTGCCTGGGCATCTCCACTGGCTACCAAACTATTTCCAAATGTCCTTCCATCCAGGCATCTGTCTCTCCAAAATTTTGGAGATAAACAGCTTACAGGAAAGTGAGAATGACATGGTGACATTTGGAGTACAGTGCCCCCAGCCTCCCTTTCTCATGAAGGTTCTTTTTAGTCGTGACGCCTTTAGTTAATTTATATCACTTGTCTTGCCTAAAAGCCAGTGTGGCCTCACCACTCTCCTTTTTTCCATGTCTGTATTTTAAACCCAGCTTTTTGTTCAGAATTTTCATGGATCCCAGGCAAGAACAGCTTCGGGACATGGAATAATTTAGTCTGGACCTCTGATGATCATCTGCTTAACGTCTCTGCTTGAGTGCCTACTACTACAACTACTCCCATGCCTTGAAATTTCTGCACTGCTATCTTACACTTTGCACCAGGCACAATACCCAGAGAGACTGCTGGATGCAACTGGATACTTTGAGACAGCTTAAGTTTTGCTCATCTCAACCAAATTTCCCATTTTTCCAAACTTGTGGGATATTGCTTTTTCTCCACTCACACTTCTCTCCAGACAAAAATTCTCATTCTTTGCTGAGAAACTCAATGTCACTCTGAAAAAAATCCTATGCACTAATCAGCTCCAAAATAGTGTAATTTTCAAAGAGTTGGATTTTCAGCTCTTTTTCCCTTTACTTTAAAAAGCACACATAAAGCTACTTTCTGCAGATGGAGTAAAACGTACCATGTGAATATGACAGATTGGCTTTCTCATTGGGCACTGAAGGGTTGCTATGATTCAGACATTATGCTTTAATATTATACTTCCACAAGCTGCAGATATGCTGATATAAGAGCAAATGTCAGAAGGCTGATGTTTCTGAGGTCCATCTCAGAAAAAGGTCGACAACACACTCTGAAATCAGGTTCTGTTTCTGTCCATTGGAATTTCAGTCACTTGGATAAGAAAAGATTGCCAACGAGGAATCCAGCACTACGCTGCACCTTTCAAACACTCATGAGGAGACACTATACTGTCATTTCCTTTGTCCTTACTGGGAGAGGTAAGAAATAGCAAATTGCTTTATTTATATACATTGGGCCCCTTGGTCCTTTTGTTTCCAAAGTCCCCTTTTTACACAGATCCACATTTATTTACTGCTTGAATTTTGCAATAGTACTGGACTACTTGACTCCACACAGGAAATTTACTCTGCAGTGTTATTTTTGCCTTCTCTAAAATTTGGCAGACCTGTCAAACTAGGAGATTTCACAAGCTCCCTATAGCTCAGAGCATCAGAACCATGAGGCCTCAATGTGTTTGGGTTTGGATTGGTTTGGGGATGGTTATTTTTCCTTTTTTTCTTGATGATAGGGCCCTTTATGCTGATTCCAGCCTTAAATACTGCATCCTGAGCAGCACAACAACTGGGGAAAACAAGATCTACCGTGTCAGCCACTTACATGTGTTTTCACATAGTCACCATCTGTTTGGTAGTCCCAGAAGTCAGCAGCTCGTATCACAAAAAGCACTGTCATATTAAACACCCTGCTGACACAGAGACCACAGAGTGAGGGACTGAGCCTTGCTGGCTGCTGAGCCATCAGATTATGGTCTCAAAATGTACCAGCACAGAACCTCTAAATGATAGCCCTTCAAGGTCTTTTCCTCCTCTTCCCTCTCCCAGATACAGGCTTTGCACTGATGATGAAACTGCTGCAGCTCACATTGTATAAGTTTCCTAAATAATTGCAATTTTACAAACTTGCAAGTCTGCAAATGTCTCTTATTGCATGTGTTTGCAAGATATGTTGAGAGGATGAAAAAAATCCTGCTGAACAAAGGTTACAGTCCTTGTCAAAATAAGCCATTTGTCCTTCATTCAGTGAAGTGCCTAATGGTTAGGTGAGTTAAACAGGACCAGGGAAGCATTTTGAAAGGCTGAAAGGATTGTCTCCTGGGCTCCTACAGAGGAATGATCCAAAACTTTGCCACGTGGTGGGATGCAGTTTGCTTTCCACAGCTTAACTGGCCTAAGCACATGTGAGTTGGGAAGCTCGGCCTTGGTATCTCATCCATTTCCAAGGTCTTAAACAACACACTGAGCCTTTCATGACCGTATTGCTTAAGCTCTGATACTGAGAGAAAATAAAAACTTCATGTCCAACCTATCACTACATGACCATGACATGTAGTCCCAGTGAAGGACTCGGGACTGTGACCTGCAAAACATAGTCAGAAAAATTTCTGTTATCTCCAACAGGAAAAGAAACAAGCTCAAAAGGGATAACCTGTTCACTCCTACATATATACACACATACACAAAACATGTAAGTATAGGTTTAAATCAAAATATGGACATATCAAACCATTACTCCTTGGTATAACATCTTATTTGCTGTAAAAGAAACCAGAAATTCATCACATTGGTGTTATTTGTGCAATTTTAGGCTTAATCTTATTGTGTCAATTTGTTTCCCAGGAACAAGAGATCCTGACAACCTCCAGCTGCATGCTTGGGTTGATCTTGCCAGCAGAGATGATGATGATGATGTAGCATTTGCATTCTGTAATTCCCTTCAGCAGATAACTAATTTCTGTTTTTACAGAAATAAACCAATTATCTTTATGCTACGTATACATATACTTTTTTCTACGGCTGGTTCTGAAACACTTAAATCTGCTTATAAACATAGAATGAAAATTTTTCTAGGCACACAGTTCCTTTCCTAGCAACTACTATGTGAAAGCTGAATTGTGAAGTCCCCTTCTTCACTTCTCCCTTTCTAGCCTCATAAAGGGAGCGTGGTAGAGCACTTTGCTCATGGAGGTATCACTGAATATAACTGTTTCAGTAAAAAGAAGCTTGCTTCCCAAAAAAAAGTAGCCCAGCAACAGAAGTGTCGGCATGGAGACACAAGCAGAGACTCCTGGAAAAGCCTCCAAGATTGTTCTGCCAAGTTACACACTTTGATCACTGAGCTCTCAGCTCCCAAGATGACCACGAGAGCAAACACTTCAAGCAGTACCAACCTATTGTGACCTAAAGGCCACATCAGAACAGTACTAACAGTACTGAAATACTAACAGTATTTCTCTTCTGGTAGTACCAAAAGGGCCCCTGATGGGAATACCAAACACTGTCTTCCCCTATGTTCTCAACACCCTATTGTCCAGTACATTGAATAACAATGGCTAATAATTAGTGATAGAGAATCCACTTCCTTGTTAATACAGCAAGAAAGCCACTGCACTTCACACTGACACAAGGGCCAGGTTGCCAAGGGGCTTCAGGCCAGGTAGAGCCCACCAGAGGAATTGTGTCATGGTTCTCCAGAAGGCAGCCCTTTGACACAAGACCTGTCACTGCCTCGAGGAGCACTGGCCCGCCCTCCACACATGGCTGCGCTCCCCTAAGGCAAATCCAGCCTTGTTCTTGGAACTGTGTGTGGCTGCACAAAAAAACACCATCAGAGACTGCCAGACCCAAAGGAGATGGGGCCACCCAAGGGTAGACAGACAACCATGGACACTGCAGGATTAGGGGCAGAGCAGCAACACACTTAGACCTCCATGGCTGGAGAGACACACAGGACTGACTGTGAGCAAGAGGCAGTTTAACAATGTAGTATCAGCTCAGAGCAGCAGCAGCAGATGAGCAGCCTTCCTTCACACCGCAGGGGATAGAGATAATTCAGAAAATGAAGACAGATTCAATTTAATATAACAAATTAAAGGGAAACCAAGAGAAAAAATCGGGTCAATCTGGTATGTACATGGCATTCTCATTGATAAAATAAGTAGACAACAAGATTTTTACAGAGATCTCCAGAAATGAGCAGCACCCAGAAGCTCAGCAGATGGCCTTAAAAAAACGGCCTGTTCACTTCAGAGTCCCACTGGGAGCTGAGTCCTTTCAAAATAACTGGAACAGTCTCTAGATATCAAGCAACCACCAGCAAAGGAGGTGAATTTGCTTTCACAGCACTTCCTCTGGTTCATTCCAAGTTCTCCCTGCTCATTTGTGTATTTCCAATTAAAATACCCTTCTTATTTTCTTAACTGGTTCCCCACTTAGCAGCAGGGGAGGAAAAGCATAAAAGCAAAAGCTCTCAGTGATAGAGCCTCAGAAATGCATCTGAAGCTGCAGCTCCAGGACTCTGACACAGCAGAGCTGGACAAACTGCTCCTTCCCCTGATATCCCAAGGACAGGGGGGTACATGGGGCTGTGCATTTGTACTGCCTGCCACCTGGGCCTGGCCTTCCTCCTGGCTCCCCCAAGCACAGACATCATCTCATCATCAGCGTGATGACCTGTGAGCAAACTGCATTGCAGCCTGTGCTGCCTGGGCACAAAGCCCAAGGTGAGGGAAACAACACTGAGCAAAGCTACAGCATTGTAATGAACAAAGTTCCCAGGTGTTCCCCAGAGAAGCAGGCAGGGCCTTCCTAGTTCCCATGGCAACACTGGAATGGCTGCTGGCTCTAGCTGAGTACCGATATTGAAATGTTAATTAGCTAATTGCTCTGTTTATTTTCTCTAAAATACCTGGAGATAACCTGCCTCCCCCACCACACGGACATTCTAGGACTAAAATGCAAATAAAAAAACCCTTGGGATCATGGGAATATTTTCAGGGGATAAAGACACCCCTAAATAAAGAATTAAACACAGTAGAGGGAGCTAGACAAATGCCCTAGCTGAGGAAGAGGGAAACACATCCCCTGATTGACTTTTACCCGTCACCATCACCTAAAAAAGACTAGACTAGAGTAGGCTGTCAGAAGCTGAGCTGGAAAGGCAGAACTCCTGGTGCTGCCACAAGGGAAGGAGAGGGGACAGCTATTGTTCTGGACTTCAGTAATAGACTGTGCACGCCTCCTTCTGTTTCGACTACCAGTGCACCACAAAGAAAGAAGAGGGGACAGCTACTGCTCTGGACTTCGGTGACAGACTCTGCACGCCTCCTTCCTTTTTGGCTACCTGGGAAAGCTACCACAGTTAGGGAGAGCTCTGTTCGGGCCCCCTGCCCAGCTGATCTTTTAAATAAAGAGCTGAACATTAATAAAGGTGTTATATGTAACAGGTATAATTCACACCATTTTTTTGCATGATATATATAATATTAAATAGTTGTTAGAATGTACCCTTTGGCATTAGAAGCCCCCCTTCTCAGGCAAAACCAGGTGTGTGTTGAAACCCGATTTACAAGCAAAGGGATGTGGCTCGCCAGGAGATGGGCCTTATCTGAGGCGATATGGAGACACCCAGGCGCTGATCATCACATGAACGACCCGAGATGGACATCAGGAACATCCCCGCGGGCCGAGACATTTACTGTGAATACTGTGTTCCCATGTGAATACTGTGTTCCCGTAAATTTCATCAAGAGTTTCAACGACACTGGACTTCGAATTGCTCTGCCTTGTCGCCGAGAAGGAAATCTCATCAACTTATGGGACTTTGAATGAAACAAAGGACTGAATGCCGAAATTCTGGCTTCAGGCAAAATTTTCCCTATAAAAATCGCTTGTACCAGAATGGTGGTGTGGGAGCATAGGGGGAAACCTCTGCTGAGGCTGATCTCTGTGTCTCGCACCCAGTGCCGATCCCGGGCTCGGCACTGTCCTTTTCCTTGTGTCTGGCTAAGTTAGATCTCTATTGCTAAAATAAATTCTTTTTATTTTTTTAATTCGGCTGGATCATTTTTCATTTATAACAAAGGCATTAGCCCTGTTTATTTCAAGCACCACATTCAGAACACCAGACATGTTCAGGTCCTGACATGCCTGGCTGTCGAGACACACTCTGCTGCTCTAAGGAGTCAGCAGCAGATGCATAATGCTTTTGCAACCTCCAGAAACACCCCTTGTCCCTGCTGTGTGTTTAGAGCCAGAGTGCAGGCTCATTTTCACTTCCAAAAAAAAGATAATGAAGGAAGAGAAACAGATGTATTGGTAGCAAAGAATTTTCCTCTGCCCACTGCAAATCCGGTATCTCCCACTGACCACAAATACAGAAAAGAAAGTGTCTGGGAGAGAGAGGATAAGTCTTTGCTAGCAGCCTAATTTTCCTCTGGAAGTGAAGGGAGCACTCGTTGAGAAAAAAGATGGAGTAGATAAAAATCAGAGATGGTGAAAGCGCATTCATAAAGGGCACAAGTAAAAGGAGGGAGGAAATCAATCACAAGAACACGCAAGATCAAAAGGCAGCATACCAGTAACAGCAGTATTTCCTTCGGGAAAAAAAAAAAAAAGCTGCAGGATGAAGAGGCAGCACAGCACCATGCTGTGAGGAGTGCTGCTCTCCTCACCCACTGCACAGAGAGAGTTGTTCTTTCTCCATAGCAACAAGATACTTAAAAGCCAACCTGGAGACTGAAGACCAGCTCAAAAAACAAAACACAACATGTATCAATTTATTATCTCTATTTTAAGCTTCAGCTGGGAAGTACACAGGATAGCATTTGTTTAGTCCAAGGAAGCATCTTCATGGAAAGCTCTCTCCTGCCTTTATACCTCCCTGCCTCAGAAGCAGCCCTCAGTGTTGTTATATATGTAATTCATGCAGTTGATGTGGTATGTAATAGGTTATAGTTATAGATGTTATACACTGTAGCCACAAAATATTTTTGAGTTACTGGAAAAACCAAGAAAAAAGGAAATTCGCAGATGGAGTTGACTGGCACCTAATTAGCATTTAAAAAGCCCTAGCCAGCAGAAAACAATGACCGCAAAAAGCTGGCTATTAGGTCACACCCAAGCGAATCACAGGCAAGTGGCCTCGAGGCCGGGACCCAGACTCAACACCAAGAGAGAAGACAAGGAGGGGAACATCTGGACTCATCACTGGCTGATGATCTGCTGCTCAGACATTAGCAGCCAAAATGCCTTCTCCGTGAGAGAAGACTGCATGAATATGCAGCTTGCCACAATGACTTATAGCCAAAGGCGGAATAAAAAGTATAAAAATCCTCTGCAGAAATACAGTGGTGTGCAAACTTGAAGGAGGCACTGACTCTGTCGGTTTGTGCCCAGAGCTGCTCTGTAGACTGTGGGCTGACCCAACCGAGCTGCGGATGGGAGAAATTCGAACTCTAAATTGTTACGCGATTGCAAAATAAATTTATGCTATTAATTAATTTAAATTGGCTTGTCTCTATTTACAACAGTGTGAAGCTAACTGTGGCACTTTGACGTCCCCTGCTCTCTGCTAATGCCAAAGACATCAGGCACAAACACAGCCCGAGGTGCTGGTGTGATAAGTTAGAAAAGACTCTTTGTTCATCAAGACAGAAAGGAGAAGCCTTGTGTAGATAACAGAAAATCAAAGGAGAAGCCTTGTGTAAGATAACAGAGAACCAAAGGAGAAGCCTTGTGTAGATAACAGAAAACCGCCAGACAGAAACTAACTAGTATGTTGATTACTTAAGCTGGTTGTGTAATTAGAACTTAGGTGCATATAACATATAACCTTATATGGAAAAGACCATTACAGGGCCTTGGACTTTCACCAAGGAAGAAGAGACGAGCCTTCGTCAAACGACCACCAGAGAGTAGAAGACGACCCCCTAGCAACAGAGGGCGCAAGCGCAGAGTACACCCAGAGATACCACAGACACGGAAGAAAGAGAGTATAAAAAGACTGTGGAAAGGGGGAAACAGTGTGAGCCGTTTGCGGAGCGGGGACTCCCCGGCTGCACCCAGTGCTGTTTGCTTGCCATCGCTTGCTGTAATCAATAAATTTCTGATTGACTCTTGAAAGGCTGAACAAATTATTCGCCTCAATTTATAACACTGGTAGCTGAAACTATCCACTGCTGCCTTTTGCAGGGACTGCAGGCAGGCATCCATACCTCCAAACTTTTCACAGGACTCTGGGATTGGGGGGGAAAGGAGGAGGAGTTGCAGACTTTTGCTGCAAAAAAAAACAACAAAAAAATCCCCCAACAAAAAAAAAAAAAAAAAAAAAAAAAAAAAAAAAAAAAAAAAAAAAAAAACAAAACACCACAACAACAGCCCCAACATAATAATAAATAAACAAAACTCCCTAACTTGCTGTTTAGTAGTTACCAGCTCAAGTCACTGATTGCAAGGATATGCTCTTATCTTGTCCTTGAACTCTACCTATACCTGCTTGGAAACAGCTCAGGCACCTGAATGACTTCAATAAAGCTATTATGCTGACTGCACTTGGCTGGGCTCTGCTAACATTACAGACCTCACCTCATCCTCAAAGGCACCAATGGAGCCTGTACAGCACATTCTAGAATGCATAAGTATTATCTAATAAGCCCATCAAGTTTTAGGTGAATGGCCCATGCCAAAAAAGCTGCAGGGCAGCTGGTGTTTCAGTCCTTGTCTGGCTTTAGCTTAGGTGCTGGGATGAGCTTCCCCTAGTCCCTTCCTGCAAAAAGGGAGCACGCAGCATTAGAGTTACCCAGAACGAGCACAGCTGAACACAGAGCAGCACTGCCTGTGCTCAGCCAGGAGTGCTCCAAAAGCAGCTGGGCACACAGGGGTAGGCAAACAAGGCTACTCTGGCGCAGCCACTGTCCCTTGGGGCACAATGGCATTGCAAGGGACTGTGCAGTGCAGAGGGATGAAGTGTTTACACAGCACCTGAGCAGGGAGGCTTTTGCCCAGTGGAAAAACAAGAACATGCTGAGGGTTTGGAAATGCAAGCTAAGAGTCTTAACTGGCGCTGAATACAGGAGAACTGGTGGGAATTGGGCATGAGGTGGCAAACAGAGCAAATGCAGAAAGTTGTTGATTTTGTCGAAAATATGGTCCAGGGTGCCAATTTTGTTTCTTCTAAAGTTTCCTTCGCTGCAAAATTTTACTGTTTGAAGGACCATAGAACATTCAGGAGGAAAGAAAAGCCTTGTTTAAGATTATCCAAAGATGTACTTCTAGTGTCTCCCATGAAAGCCATCGTTTGAATTTCGTATTAGTATTAAACATAGTTCTAGCTTAGATTCACCCATGAGTCGTAAGTTTGCACTGGCAGATTGCACTGAACTCAGCAACTTTGCCTTGACTCAGCACTATTATCTTACAGACTTCATCTGTACATCTGCTAAATCAAGAACTCCAGAAAAAACTCCCATCCACATACACTAAACATCCATCTGTCTAACCATTTCTCCGACAGCTAATGTATATTTTGGATCTAAAATACAGAAACTTCCAATCGGCCAATCCTTAACCGCTATATTTATTATGGGTTTTGATTTTTCATTTCCTCATGCAACATTTTATTCAAGAATAAAATATTAATTTTCAAGCCACTGAGTCAATTTACTGTTACTTTAAAAAAATCACTTTGTTTTACTATAAAATATTTCTAAAAGAGCTGCATGGGAAGGATAAGACTAATATTCATCTGTATAGATTATGAAGTAGAAGGAAAAGCATGAATCAGCTTGTCCTCATAAAAACACATTTGCTAACCAAAGTCTGTTTCCTACACAATTAGTTACAAGTCCAGAAATATTTATTTTAATAAGTTGTTTCAAAGGTTGCCAGGAGCAAATCTCTGTGTGGAATGCATACAAAGTTGTTCTGGTTTTTCCTGCGTAGGTTACCTCACTGAACTCAAAGTGGAGGTACACAAAGAGCTTTTTAGGAGCTTAGGGAGCAACACAGCTAAAATACATGAAATATATAGTACTTTTTTTTTTTCCCCCACAACCCGAGTGAAAAATAACTTATGAGTCTTTAGCTCAGAGCTTACAGCAGCTCCAGAAAAGCACTGCTTCCCATGCAGTCAAGTCTTCCCCCAGCTATGGCTTCAGCCTCAGGCAGCCCCATTTCTCTTCCACCAGTGAGCCAGGCTGGGGGTGGCATTGTGACCAGACATAGCATCTCTAAGCTGATGGCAATCCTGCATGAATTTCCAGTGCAGAACAAAAAAATCACAAAGCACAGGCTGTATATCACAAGGGCTTAGTTGTGCCATCTTAGGAAATTAATTATCCTGATGATGTTATCTTAATTAAATGGTAGCTAATTTCAGCCTGAAATGTGAATATATTTTAAAAACTCTTGATGATAGCAAATCTGAAGAGACAGAGGAAGGAAAGGAAAAATACCAGAGAAAGTAGGGGTTGTTGAATTGGGCAGGCAACCATATTTCAAAATACAGGCAATTACAGCTCAGGTGTTTCCTCCTTTAGGGTTGTCTAGGTGAATCACATTTCTAGGGGGAAAATGTGAGGGTCCACAAGCATAAGCTGAAAGCAGATACACAAAATATAAATGATAAAATTGACAGTCCGGGGAAAAAAAACCCCAATATCTGAAGTCTGAGGTTAGCAGAGAATCTTTGAAGAGTCCTGCTGTGTGAATAGCTATTTACACTTTTCTTGTTCACTGAAAACAGTGGTGGTCTTGTAAAAAATTTACAGCCATCTAGCAAGGTGTCATGCATACAAGCCAGCAGCTGCTTGAGAGAGATTATGGGCAATGATAGCCTTCACAAAGAAGGAAGAAAAAAATTGGCTAGACATTTAAGAGATTGTTCCATTTTCTTCAAGGACAAGAGAAATTAAACATGGCCATCAGAGAAAAAGTGAAAACCAGGAATTATAGCTGTAACTGAACAGAGAGGAGACTACTAAATGCTGATACCAACATCTCAGCATCTGAACAGTGAGAGACACTAGATGTCCTAATCCTTCAATCCATACCCCTCCATCACCATTCCCATTTGTTTCCTACCCAAATCCCCTCACATTGAGAGATGAGAGATCTTTTGTCATTTATAGCTGAAGGATTTGGCTAAAGCAATTACCCTCAAATATTACCATAAGGAAAGGTAAAATACAGTAATTTTTCCCTTTTGCAGGCTGATTTCTACATGAATGTGTACATTTTGCAACAAACAGGCTCAACTTTCTCTTGACTTTTACAGGCAGATGGGCTGTTCAGTCTCCTTTCCTTCTGAGCAGAGCTGGAAGACCCCACACCCTCACATGCCTAACGGTAATCTGCACTGAGTTTTACAAGGTCACATCCTGCATCACTCTAAATTGAATTCCAGCCTTCCAATCAGAGAAGCAAATGCACCTATAACCTTTGCAAGCAATTAAATGTACTGCCCTTGCTAACTCTGGTGATTTCTCCAATACTCGAATCTCAAGAATCTCAAGAATTATATCTGCTGGCCTTTGTTCTGCCATGAGGTTGAGACAGCAAGTTTCACTTTGAATGTGTGTCAGAATCAGTTATCAAAAAAGAAGTCTCTTTTAAAGAGAGATTCAATAAAAACAATTGTGCTTCTGCTTTTCCCTTTTGGCAGTACAGAAAAACCTTTACAAAACTAAGATCTGGCTTCTGTGACCTCCACACTCGATCGTTTTGTCAATCTTGTTTGCAAGCTTCCTTATTGCCATTTTAGAGAGGTCTGAGTTTGCCTTTGGATATTAAAGAATTTAAGAAAAGTATTTACTTACATACAAGGATGATATCCAAGTGGAAAATTTGATCCTTGAATACAGACAAAAAATAGTTCTACAATACTCTGGAACACCTTAGAAACACACATCACCATAACGAAGTCCACAGACAGGACAAGGTAACAAGGGACATATTTTTGCCTTGGTACAAACTGTTTTAAATCTGAGCTAAGAAAAGTTAGGCTTTACACTGAAGTACCCCAAATGCACTTAACTTTCATACAAGTATTGGAACTAAAGTTGGCAACTAAGGTTTTGCAAAAGCAAGTATCATTACAAAATGAAAACCAGAGAAGGGGGATTCAAAATCATGTTATCTCTTTATGGGCCATGTAAGATATTACCTTAGTGTTAAATTGTATTAGTCCATGAAGCTAACTGGAACAGTAAAGAAGAAAAGCTGTTGTCCTCCAGTTGTATCATACCAGTAAGCAAGTTTGCACAGGGTGTGCAAAACACACAATTTACAAAAGAGAAGAACAAATCTCTTTATCTTCACTAGTCTCTTTGAAAACAAAAATACCATAATTAAACACAGGAAAGGGAGTTAAGAATACAGGCTGCTACAAATGCTTAATAAATAAGTCCATCTCTATGAAGAAGTGTGATGGAGAGACAAGATTGTGTTAACCCACATGTGTGCATGAAAGGCAGTACACACACAAATACCTGATTTGATTTCAGGATAAGAAGCAGCCAGAATTAAATGAGCATTTTAAAGAGTAGTAAGTTATTCCTGGTGAGACTCAATAAAGGATTAGCGCTTTAGGACAGGCTCCTCCTGCCCTCAGAAATCAGGTATCTTCATTGCCTATAACTAACTCTTATAACAAAAACCTGAGGGATTCACAGACCTGTTAGTCACTTCTGGAAAAAAATGACCTGATGAAAGAATAAAGAAAGCCAAATGCAGCTTGTAAACAAGGAGGTCCTTGCAATGTTAGTGTTCTTACATTTTGTTTTCTTGTTATTTTCATCCAGTCAAAGACATTATCTCCAATTAAGGAGACCTATTTGATTTTGGGGATACAGCAACATGCAGTCATCTAATTACTTGAGAACTGTAAAAATCTTGGAGGCTCCTCTAGAAGCTTGCACTGGTTCTTGGACCATTGACTTGCTGGATGAACACAGCTGAAGCTGCACAAGAAAGTGCAGCACAAGAGAGAAAAGGCAAGTCCCAATTAAAGGGTGATGATGCTGTGGCTACTAATCTCCTAAGAGGGAGGTGTGTGGAAAAGTAGGAAATGCTGCTAAGTATCAGACACAGCTAAAATATTTAGGTTCACATAAAGAAAATCAGTGCCAAGACTGAGTGCAATTACAGAGCAGACACTCATTGCTGATGCCCTGCAAGCATTAACTTGGGATATTTCATTATTATCATTGTGTGCTGTCTCTTAGATGCTGAGCTTTTGTCGAGTTCAAGGCCATGCTGCTTATTTCAGCTGAACTTGGAGGCAATTCTCACCTCCCCCTCCTTTCCCCTCCATACACTTGCAGGACAGAGTGAAAGGCAGCACAGAGTTAAATCTTCATCATTTTTGTTCACAGGGTTATCCATGAAAATTGCATGGAACCCACAGCATAGGCATTTGAAAGTGTGCTGCAGCTCCAGTTTAAAAATTGAAAGCATGGGAGAGGACAAAGCTGTTAACTGTTACACATTAAAACACAATAATAAATATCTAAAGTCCAAAATGGGCATAGAGTGAATGGGCTTCCATCCCAGGGACACACCATTGTTTGGCCGACCTGAAGTTCACAAATTAATTTCTTACAGATTTCAAGCCTGTCTGTAGAGATGCAGAGAAGCCCACAAGTGGTCATCACAAGGAGACAGTTTAACAGTGCTATCTCATTTTTCATGGTGTATTTTGTTCCTCTGACCCTACAATTTTAACAACCATCTAAGTTCATTTTTTAACAAAAAACTAAGGTCATTTTAGGTAA
Source organism: Vidua chalybeata (assembly GCF_026979565.1). Lineage (NCBI taxonomy): Eukaryota > Metazoa > Chordata > Aves > Passeriformes > Viduidae > Vidua > Vidua chalybeata. The sequence continues at coordinate 49,154,584 of NC_071535.1, read as the reverse complement.
CAATCTGGGCTTCTCCTTGTTCTTCCTCTCTTTGGTCCTCTTAGCATTCTGCCTAAATTCCCATGATGAAGCAAGCTGTGCCTTGAGCTTTGGGAACACCAGATCAGAGCTGTCACCCTTCTGGACTCACCACTGAGCACCACTGGCTGCAATTCAGCTCTCCTGTAACAGAAATCATGTGGCTTGTTGTGTTACTACCTGCCTATGAAGAGTGAGATCCCTGTGTCTGTAGTTTTCCTGGAGAGAAATCCAGTAACAGCAGCACTAAACTATCAAAACACACAGCTTTGCCCAGGAACTTCAATAAAGGAAAAGAAAAGGGAGCAGAAATAGGAGTCTTTTCAAAAACATATCATTTACAGCACAGAGCAGGGATTTTGGAGATTTTTTTCGTTTGTTTTAAAATAAAGGTTAACAACTTATTTTGGAGTGTAAGAAGACAGACCATAGCAGAAATGCCAATTAACAAAAAACAACAAACAAAACCTGATAAATCTGACTTACCTCCCACAACACAAAGCAAACTGTCATTAAGTTACCCCTCTATGCACAGGAAGCCCAGTCTCCTTTTTTAACACAGGATTAGGTGATAAGTTGTCCAGAAACAATCCGAAAGGGCTCCAAAACTACTCCTTATATGGCAGATATTTTTGAAGGCTCCAATCTGACATTGATTTTAGCAGTCGTGAAGATAATATCCCATTTTTCCATATAACTTTTCCTTACAATACTGTGACTTTGAGGGGGTGCAACTCACCTAATATCATAACAAACCTTGGAAGGTAAGGCATTATGCCAAGGCCTACCTACATCTTTACCATTTCTGCAGATCTCCCAGTGTCCTGGCTTGTAAGATAAGCATATATTCTATTTGCCATCTGTCGGAGGCGGGGCAGGTATCTTCTGTTAGGCAGTTTTCTTATCTCTTCCAAGAACAATGTCTCCCTCCGGGGAGATATCTTCTGTTAATGTGCCATTGAATGGCTCACTGCATGACTGGGAAACTTACATCATCCCATTGTAAGATGCTCCACCCAGAGGGAGGAGCCAAGCATCCCTACCTGCATAAAATCAGCATTTCTTGAGACAGCAAGGCAGCCTCTTCACTGGATTCCCAGAGGAAGACCAGGCCCATCTACTCTATCACCAGACCTTCTGAGAAAACTACACCCTTCTACGGGATCACCGCTTCAGCCACATTTCATCTGCCACTCCAGGAGGAGCAGCCACCATTTAACTGGACTATCACCAACACCCTGACTCCTCAGGTGTCAGGTTTCTGACTCTATCAGTAGTTTTGTTTGTACTAATTACATTTTTTTTTTAATTTAGTTTTTTCCTAGTAAAGAACTGATATTCCCATTCCCATATCTTTGCCTGAGAGCCTTTTTATTTTGAAATTGTGGAGGGAGGGGGTTTACATTTTCCATTTCACAGGAGGCCCTTGCTTTCCTTCACAGACTCCTGTCTTTTCAAACCCAGACACCCAGTATGATGATACTAAGAAAATAAGCCTCATAAGCACTCCAAAATTACAGACAGCTTCCAGCTGAATAAGTATTAAAAAAAGAACTGACATCAGAAGTTACTCAACAGGAGGGAACTGTATGTAGTGACATGCTGCAGTTGCAGTGAAGAGGAGGAAGTAACTGAACTTCTGCTATCCTTGGTGCTGACTCACCACATTCTGGCTGCAGGATGTGACATCCCTAAAGATGCTCAAGTTTCTAGAGATGTCCCTAATGCAGTCAAGTGTTTCACTGCACAAATACATCACCTAGAACTGAGAGAAAAATCTGAGTGCTCAAACCCTTAAGATTGTGGCTGATATCCTGCAGGGTGTCAAGGCTGCTATTTGGAGAAGAGCGGAAAATAACAGACATTAAAAAGGGCTTTTTGTTGTTAAGTGCCAATTCTGGTTGTATCAAGACTGAGCTACAGAATATGATAAATTTGCCCAGCTTCCCCGGACTGAAACCATGCTGTCTAACTAATGTCCTTCTCCATCACCCCAAACCAGGAATCAAACACTTCTCAGCAAACAAACAGCCAGAGGCCTGGGCAACAGGAGGGGACAGGAGGGACATGTGCCCCTTGCTACTATGTTCCAGCTTTGCTCCAGGCCAGAGGCATCACGGACTGACAGGGACCTTGTGCTGCAAGGAAAAGCTCAGCTCAGGTTATACAGAGACAATACAATCAGGAACAGCAGAGTATTCATTTATAACGAAGCCAAGTGAATACTAAGAAAAAAAAAAACCCAACCCCATATCCTAGATCTCACAAATCTGAGCTTGCTTTGTGTGTGTACACATCTGTGTTTGTAAGTTATATGCACACACAGAGATATATTCACAAACAGGTTAAGTATGTTCCCCCAAAGAAGATTTGACATTCCCAGCCTTAATCCTGTCACCCAGAACAGAGCAATTTGCATGATCCTCAAGGCCAGCTGCTGGGTTCATCTGCTGAAACTAACTTTACACAATACATTTATTTGCTGGGAGGACAATACTATTTTGACTCAAACTTACCCTGATTAGCCCCATGCCAGTGAGAATCATTGCTGTGTTTGTTCAAATAGCATGCGTCCTAAATTATGGAGAGAAGGTCACTTTACAGACCCTGGAGCAGGAGGAAGCTCTGGACAAAAAGAGGATGGCACTGTCATGGTGTTTATCAGCCAGGTTCAGATAAGTTTCATCCTTAATGTCTCTGCTATATTTTGCTATCTAAGTACATGACTACCAAAGTAAAGCTTGCTTAATCCATCTGGGAAAAAAATATAAATGCTACTAAGCAACAGATGACTTTAGAAACAAAGTAATACAAATCTCACCCTTAGCACTACAGACTTTATTCTTACACATAATAAGCTACCCACAGACATCATATATACAGCAATAATCATATTTCACTAGGCTGTATCTCTCTACATTCAGTCTTCACAGAGTGATTGACAGAGAAGTGTGGGCTATTATTCCCATTTTGGACAGCACGTGTAAATTAGAGTTTGACATTACAGATATGTATCAATATTGTAAAAGCAGAGACAAAATAAACTATATAAGAGATCAGTAATTAGATGCTGATGGTATTGAATGGGACCAAGCCAGCTAGCAGGAAAAATACTTCCTACCCAGGCTCCTGCTCATCACATCCATATATTTACAGGAGGGTAAGAGTTACCTCATTCACCTTCTTTCCTCACAAGACCTTTTATTTGTACTACATAGTCAGAGATAATTCTCACAGAAAATACATGAAGTAACATTGGGGGTGCCAGAGCCCACAGGCAACTTGGGGATTCACCTACCCCATCTGCTACACAATTACAGGAAGAGGGGTCAGCATCGAGCCAAAACTGAGGGGGAGAGATGAGATGACAAAGTCCTCAGTCTGTAGTCTTTAACAGCTCTGCAGTTTCTATTTGCAGACACAAAATCTGAAGGTGAAGGCTAAGAAAGAAAAGGAGGAACATGAGGATTTCCCTACACTCTCTTTTTTTTCTCACTTTAAGGAGAATACTTGAGAATTAAATTAATTCCTAATAGCTATATCCAACTCCACTGCCCTTGTGGACCCAGGGACAATCCAGAGACTGCTGCCCTCTGGCTGGAAGGGCCAGCAAGGCCACTGAGGTTCTGCTGAGCTGCCTGCCAGGAGATGCACCATTCCCTGGAACAGCATCCTTAGCTGCAGACAGTGGTGGCATTATATGCTTCCTGAAATTCGTCTTCTCCCTGCAGCTAAAAGCCTTAAGATCCTTGAAGAAAGAGGAGTGTTTGCAGACCACACTGTCTGCAAGCTGTCCAGGAAATGAGTCCTATTTATAAAAAAAAAAAAAAAAAAAGTGTTCAAACTACAAGCCAAGATATTCAGGATTTCTCCCTCAGTTGTCTGATTTCTTGCAAATGTTACCTATCCTTACCTCCCACTGAGCTGCATAGCCAGAACTCCCATTCTACAAATGTAGTCACAAGGGTGTTTGAATGCTGACATATGAAACACATTAAATGTTTCAGAAACAAGTGTCTGTCTCATTCTTCACCATCTAATTAAAAAAGAGGGTTTTTAGTTCCATACAACTGTTTTGAAAATCATAACATGGAACATGGCCTGTATTGCAGTAAGAGGAAATCTTTTGATGTTCAAGTAATGAGCACAAAACGTAAGGTATTGCCTGAGGTGAATTTTTCTGCAGTTGGTAAAACAATGGTATGAAAAATACCGATCTAAAAAGGGAGGGCTGAGCCTCCCTAACATTTTCATTATTTAATTTTGGATTATAAGAACATCCCTAGGAAAAGCTCATTCAGTAATGAAATCTGAAATGAAAAATGATGACCAAGAAGTAAAAGTAGTTATACAAAATTAATGAATTCATTCAGCCAGCCAATAAATCAAACAGCAAACCAGACTCTCTTAATCATGCAGAGAAACAATTTTCAGTGCTTCCTATACTGTACTTTGCTCAAGGCCTACATTACCAATTGGTTGTTTCTTTAATTCTTAACCATTTACAATATAATGTTATTTTAAATTTAAGTGTCATCCAAGAACACTGTGTCAGAACATATTATTCTTTCCAGGTTTCTAATCCTCAAAGAAATTAATATCAGAAAATTTACTTTATAGGTTGAAAAAGCCTGTGCGTATTCAGCAAGTCATTAGTGCATAGATAGCTATGACTTTCCAAAAAGGGCCCTAGCTCTTCCCTTTTTTGATAAAACTTTCTACAAACAGATATCAGATATGCAGAAAGTTATCACTGCCAGAAGCTTTTACACTCTCTTTCCATCAGGAACTCAAGGGGTTTACCCTTGGGATACAGGCAAAAATAACTTCTAAAAGTTTTGTCAAAGACGTTTTGAAATTTTTCACTTACTATTCAATTTTCCGTGCAACAATGGAATAAATTAAACAGTAACTCTGGAAAAGCTCAAAGCAAGAGACTATTGAGAAAAGAAAGAGCAGCTCCACTGAAGCCTGAAAAACTGAGTCAAACTTCTTTGCCTTTTAGTTGCACATGTCTTTTTTTCCCCAAGCTGATCTACTAAATCCCAATAGTTTTCTCATCTCCCTCCAGTTTTCCCAAAAAATTTAGGAACAACCAAATCATGCTTCTATTGAACTTTGCAAATGCATGCTTCAACACAGGAGCTACAAGTGCTCTTCACAGAAACCCATCATCAAATGGGACGAAAGAGGCAAAATCCAGGACTGTTTTCCTACTAAGACTGGAATCTCTGCAAGATCCAAACGATCACACAAAACTCTGAAATCTAAGGGGCCACTGAAGGAGAAAGCTGCCTGCCAGTCCCTGGTGTTCTCACTTCTACCACACTCCTTCATGCTGAAATCATGTTTATTGGTTTGCTTTTCCCCCTTTGGATACAACTTCAACACACCTGTGACCTAAACTAGTACCAACTGAGCACAAAGGACTGTGCTGTTTCTCCAGGCTTTTTCCAACAGCAGGGTCTAGCTTGTGCCAATTTCTACTGCCAGCTTGGTACTGACAGGTCACACAGATTCCTCTCTTCCAGATTTCACTTTCTGAAGGAGGGCAGTCAAGACAGCCCCAACAAGGTGACTCATCAGCATAACTCTGTCTCCAATTACAATTATTGCAGCTATGATTCCTCAGCAAGCTCATTAATCGAAGACTCTGCACGGTGGAGACCTTTAATTTTACAGAAATCCTTTCAAGTCACCTCCAAACCTGGCAATGAAACCAATTTTCCTCCTCCCAAATAGTTCTAACCATAGCCAAGACCTGCCCTGTGTGCAGCAAAATGCACATGTACTCTCAGTTGTAACTGACACACCATTTCTGAGCCAAATTTTCACAAGGTGGTTTCCACCTGCACACACAGACTGCTGTGACCAGGTCTTTAGCCCAAACTCACTCAACATTGATCAGAACTGCATGACAGCACCTACAAATCCAAGCAGAAACATGGACCCTAATTCAAACTTCTCCGGGGAGGATAGTGAACAGCAGCATGGAGCACTGTGCCTGGCTGCTGCTAGCTCTGCTTGGCTCTGCAGATCAGCAAAGCAATAGGCAGGAGAGTAGGAAGAGTCCACTAAAGGACACAACACTAATTTTGCACAAAAAAAAAAAAAAAACCCACCCAAACAAACAAACAAAAAAAACCACACCCTAACATCCTAATTCATCTGGTCCTGTACCAGAACAGTAGGAATTAAAGTGATGAAATATGATGAAATAGAACTGGGGCGGGGGGGGGGGGGGGGCGCGGGCAAGGACAGAAAGCTTCAACAATGATAATTTTATTAAACACTATGTCAAGCAAGTCAGAAAAGTTCTGCACCATTAGAGTCTGCCCTGTAAATTCTGAATTTCTTAGCTCAGACACAGCAAAAAACAAGTTCTAAGGGTCCTCTCAAGACACTAGACTTTGCTGGGAGGACACAGTCTGCTGCCCTTTGCAACTCACCTGTTTCTTACACAGGCTGCCTCCTTCAGGCAATACACCCAGGAGTGACAGGCAACACCAGAAACACTTCTTTGCAGGCATTGCTTTGCCCTGAGAAGAATCAGAGCCTAAAGGAAGAACAGAGCTACATTTTGTACCTTCCAGCTAGCTTATTAATTTTGCAGGTCCTGTCACACTACTAACAATGCTCAGAATCCATTGCTTATGCCACCCTGTGGGGCTGTGCTTCCTCTCTCTCTCAATCCATCCCCCATGGCCATGCCACAGTGGGAAGGGATAGGTCATGGGCATCCCAGTACACACAGACAGCCCCTACACAAAAGAGCTGGAAAAAGCAGCAAATATGGGAGAGATACAGGGACAAATTTATCTGTGACTTGACATAAAACTGATTACTGGCATTCCTGCTGAACTACGAGTGGGTAACACGGGCAGATTTCTGTGCCTCAGTTTTCTTCATTGCTCAAATGTGTGTGCATGCATATAAAGCAAGAGGAAAAAAGGCTGTTGAACTGGCTTTGAACATACCTCGTGTGAAAATCCTGTGTTTTCCACCTCTGGATTACAATCACATTCTTCAAGTAAACTTTGGAGCTACTTGTTCTGGGAAGTCTTTTGAACTGAAAGAGACCTAGGATTTTCAGAGCAATGACAAGTGTCTTTTTTCTCTCCTAGGTTTTTGGTTGGAAATATATCCAGAATACAGAAAGCAGGGATTTTCCTTTTGATCAGCACATAGTCAGATCAAACCACATGGCTCTTCTTGCAGCTCTCTAGGCCAAGGTCAGTCCAGAAATTACCCACAAAATCCTTACTTTGGAAAGATTAGATTAAAAGCTTAGAGATGATGAATATATATTCTTTCCCCTGATGGAGATCACGTATCATGATTTTTCAAATGAAAAGGAGGAGGGACACATGATGGAGGACATTTACCTTATGTCAGCTAAAACACCAGTGACAGCAGCAGGAGCAGGATGTACTTCTCCCATACCTGAGCCTGCTGGTTATCCAAGTGCTGACTGGATAATCTGAATAGACACAGAACATTGTCACAGAGTCGCTGGTGACTTTCCCACCAGACCTTCCACTGTCACACTGTCAGATACTGCAGCTCATGTCTCCCCACCAGTCTCATGCCCCAACAACAAGCACAAAATAAATGCTGGAGCAAGGCACTGTGAAACACTGCGCACAAGCTGACCTGTGATACCTACACCAAACATGATTTCACAGGAGAGAAATAGAGCCATCTTCCCTGCTCAGCATTTTGGCACAAAGTGCTTTTTCATCCAGTCATGCTGAGAAAACACAAGGAAATACAGAAAAGCAAGAGTTTTCAAAAAGCAATTAAAATAAATTAGTTTATAATGGAGAGAAAAAGTCTCCCTCTAAATATGAAACCATCATTAAACGCTAGTAGTAAAAGGATGATCCCAATTACCTTTTGAGTGCAAGTTTTCCACTTACGGCATTTCAGGAACAAAGCATAGTACACCAGATATTGGACACAGTAATCTATAGGGTGGGTGAATATGGGGAGGGTGGACTGCAGTGTTCCAAACACCTAAAAGAAGAACTGAGTATTTGTGGATTTCTCTCCTTGCATGCCTAATAAATGAGCTCCTGGCTCAGTGTGCTCTGCTTACCTGAGCTGACCCACAAGTGTGCAGTGAACAGGCTGTGAACTGCCATGGAATTCCAGCTCCCACCATGAGCAGGGTGGACAAGAACACCAAATGATTACATTTATATTTTATGATATTGTCACGCTATCTTTTGCAAAAACAAATTAACAAGGAAAAAAAACCTCAAAAATACTGGCCTTTTCTTTAGAAAGGAAAGTGCAGGGCAGTGTATTCATAGTAAAAGATATCCCTTAGAAGCACATTAAACTGCACTGAAGATGGAATATGAACAAAAGCCCCCTCAAGTTTCTTAGAGTGCTGCTGAAAATAACTCCACTGTATTGATCCCACTGGAAGTCTTTTTGTATTTTTCCCGTGGCTCTTTCTTGGTTATCTGAGGTGTGCAGTGCTGATTTGCAATATAGAAACAGACCTTCGGTGCAGAAAAATACAGAAGTTAAGATATTCAAATTACTTACCAGTTTATTAAGGTTTTTATATATTAGAGGATGATTCATAACTATCTTGCAACCTTAAAAAAATTGAATGGCTCAAGGACAGTTTGAGTTTACAATTTTTAAGCCAGTGATCAATGTTGAGCTTACTTTCCTTAAAAATATGATATCAAAGTGATATTATTCAAGGACTTTTAAAAACTCTGCTGGATGATATTTCATCATGTTCTTAACTAGACCATGAAAATTAAACTCATTTTGCTAGAAGGGATATAAAATAAGGGAAAGTTTAAGAACATCTCTCCCCCATGCCATACACACATATCTGTACTTCACAGTGCACTGCAGGACAGGAATGGGCAAATGAGCACCATCACAGGCACGTAATTCACACCACATTAAGCAGCCCCAGGGGAAGAGATCTTAGTTCCAAAGCAGGAGAACTGGGCATCCCAGTGCATCTCACCAGGGCTCATTAGTGCTCATTAACTCCTGGAGATAGCTTCAGCAACAGCCTGAGCACCCTGCAACTGTACTTCTCACACAGTGTGACACACCGATACTGATGCAGCTACAGCCAGGAGTAGAGATCACTTGCTTCCTGCTAAGCATTCTTTTTCTAGGGTAAAAAAAAAAAAAAAAAAAAAGAGGCTTTAGGGCTAAAGTTGCTGTTTTCCTGCTCTTTATATGGCATGAAGACACACTGCTCCATGACTAGAGCTTCTGGGGACTTTGCCACAGTGGTAATTAACAGCAGGATTATAAAGGCAAACTGGCAACAGGCATTTTCCAAGTTTGCTCTGAAACAGAATTTCAAGGAGACCACAGAAGTGTGGAAATGCAAAAGTCAAGTAGCATAATACTAAAAATAGACTTGGACTGCTCTGTGTCATAAGAATGGGCTGAACAGATCCTTTGCAAGCTTCCTGCAAGAGCCCAGAGACTCAAAGGAACAGGATAAAGCTGTGTTTCATCTTTGCCATCCTTAGAGGAAGAAGCTAACACTCATCTGTGTAAATCACTGAGAAAGCAAACTGGAAACAGAAGCAAGCTAAAAAAGCACATAAGACCAGCCAGTAGAGTGGAAGGGAAAAAGACTGCAATAACTTGTCACATGGGCAACACTGCAAAATGAGATCTCCAGCAGTGCTGAGACCAGCTCTGAGCAATGGCTTCAAAACACCCTGTTCCCTGGTTGGTTTTGCCTTCCATTAATCCCTAAGCAAAGCAGTTACTTATATTATTTCTTCACTAAAATAAAACTTAGCACTTTCCTCTGATTGCTTCACAATAATAAAAAGCTCCTAACATTAACCACGTGACAAGCACTGACTCCATAACAGAGCTTTGACAATGGAGAACAAAAACATGCCCCACAAGTGGAAGGGAAAACTGTTCATTTATCAGTCTGCACTACCACATCCCCTGACCTATTTTATTACTAAAATAGTCCCTCTTAGGTCACTGCTGCAAATTGAATTCTGCTGCTTCATTGCCCACTGCAATCTCACAGAACTGCATGCTGCCTACACACAAAACACTAAGTAGGTTAACTTATTCACTGCCAGGGATGCAGCCAGTCTTCTCATAAGAATAAAAAGACACAGACAATTTGGCTTAAATGAGCAAAATGTTTCTTGCATTGCAGTTAAAAGTCCAAACCCAGCGGTTTGGATGCAATTTATATTGCATCATGAATATAAATACCTGGCTTCCAATTTACCCGCACTCACAATATGTTTTTCAATATTATTCTTGCAAGATATGTTTTCAAAGGACTTAATGTTACACGTGAAACAACAGCAACCCTAATGATCTCTCTATTGACAGAAGAGCCAAGTCTTTCTTGTTTAGCCCCTTCACTAGGATAAGTCTGGGAAAGCAAGAGACAAGAGGAAATCAGTCAAAATGTTCCAAGTTAAAAAGCTGGCACCTTCTTTCAAAGGATCCTGTATTTGTAACTCCCAGTCCAAAGCATCTCGTGATTATCATACCATGAAAAGAGCTGGCAAATTGAGACCGAACAGCCACAGACTACTTAAAAGAGAGAGGAAGAGGAAGGTGAAATGAACAGGGCTAATGCCTTTATTAATGTTCAGCTCTTTATTAAAAAGATCAGCTGGGCAGGGGGCTCGACGCAGAGCTCGCCCCCACGGTCGTAGCTTTCCCAGGCCGCCGGAAGGAAGGCGGCGTGCAGAGTCGGTCACTGGAGTCCCGAGCAGCAGCTGTCCTTTCTCCTTTCCTTGTGGCACATCGGTGGCCCAAGGATGAGGAGACATGGTGTGCAGAGTCTGTTGCTGAAGTCCAGAACAACAGCTGTCCCCGCTCGTTCCGTAGTGGCAGCACCAAGGCTCTCTGTCCCTATCTCCCTGCTTCTCAGAGCCTAATATAGTCTGTTCTTTCTTAGGTGATGGCAACGGTTAAAAGTCAGTCAGGGGATGTGTTTCCCTCTTCCTCAGCTAGGGCATTTGTCTAGATTCCTCTATTGTGTTCAGTTTTTGATTTATATTCATTTTTATCTCCTAAAAATACTCCCATGATCCTAAGGGGGTTTTATTTGCATGTTAGTCCCAGAATGGCAGTGTGGAGGGGTGGGAGGCCAGGTAGTTTAGAGAAAACAAACAGAGCAATTAGCTAATTAGCATTTCAATATCGGTACTTAGCTAGAGTTAGTAGTTTTCTTTTAGTGTTGCCATGGGAACTAGGAAAGCCCTGCTCGCGTCTCTGGGGAACACCTGGAAACTGTTCATAACAGAAGGCATGAACTTTACAGAGCAAGAACTTATTAGAGGATCCTAAACAGAAGACTGAATTAGGTATTATTGACCATTTCATGCTTGATAGTGAACAAACATAAAGAATATGCTATGTCCTGCTGTTTTATTTGAGCTAAACAGAATAAGACTAGCATATTTCCCTGGGTTAACACTGCATCTTCATTTCATTACTTCAATAGCTTCTCAATCTTAAACGAACGCACCCCAAAACCAAGCAAAGATCAAAGACAACTGACTTTACATCACCTTTCTGCTTCACTGCAAATTCTGCTGGGAATTTTTTAACATGCAGCAGATGCACACAGAGCTGAACCATTCAAATTATTCACAGGCTCATTAACCTACCTTTATTGTTATTTAGTTATGAAACCAAGTTTCTTACTTCCTGCTATTCTAAGAATAACATCTGCCAAATCTGAGCATTCTTGACAGAGGGAAAATCCAATGTCTGCAGGGGACAAAACAGCCTCAGCTCTGCCTGAGTTGCAGCTGGCGTCATTTACAGGGATGCTGGAGGCACTGTAGGTCACAAGTTGTGTGAGAAGTCCATGGCCTTACCAGATGAGAGAGATGAGCTCAAATACATCACCACAAGGGGAACCACAGAGTCTCTAATTAAGGATATATGAACTGTGCTCACAGAAGGAGGAGGGAAGTGGCCCCGCTAGCCAAGGTGCAGTTAGTTTCCCATTCATTGAAAAAGCATGAAATACACATTGCAAACAGCCTGGGTCTGGATTTCTCACCATCCTGAGCTCAAGATTTGCCACATCTTGCTAGGGATTGATGATGGATTTAAAACAAAACAACAAACCACCAAGTAGATATCATTTTCTTATTTCTAGCCAGTAGGTCAAGGTAAAGCTGGTCTGTTGACATATATTTTCTGTGTACATGTTTGAAAGGTTTATCAACTATATATTTCAAAGGTATATTACCCACTTCAGTGGTATCAAGTCATAGGGCACAAGTGACACACTGGAGATGCCTGGCATATCTGGACAGCTGTTTTTAAATTAACATTATATTTTCTGAAAGGCCTGTTAGTCACCTGAATGCAAGAGAGATGAGTATTAGCTCCTTTCAGAATGAAGACATGGAGCCCTTTTTACTTTTTACAAGATTAAGCATGTTCCACAGTTTTAGACTGCATAACTAATAAGTCCTTTCAACAGGATGTCCTTTTAGACCTTAGTTTCTTCAAGATGCTACAGCATGAACTGCCTTTTTATTTCTTAGGAGATCAAAAAAGTGCTATGTTGGAGCACTTTATCGCAGTGACTGCACTTCAAAGACACATTACTTCATTCTCTTTTTTAACTCGCCCAGCAATGCTTCTGCTTAATAAAACCTCCCTCTATTAGAAACCCCATTTATATGTGCATGTCTATATCTAGAGATATGATAAAAAAAATCCAAGGTCATACTTCAGACTATTCAATAGGTCAGGTAAATAACAGGAATGTCAGCTAAGTTCGGATCAGCAAGATAATTAACAACAGTACTCAAGCAAAGATGCTGAACACAAGTGAAAATAAATTTCTTGTACCACTTTTCCACAATCCTCGCACATGAAACCAAAAGATCATAAGTATTTAACCACCTAATTAACACCTCCAGTAGTGGTATTATCTGAACCCTCTTTACTATTTCTTAATAGTTAATATCACATTTTACAAGTCAAAATTTAGTCTAAGTTTGCAAACCAACAAAAGAAAAGGACAGAATTATATTTATGGAGCTCTAAAGTTGTCCAAGACCTAGATATGGATCACTAAGAAAATCTATGCAGCTTTCAAAGTGCCTGGATCCACTAACATGGATTTAAAAGTTCAGGGAAAACACACATGGCACCACTGCTACTGAATTTTTGGCAAAAGAGTAGGCAACATTTTGGGCCAAATGCCAAAGACAAAATAAAAGTAAACAAACTGTTTCAAATATATTTCAGTCCTAAAACAGAGAATTTACCATTTAAAACTTTAAACCATTTAAAACTTTAAACCATTTAAAACCAGTTCATCATTTAGGCTCGGTTCTTCACATCACTATCTTCTGACCATGGGGAGCTGCAAAATAAAGTCTTTTGTATTTCAGCATCTAAGAAAATTGAGGACTGTTACCAACAGTCCACACCACTCGGAGGTACTAACTAAATGCACTGCCATATCTTAACTTCTATAACTGTAAATAAATTACAGAAATATTGGCACAAAGGGAAGCACTTTGAGGCCTGAACAAGGTTAGGTGAAGTGACAAGTCAGTAAATAATGTTTACATTCCCACAACTGTGCTTCCATGCCTGGCCACTTTTGCAAGTGGTGGGCACCAAAGTTCACCTGCCTGAATGCCCACGTCAAGCCAGGCATAGGTCACTGCAGCACCTGTGTGTCCTGCAGCTTCATCTTCAACTCAGAGTTACGACACCAGTTTTGGAACAGGGGTTTGCTGGAGTTCTGGACGCTGAGAATTTTAGACTTTCTGTGCTGACAGACTCTGACTCCCAGGGTCACTGCATTTGACCTGAGGCCGTGGAGAAGGCTTCCAAAATGGAATGACAGCACTGGGATTACGGGTGTGTAGTTGGTTAGACGTGTGTAATATCACAGGGTGGAAAATTCAGAGTTTAAGGTTTTAGAATATATTAATATATATAGAGGTAAAATGGAGAGCTTAGGGAGGTGGCTGGTCCTTCTTCACCTTTGTCTCCATGGGTTTGGGTGGTATTGTGTAATTGGACAGAAAAGTCCACATTGCAGACTTCAAGTGATTAGTTATTGGGTTAAAAGTGAAAATAATTTAGGTGTCATTTCTTAATTGGATAGTTTAGCCTTAAAAGACCTTGTAGGGAAAGATAGTTACATTTTGTACCTTGTTAGTAGAATACTGCAGAACTCGCTGCCTGTGAGACTGTAACATAGATAAGAAAAAATAAACATTTGAGTCTGAATACGAAATATTGTCTCGAGTGCTTTCAATCCCGACCTTGACAGAGAAGAAAAAAAGCCAAGAACCAGCAGGGGTCAAGGCTGGGAAGAGCACAAGTTGCTCCTCATGGCCAAAAAGCCACATTACCTCTTTTTCCAGGAAATAAAAATCCTGGAGGCTGAGGACCCACTGGAACTCGCACTGCTAAGAATGCACAGGAGAATGCGTGAGGTTTTCAGCTCGCATTCACACTTGGTGAAAAAAAAATTATCAGCTGCCACCTCACACTCCATTTTGAACATCTGCAAACAAAAGCTAAATCAACAGGATACCTCCCTTCTGCTGTCAGTGCTTTGCCTCATGCTCTCTCCATGTCTCTTTTTCCAGAAGTTCTACTTCAGTGAAGAGACCCCTTGGAAACCCCCATATTTCCTGACACCTCTGAGAGCATTTGGAAAGTGGACATGTGATACAAGGGCCAAGTCTTCAGATGCAAATCTGCCTCATCCTCCAGCAGCTGCAAAATTAAAAATAGCTGCCACAGGCAAACCACAACTGAAGATGAGAATGTTTGTTCCTTTCTTTCAGGCTGATAATGGTGCCACTGTTGACATGTTTGGGTTCTGAAAGGAGTACTAATAAGGAAATGGACAAAATTATAAAGGCAGAATAAGGAACATTCTAAAATAGAAATGGGAAAATTACCCTCATTTTAAATTTACATTGAAATTTTGACTAGCCACGACAAAATTATACGCTTACTTGGCTCTTTAAGATGAATTTCTTGCTAACTATAAGCAGAGCAATCATTTAAAGCAGCATTCTCAGCTCTTAAAATTGATTCTCACCCTGACTAAATGAGACAATTTAATCAGGTATCAGAATTATACGTGCCATCATTGCATCCTCACAACTTGAGAAAAACATGGTCAATAAGGAATGGAACCTTATTATTGCAGAACTTACTCTCCAGCTTTTGGCCACTTCCCAGCAAACCCCAAAATTTACAGAATACTTTAGGTATACAGAAAAGGAGCCTTCTGCAAGAATAAGAAATTACATTTCATCTAGTGTAGCTGCAGTATTACCTGTGTGTGTACATTACCCATACTGTGTGTATTTTTCCTTATATTATCTACAAAACCACTGAAATGGATTAATTTTGTGAGCCAAATGAGGGGTGGGGGGTGTGCACAAAGACTGCTGTGGAATCCACTTGCTTCATTCACAAAACAGTAGTAGTAGCTACACAACTAAATGTTGCAAGGGAGCAATTTGGGAAAGAAGTGTTATTTTCATTAGGTGAATCCCTGTGCATTACCTACATATTTGTCAAATTTCCTCTATCACTAATTAGCCATGCAGTCAAACCTTGGGTAACCCAAGGTCAGTCCTGCCTCTTGGGGCTACAAGCCAGGTTTCTTAAAGACTCAGTATGGTAAAGAGCCACCAGCACCACTGAAATCTCCAAATAATTTCTGAGCTACAGCTTCCATCACTGTGCCACAGGGAACAGCTACCTCTGAAAGGGGCAGGTTCACTGAAAGGCTACCTGACATCTCGGAGCAGGAAAACTGCCAACTTTCAATTATCTGCATCCAACCATGAAAGGCATCTCTGGAGGCCTTTGGATAAACATCAAAAATACGCAAAATCAGATGCTGCTAAGCAGAAAAAAAATCAGGCACAGTTTAAGTTGATCTACACACTCACAGATACATTTAATGATATAATGAGGCATTGCACCATGGCAGTGGCCATTGACAATGTGCCCTTTCAAATGGGATCCCTGTCTGGTCTGTGGGTGAAGAGCCCAACCACAGATTCAGCTGTGGATTGTGGAGGGGAAATACTCCCACTAGGCAGTGATGGCAGCCTCAGGGCTATGCCCTCTGTGCACAGAGCAAACCCAGTGCAAGGTCTGCACTCAGGCTCAAATTTAAACTGAAACCATAAATACAAACCCTAAATATGAAATTTCCTTTTCTGGACATTGCTACATCCCAGGATAACCCCATAATTGGCCCTTGGACTACAGCATACTATTTATGATTAAATAAAAACTTGCCACTGAATCCTTTTTTCAGTCACTTCTGAGAGGATGTTCCTTTTAGTTTCATCATTGTACGCTTACATTGCATTGAAAGAGGAGATATATTTCTAAAACAGGTCAGAAATAAGGAGATCATTGTGGAGACATAGTTACTCTGTATTCAGAGTTCAAAGAGAGCCTTGGTTTGAGACGACAAGTCCTTTATGATACTAGACTTTTGGCCTAGTCTCTGTCACACCTTTGTTAATTATATTTGGATACAACTGCCCCAGAAGCAAGAAGCTATGTAAGAATGAATTCTGCGAGATTTATGGAAAATAACCAAGATTTGCATACACTGCCCACCTAAGTTCTCACATGAATGCTCCTCATTCTCGGGATTATGAAATGCACATTGGCAACCCAGCTATCTGTACACAAAGTACCTGACTCTTGGAAATTACATATCCCACTTCTCTCCCCAGAATAAAATGTGCATGCTGGAGCCTTTCACTTATTTACAGACCACTGCTCCTTTTGTGCAATGCAGTTTGTGGTGCTCTGAGGGAACATTCACTGCCCTGAATTATTATAGACTCCATCCCCTCTCTGTTGAGCACTGACTTACACAAGGCAGAGTTGTTTCAGTCTGATTACCATGAAGAGCAGCAGCACCAATGCATGACAGGAAAGCCGAGAGTACCCTTAAGATGACTTTGTTTTACCAAAATCACAACATGGCAAAGTGCCAGTCTAAGATGGAAGAGAAAGTACAAATCCTGAAGAGCAAGAGATGCTCAACTTTAAGAAGGCATCCAGCCAATATTAATATAAAACCAAAGTAGGTTTGGGAGAACACAAGTAAAGATACTGAGAAGAAGACACCAAATTCACAAGGGTCAGACTAGATGAGTTATAAAGGAATGCCTGATTACCACTACCCTCACAAAAATATTAGAGATTCTAGCTGTTTAACATTCAGATCAAAGGCTCAGCTGTACTTTTGCAAAAATTATTAACTGGGCCATCTTATGCCCTCTGAAAAGTCATTTATCAGAATCTCAGATTGCTCCTTGTGCCATGCAGAGAAATCTGTTCCCCCTCTATTCTGGAGTGATCCATCTCACTGCAACTCATCTGTCACCGACGGGTTTCATGCAAACAGCTGTATCATCTTCCCGTCACTTCTCTGCCTGTCGAAAATACACAGAACAATGCACCTGAACTTTTTAACAGGAAATCACAGTGACAAAACTTGGAAGATCATCAAATTCACCTACACTCAACACTTTTCAGTGAGCAGGAGGAATAAGTAGTGCTGATAGTAGAAAACAGGAAGGCTGAAGTTACTTAATAATTCCCTTGGAACTCCACATTAAAAATTACCTCGAGAATCTCTCTTACTTTGAGCATCCCTCAGATTCTTCAGAAAAAAGTAAAAGGGAGTGAGGCAACTAAAAACTATTTTATCTCCTTTTTAAAATGGCTACAAATTGAGGGAATCTCAGAACCAGACCTAGAAATACTTAAAAACACTTTCTATTACATTCTAGACTAGTAGCCTAGCCTTCTAGGGAAAGGATATTTAACATTATTTTAATTTGACTATTAATATTTAAAATGATTGTAATATGGAGAGAAAAAAAAAGCTAACTTATTGCACTGGAGTCCTGGAACGTGAATGAAAAAGAGACAAATAACTTTGAGATGTCATTCCTGTAAATGTGTTTTCATATCTTTCAGACATATCAATCTGAATGTAAATGGTCCACAAGCTTGGGTCAATATATCATATATATGTACAAACTTATCCAGTTGCTTCTTCTAAGGGTTGAAGTATTAAATGGCTGTGTCTACCTGGTTCTGACATGAGAATTTACAACTTTAGAATGAAGGGGCTGCAATCTGAATGGAAAGTAGGAAGCAATTGAGGAGTAGTACTACCATATAATCATCCTGCACCACCAGAATATGAAAACAGTGAAACTTTGAAAAGGAATACTCAAAGACAGTGATCAATCTGACATACCACAGTGAGCCTGATTATCACCCACTGTGATGAAATTCCACCTGCCTTAAGAACACAAGAAGTTGGGTGTCCAAAAGACATGTATGTACAAAAAATTACTAATCTTAAAATCATTCTAAAAATCTTGGCTGAAATCACCCCAATTCCACACAAATGTCACATATTTCATTTATCAGGGAAGTGTACACCAGAAACATTCCAGAGCAGTAGGAAGACACAGGTTCACTAGCTCTGAAAAAGATCAGTATTAAAATAATATATACATTTATAAATTGATGGCAGCTAACTAGACTAGAAGTGAGCCAAGTTCATTTCCAGGAAAACTTACTCATCACAGTTCCATGGGGGCTTTTTTGGATATTTTGCTTGCTAGGGACAGCCTAACAGCTGAACTGCAGCTCTTCCAAGCCATGGAACAGCTTTTAAAAAACATAAATAATTTTTTAAAATTCCAAGACAGATGGATCATTGCACCATGCACTACAAACTTAACTTTCCCACTGTATACTAAAGTATCACATGGTTTTCCATTTCCTTCAGCATAGTTTCTCTATACTTGGGGATAGAGAATGTACCCATTAGACTGGCCTCAAGTTGAGCAGGAAAAATGTCATTAGATGGAAGCAACTTCTGCTTAACATTTGTTTGCGTAAATTAAGGGAATAAAACTAATGTTTTTAACTTCTGTGTCTCAAAATGCCTTTCATTGTCATGTACAGAATACCAAACAGAGCTGTGTTATACTATAGAAAGTATTTATTCACCAAGTTACAGCTTTGCAGTACTGCAGCATCATCAACAATTTACTGTCTTGGCCAGGGGTTTAACAACTTAAAACACGATTCAAGCCCAACTCCAAGTTTAATTCATCTAGCCAACACAAATGCAGCTAGTAGACTATTTTACAGTGCTGTATAACAGACTGGAAATCAGCTCTTCACAGGATAAAATATTTCCTTTGTGCCTTAGTGGAGCCAGTACAGTCATTCCCCTGGATAAAGCAGAGAAGCTGGACTTCAGACAAGTTCTATCTACACCATTCTCACCTATATAATCTCTTTCTTACCTGTCCTACACTTTTGCAAGGAGATCACAAAATTCTGACTTAGAATTTTTGCTTAGGTTTCAGGGTTGAGGAGAGAAGCACATATGCTAAAACTTTACAATGAACAGTAAAGCATGCTTGCAGACAGCCAAGGAATGAGGACTTAGAAAACCCTGTTAAGAGAGGAAATTAAAACCATCTAATTCATGGCCACACAAATCCCAACAAATGTGTGATAAGGGTAATCTGGAGTGCCTAAAGCAACAGAGAGTGAGGCAAAGTGACTCGAGCAGAACCTCATGGCTTTAGTTCCCCTGGATATTCAGCACTCTGAGCTGTGGAGCCTGAAGACCTCCAGACCAAGTCCTGTTTCTGCTGCCCTTGCCCCAAATAGCCAACCAAATTCCAGCTATAAAGAAAGCATAAGCACATTTACTACCATTATTTTGTAGGTGACTAAACATCAAGCCAAAGTATCAAAAACAGTCCTGGAGTTCTCTAATCCTTAACTCTCCCAAGCAGAGATCACCAGCTGCAGGTATAAGGGTGAAACTCGGCACATTCATTTTCCAGCCAAGACAATTACCAAGTTTGAGCTTCAGCCCTGGGGACTTCAATGAATGCACAAAGTCCCTGTAATAATACAGGTTTATAGTTCTTAAGACTTTAACTGCTCACACTGAATTTGCAAGTCAGCATCAGGCAGAAGAAACCACAAAACCTTTGCAGAGGGAAACAATCCTCAAAGTTAATTAGCATTAGCTTCACAAAGCATAAGACTAACAACTGGGAAATACAGAAATGCACAGTCTCTGAAGCAGGATATTTCAAAATGAGGAACATTTCATACTTCAGAAGACTGAGAGAGCATCCATTACAATTATGATATTTCATTGGTAGGTACCCTAATTACCCTGAGAGGAAAAAAACACCAACCCCACTCTGATTCAATTTCTGGCATTTAATTCACTTGCTGGGGAATCTCTTTGCTTAACAGGTATTTATGGTATTTTCCTTGCAAAGCACATGTTGCCATGGAGCACTGATCACAGGCAGAAGTAAATGATTCTGCCTTTTTGAACTGCACAGCCTTCACTTCAGGTGCTCTATCTTACTACCTGACAGCTTTAACCTTTTGCTAAGTACACAGGGCAAAACTAGAGTGAGCTGTGGTTATATTTGTTTTGATTTTAGTGAACGGTCTCATCCAAAAGCTACTCTTAAAAGTTTCCCCCATTTTTCACTGGCACTTTGCTTTGACAGAATGGAGTTTCCTTTCCCCAGAGTGAGAAGGTGGCAGATGGGAGAAGGAGGAGGATCCAAGCAGACAGAGAAGTATTGCACAAGACACATGCTGAACTTGTCAACAGAACAAGATTTCTTTACTACAGTGCTTAAAAAAATGAAAGTGCCTGTTTCTTTACTCAAAAAATCTACAGAGTGACACAGTAGCATTCAGGCTTTTTTATTTAAGGGTACCCAGAATTTACCTAGGATGAATCTTGCCTTGCAGTTAACTTGATCAACAGCGTAGTAGCAAGACTGGAGGAATCTGAGTGACAGCAAACCATCATACTACTCCTGCTATAAATGGCAGGCAACACAAGGTTTGGATGTAAGCTGAATACATTTGGATTCCTGCCTCCTTTCATTGGTAGGTGGCAAGATGAGTCTCAGGCCAGAAAAAAAACCTTAAAAATAGTGTGCATGATCTCAGAACAGCAAGGATACTAATTCATGATATGTTTAACATTTTTGCTCTTTTGGGCCTACAGAAATAAGTTCATGTGTGCTTTAAGATTATGGCTGGCCAGATGCACCGAAAAAAGCAGTACAGACTAACCTGATCCTGTCTGCAGTCTCCAATCTGGCACAGGGAGACCTGCAGCTGGCTGCTTCCTGCCTGGCATTTCTCTATGGCAGAAGAACAGAACGGTGCTACTTGGCACTAAAGGAAGACTCCAGCTTAAATAAGCATTCCTAAAGGCTGCTTCCAGTATGAAACCTTTCAATATTCACCAAGAAGTCTCATAATTAAGGACAATGAAGTCATGTTCAGTGACCACAAATCAGATGGTGAGTCCAACAACCCATTGTAGGGCACAGACACCGGTGACAATTTTCCCCACCTCTGTACAGAAGTAACAGATAAAGTAAATACGTTTCTTACCTAAGCAAACATCTGCTTCTCAAAAGGGCCAGAATCATCCGTGCACTGGGTATGCATCATAGAGAACCAGTGAGTGCTTCAAATTTGTCATCCATCACACATTATCCTGCATGCTCAATGTGAAGCACACATTAACATGATGAACTCATATGCAACAGGTATTTCTGAAATAATTCCTTTTGGAAGCCTCAGTAATAGAGCTTCCCTTGAAGTAAAGGTCTCAGATTTGATCTACTATCAGCAGGGAACAGTAACAAATGATGAATTATTCCTTTCAAAACTAGGGAACAATTTACTTTACAGGTGTTGCAAGCATTTATTAAATCAATATCACAAAAAAACACCACACCTTGAAAAATGTAACAGCTCCCAAGATTCTGTTAATAAAACAAAATCCAGCAGGCTACACTGGAAAAAAGTTCTTACCCCTTGAGCATATATACATCTTTCACCACTACCACATCACACACCAAGTGTCCCATGTGCTCATTTGGAAGTACAATATGTTGCAGGGGTCTTTAAGAGATACACCTTTCATCTCATTCAATTTTAAAAGGCTGTGAAATGTTCATAACTGAAAAAAAAAAAAAAAAAAAAAAAAGCAGCACAGGAGGAAACAGTTCAGGAGGAAAAAAATGGAAGTTTGAAAGCCAAATCAAACTATCTTTCAAGGCAAGTTAGCTTCCAACTCAGAATTATATGATTAGCGTTGCTTGTCATCCTGCCCATTTCCTGAGATGTCTCAACTCAGCAAGACAGCAGCTGGTGTCACTGAAAACCAAAGGCATAGGGAAGCCAACCTCCAGTTTAATATCAGACATTCAGCAAAGCAGCTGCAACTCAAATTTGTCACCAAGGTCATGGCAGACTAGTTATTTTTTTTAATTAATATTAAAATGCCTAAAGGAGGGGAAGGGGAGATGATTAATGATGTATCCTGATAAAATAATTTTCCCGTGTTTGACTGAATTGCTGTTCTGAGCATCATCCACAAGGAAAACAAAAAGAAAACTCATGAAGTTCCGAATCCTTTCTATTCAAAAGTCTTAACTGAGAGAAATTTTTTCCTACTAAGAAAAATGACACCTGAAACCTTCTAGCCATGTACATCCTTGACTCATCAGAAAAGTACTGTGTCTGGCATTACAGAATGTGTCATGGGCAGTGGCACTCTGGGGGATTCTCTTTTACAAGGTGAATAACAGGAGATCTGTGAACAGATTATAGGTCACATAACATCCAAACTGAGACTCTGATACATCTTTGCAAAATTCCCCAGAGGAACAGGGGTCTGGAAAGGCCAAAGGGGGGCCATAAAGGACACTGGAGATCATTCTCACAGCTGGGATAAGCACTGGAAATTCCATTGTAGTGCAGCATCCCCTGAGCTGCCTGAAGGCATTTCAAAAAAAGGTGCACAAAAGAGCAAATATGGTGGCCAGGCTCCCTCAGTGTAACCTCCCACTCACTGAGCAACTCACATTTAAAAAAATTAAAGTGAATATGACCCATATATGAAAAAGAGCAGAGCTAAAACTGACTTTCATGTTCATTATGGGCTCATTTGGAAGCTTCACCTGTCCCACCTACTGCCTTGGGCTGGTGCTCCCCACCACAATCACTTCCCAGTCACCTAGTCATTTGTTCCAATACAAGGCTACAGAGAAGGGAGAGCATAAGATGCCAAATCTGAACAAGGGAAGAGAAAACCTATAGCATGAATTCCTGGCATCATGTAAAGGTCCTCCTAGACAACATTTATTTTAGCAAATCAGGGCTAGAAAAAAATACAAAAAAAAGTTTATACTGGGATCAATACATCCTATATTATCTTCTCAAAGTAATTATTCCATTAGATTTGTAGAGGGGAGGAGGGTGTAGGCCAGAACTAAGCTAGGGAAAATGTCACTATCTCATCTGAAAAATCTGCCAGGAAGGCCTCAACATACTGGTTTTCAAAATCATTACAGTTCATGTGTGTTACTGCTGGTGGTGGTGGTTGGGTTTCTTTGCTTTTGAGAACACTGACAGATGTGCTGCCATCCTAGCAAGTTCTGAGCTATCAAATACTCAAGTAATAGAGGCATTTTGCTCCTCAAAGACTGATGGGCACCAAGACCTGTATATGTGGCAGTAGTCTCTCACTTTATTCAGCTTCCTGCTAACCACAGTTATGTTTGAAGCCTCACCATAAAGAATATAACATGCTTGACATGAGTCCTGTGTGATTTACTTGTTCATCAGGAATATATCAACCCTTCTCACTGCTCCATGAGGAACGTTAAATGTTGTATGCTGAATACCTCTTAAAATCCTGTTCATATTGCTTTCTGATCCTTCACACTTTCTCACAGTTCAAATAAACCAAATAATCTAAAAATAAAATGATTGTGAAGACATTTCTCAGAAATAATAAAAGTTCCAGTTTAGCCAAGTTGCTCCTCAGGGACTCTGAAAAAAGCACAGGAAAAAGCACAACAGTGAAATGAGTCTCAAAAGCATTTTTAATTTTAATTACTTTGTTACCTACCTTCTATAAAGAAGTGCTTGAGTGAAACAAGTTCAAAAAGCAAGGACAAGTAAAGGGTAATTTTTATAAATATGCCAACTTTTAATCTCTTTTAATCTCTTTTCATTTGACTTTTTTCCCCTAGTGTTTTTCTTGAATAGTTATCTCTCTAAAGACAATGATTTTTAATAAAATTCTTTATTTTTACCCTGAAAGCTTGCTCGAGGCTTGCAAGCCTGAACAGCTTCTTCTTTGTTATTAGAAGTAAAATAATCTTGCCTGCCAGCTAATATCTCAAGATTTTCTCCACTGCAATTTCAACTACTGTCAAATTCCAAGTCCCAAATCCTAAAGCGGGAAAAGAGAATCTGCTCTTATGGAAAGGTACAGAAACAATTCCCCACCCCACCTTGGTTTACAAAAGCTTCAGGAAGCCTGCTTTGATGTGTGCATTTAGCCCTGTGCAGTTACAGCCACACAGAGCAGTGTTGGCCCAGAAGTGTCCCTGTTTCACCGCAAGCCTGGCAATATTTCCCAGATATCCTTACAACATCATCTCTCAGACTCATGTCACTGTCAAAATCCCTGCCTTCAGCTTTGGCTCTTGAAAGATTTTTCTGATCTTCACAACTGAAAGAGAACAGTAGAACCATATGACCAAAACACACTGCAAAATCCAAAAACTGGGCAGCAAACATGACTTTTAAAGTGCATTTGTGAAAAAACCCAACTCACAGTCAAGCCAATCTCCTACTTCAATCTTTTTATTATGCAGAAAGCTACCCAGAGTATTTAAGATGGTGTTAGTAAAACACACACACACATAAAAAATATCAAAAGAAAAAAGCTTCAGAGATTATTCACTCAGAGCAGGTTACAAAGCTGGTCACAAATATCTACCCGTGTGCTGAGAGAAAGATTTCCTAGTGCTCCATAAAGGATCTGGATAGTGACTACACACTGACACAGGGGTGTCAACCCAAAGTTCTGTAGCAAGAGATTCCCTCCTGGAGAGCCACAAATCTCACAGCAGGGTCAGGGCACTCCTCATTTTCTAAATATAAACCACCTTGCCTTCCTGCCAGCCAGCCATTTAGCTGCAAAATTTCTACTCAGTGATACATTTAAAAGGTCAAGTGTCAGGCTGCTGCATGGACAGAACCCCGAATTACCAGCACAGCTCATTGCAGAGCTGCTCAGCAGAAGGGCACCAAAGCCTTAATTTGTTGCCCTTCCAAGTGCTTTGAGAGCTCCTTTGCTGGGCTTGTGCTTTTACTTGGGTGAACATCTCTGCCACATGCTCTAGAAGACTCCCTAAAGACAGACATTTGTCATTCCTTTTATTTCATTTTATAGCCACCAAACACTTAATCTCTCTTTGGTGACCAAAGATGCCTATTTTTGTGACTCCTGTTTGCTTCCTTGAAAATTCAGGTAAATATGCCCTAGATATATTTGATGTATTTTTCTTCTACTTCAAAATAATTGCTCTGCTTAGAGCCTGCAAGTAAACAAATATGATAAAATCTGATTTGTTTTCTAAATATTCAGTATCCACCCAGCGAACCCTCTGACAAAGGACTGCATGCACCTGTACTGCAGCTCCCTCTCTCAAGAGTCTTCTCATCCTCTGTCATTTTCCAAAACCAGGTGGAAGGACTTTTCCTTTCCACAAATACCTGCAAGGAAGAGCTCCCTACTCATTCAGCTTCAAGCAAAAATTCTTGCTTGGTAGCACTGGCTGGTTGTTTGCTGCCTTCCCATGACAATTATCTCCTCTGGCTGCCACTCACAGCTCCAGCTGGATGGGTTTAGCTGTCACCAGAGGTTAACATTGCTCACTTGCCTCTCTCCCATCTTCGGGAGGGTTCTTGACGCAGCAGATTTATCCCTGTGGATGTGATCCAGTGTCTCAGGAAACAGACTGACATCACACAGGAGCTCAACTCTAGACAAACTCTAAACTGACACCACAGTGATATCTAAAGTTCAGGGAAAAAAAATACAAGAACCATGAGCTTTTTGTACAGCAAAAAAATAACAGTTTTTATCTTTTATCTGCCTAAGCAGCTCTGCATCTGGTAGCAGCAGGAAACCACACTGTAAACAATACGACAAGCACTGCATTATTACCTGTTTATATTCTAAATTATATAAATTAAGATAGAGACACATATACACCACGACTAATTATATTTTTAAATTGCTTCTCTGAAGGGAAGCAATTGCAACTATTATTAGTTGCAATGCAATACTAAAAAAAAAAAAAAAAAAAAAAAAAATATCAGGTCCCTTTAGTCTAGGCAGTTCTAAAATATACTAAAAGACAGTTTTTATTCCAAAGATCTCACAAGGTAAATTGACAAGCTGCACAGAGAAAAGAAGATGCTAAACACAACATTCCAGAGACTTAAGTCACCCAAAATATACATCAATACAGTGACAAAGCCTGCAAGAGAAGGTAGCTGTAAAATCTGGACTTCATTTCAGTAACAGAAGATGCAGTTCAGTCAGATCTTATCCTAGACTCTGGAGTTTCTTTTTAGGGAGTCAATGCAATCCTATTTTCTCTTGTGAATCTAATTAGCTTTTCACAGCAAAATATCCATCCTTTCCTAATAGCCAGCAGCCACTGACTTCAGACAATTCAGTTGGTACAAAGTCATTTTTAGCCTTGTCAGAAGGCTTTTCCAAATGCTCAAATTAGCATTTCCTCATTTCTCTCCTCATCACCTTACACCCACAAATTCATGAGATAGTTGGCAACTTGGCTTTGCATTAGCCCTTGGAATAGAAACACTAAGAGATCAGAGGATCAGATTTTTTGAGTATAACCTGCTGAAAATAACAAAATAATCAGACTTCTGAAATTTGAAATTCAATTTCAGCTTCCATTTTACCAGAAGAAAAAATTAGTTTGCCTGGAGCACCAACAGTATGAAGAAAAGAAACACAAAGTGAGAAGATATTTGAACAACTCGCTGTATCTAAGAGGAAAACTGTGATGTTAAATCTATGTCCAAAGCACTCAGACAGGTGATCAGGTAATGATAGGTATGAGGCTGCTTTTTCTCAACAAATATAACCAAAGGAGCTTATATTTTGAAGAGCTATTTTAACAGCCAAAGCCACATTAAGAGCTAAATGACATATGAAATGGCTCTGCCAGAGAATAAATTTAGAAGGTCAACATAAAACCTGCATGAAAATGACAACAGTGATGGTTACTCGAAGTCCTGCCAGGTACCCTTTAATAAACAGAGAATGTGATTAGTGCTGCAATGCAAAGAGACAGTGTGCTGCAACATGACTCCATGCTGGCCTGCCAGCAAACCTTTACAATACAGTCCCTGGCTGCACTGGGATTTTTCATGCATAATAAATAAAGCAACAGACTAGCAGACTCAGGCTCATTGCTGAACACTAGTGCCCTCCTCTGTGAACGCTGAAGATTCCTCCAGACACCACAGTCACAGAGAGAATTTATGATTTTTCTCCTCGTGACAGACTGCTGAGTCCCCCGGGACGCAATGGCAGACACACGACTATCTGCTGCTTTTCAGGGCAGTTGTGAACATCTAAATAACACTGTCAGCACAAGGCAGGGATCCGTCCATCAGCCTGCACAGTCTCCTTTCCCCACTGGTGCTCGCTCTGCCAGAGAAGTAGATCTTTCATAATCTGCTACAGACCTTCCCCAACTGATGCTTTATACAATAATTTAGTTGGAATTGTGGAACCAAATTATGGAACTCCACTAAAAGTATGGAACCTTGCTAATTAAGAGGTAGTGGCTCGCATGAAGAAACCCTTCAGCTTCCTTATTAAAGAAGATAGAACCAAAGTGTTTGGGATGGCATTAACACCACCACCATTTTAGGATGTGTATCACCACCTCCCTAAGCTTTGATCGTTTTGATCACAATTGTTTTCCAGCTCATAATTGCTATGTTCTTCCAGGATAGGAATTTAAAAAGAAAATCTCAACAGAGCATGGAATAACAGCTCTTTTACTGCCCCTCTAACACTATTGCATATTTTAATTCCAACCATTTGAGGCATGAGCTACCATTTGAGAGGAAGGATGTTTCATCCTAAGTTCCTCTACAAAGACTATTCTTCCATCAAATTTAGTATTGGTTTTTACTCTCCAACTGCAGCTTCAGAAGGATGTGAATTCTCATGTTGTGATACTTACAGCTGTGATTGCACACAAACCATGGAAGACAAAATCCTGAAGCTTGTTCTAATTCACACAAAACAAAAAAGGCAATGGGACACAAAACTAACCCTCTTCTGGAAAGGCTTGTGATTTAGCAGATAGTTGAGATTTGATTTTAAAAATGTAATACTCTTGCATTGAACACACTGAAACTCAGTGTGACCAGCCAGGGCCTTGTCTCCTCACATGTCACTTGTACTTCCACGTGCAAAACACACCTATGGTTGGGTGGCCAGATTTTGGGGTTCATTTTTACTGTTTTAACATTAATTACATGGTGCCCTCTCCACTACCATTAATCATAGGGGAAAAGCAGTGCTGAGTAAGTAAGCTGAACAGGGAAAAAGCCAAAGGAGACAGAGAGAAGTATCAAATGAGTAACAATGACAGGATTCACAAAGCCCAGTTTCTGCTTGTGAACACCACTCCACCACCACCACCTGCATTGACAGTGCCTCTGTGGTGTGGGTCACCACACAGCAGCATCCAAGTCAGGATTTGGGGACAATCTCACTGAAGGATGCTTTAAATCCTCCATGCAAGAAAATGAGCAGAAGTCAGAATTCACTGTGCTGACTATGAAAGTGCAAAGAAAAGCTTTTTGCACTATCTGAAGTAGCCACATGTCCCAACATTTATCCCCTTCAAAACACCACACCAGAAAATGTTAACTTGAAAGATTCACATATTTCTCTTCCAAACAATCAAATTCCCCTTTGTCTTCGTTTGAAAAGACAGGAGTCTGTGAAGGAAGGCAAGGGCCTCCTGTGAAATGGAAAATGTAAACCCCCTCCCTCCGAATTATCCCAATTTCAAAATAAAAAGGCTCTCAGGCAAAGATATGGGAATGGGAATATCAGTTCTTTACTAGGAAAAAACTAAATTAAAAAAAAATGTAATTAGTACAAACAAAACTACTGATAGAGTCAGAAACCTGACACCCTGAGGAGTCAGGGTGTTGGTGATAGTCCAGTTAAATGGTGGCTGCTCCTCCTGCAATGCTGCTGAAGCAGTGATCCAGTAGAAGGGTGTGGTTTTCTCAGAAGGTCTGATGATAGAGTAGATGGGCCTGGTCTTCCTCTGGGAATCCAGTGAAGAGGCTGCCTTGCTGTCTCAAGAAATGCTGATTTTATGCAGGTAGGGATGCTTGGCTCCTCCCTCTGGGTGGAGCATCTTACAATGGGATGATGTAAGTTTCCCAGTCATGCAGTGAGCCATTCAATGGCACATTAACAGAAGATATCTCCCCAGAGGGGGACATTGCTCTTGGAAGAGATAAGAAAACTGCCTAACAGAAGATACCTGCCCCGCCTCCGACAGATGGCAAATAGAATATATGCTTATCTTACAAGCCAGGACAATATCCACCCCTTATTCTATTTCCATCTGCATCACAATGAAATTTTACACCCAGTTCTCACTTAAGACTAGGTTCCCCTGTGGTATACAACGGGTTTCCCCATCTTTCTGCATTATCCACCAAGTGTAACCAGGTCCTTGAGCAAAAACAATCCCATGGATGGGTTTGTCTTTGCCTGAGGTGGGATTAATCCAAACAGTTTTTCCTAAAATATCTTTCATATGTACTACATCGCCATCTACTGTGTGCAAGGGTTCTGACTGGGCAGGACCAGCTCGACTGACGGACCCTCGGGTGTTGACCATCCAGGTTGCTTTTGCCAGGTTCATTTCCCAGTTTCTAAATGTTCCCCCACCAAGTGCCTTCAGGGTAGTCTTAAGGAGTCCGTTGCACCGTTCAACTTTGCCGGCAGCTGGAGCATGATAGGGAATATGATATATCCATTTGATACCATGTTCTCTGGCCCAGGTGTTGATAAGGCCGTTCTTGAAATGGGTGCCGTTGTCAGACTCGATTCTCTCAGGTGTGCCATGTCTCCACAGGACTTGCTTTTCCAGGCCTAAGATGGTGTTCCGGGCAGTGGCATGAGGCACAGGGTAGGTCTCCAGCCATCCAGTGGTGGCTTCCACCATGGTCAGCACGTAGCACTTGCCTTGGTGTGTCTGAGGCAGTGTGATGTAGTCAATCTGCCAGGCCTCCCCATACTTGTACTTGGACCACCATCCACCATACCATAGGGGCTTCACCCGCTTGGCCTGTTTGATGGCAGCACACGTCTCACAGTCATGGACAACCTGAGAAATGCTGTCCATGGTTAGATCCACCCCTTGGTCTCGTGCCCACTTGTAGGTGGCATCTCTGCCCTGATGACCTGAGGCATCATGAGCCCATCGAGCCAGGAACAACTCCCCCTTATGGTGCCAATCTAAGTCTATCTTTGACACCTCTATTCTTGCTCCCTGATCTACCTGCTCATTGTTTTGGTGCTCCTCATTAGCCCGACTTTTGAGGACATGGGCATCTACATGACGGACTTTCACCGTTAGTTTCTTCACCCGAGAGGCAATGTCTTTCCATGTATCAGCAGCCCAGATTGGTTTTCCTCTACGTTGCCAGTTGGCCTTTCTCCACCTTCCCAGCCAGCCCCACAGAGCATTGGCTACCATCCACGAATTGGTATAAAGGTAGAGCTTTGGCCACTTCTCCCTTTCAGCAATGTCCAGGGACAGCTGAACGGCCTTGAGTTCAGCAGTTGGCTCGATCCACCTTCTCCTTCGGTAGCTTGTGCAACTTGTCGTGTGGGGCTCCATACGGCTGCTTTCCACTTCCGGTTCATCCCTATGATGCGACAGTCAGTGAAAAGAGCGTAGCGTGTTTCCTCTGCTGGTAGTTGGTTATATGGTGGAGCTTCTTCAGCCCTTGTCGCTTGTACCTGCTCCTCGTCGTCAGTGAGACCAAAATTTTCACCTTCCAGCCAGTTCGTAATTATCTCTAAAATCCCAGGGCGATTCAGGTTTCCAATACGGGCACGCTGGGTGATGAGGGCAATACATTTGCTCCATGTGGCGTCTGTGGCATGGTGGGTAGTAGGAACCTTTCCTTTGAACATCCACCCCAGCACCGGCACTCGGGGTGCCAGGAGGAGTTGTGCTTCCGTGCCAATCACCTCCAAGGCGGCTTGAACTCCTTCGTAGGCAGCCAAGATTTCCTTCTCTGTGGGGGTGTAGTTGGCTTCGGACCCTCTGTAACTTGGGCTCCAGAATCCCAGTGGTCAGCCTCGAGTCTCACCGGGCACCTTCTGCCAAAGGCTCCAGGACAAACCATTGTTCCCAGCTGCAGAGTAGAGCACATTCTTGACTTCTGGTCCCATCCTGACTGGGCCAAGGGCTACAGCATGAGCGATCTCCTGCTTGATCTGGGTGAAGGCTTGTTGCTGCTCAGGGCCCCAGTGGAAATCCTTCTTCTTGCAGGTAACCAGGTACAGAGGGCTCACAATCTGGCTATACTCGGGAATGTGCATTCTTCAAAAACCTATGGCACCTAGGAAAGCTTGTGTTTCCTTTTTGCTGGTTGGTGGAGACATCGCCATGATCTTGTTGATGACCTCAGTGGGAATCTGGCGCCGTCCATCTTGCCATTTCGCTCCCAGGAACTGGATCTCTCGGGCAGGTCCCTTGACTTTGCTCTTCTTGATGGTGAAGCCAGCTTCTAGCAGTATCTGGATGATCCTCTCACCTCTTTCAAACACTTCTGCCGCTGTGCTCCTCCACACAATGATATCATTGATGTATTGCAGGTGTTCTAGAGCCTCACCCTTTTCTAGTGCAGTCTGGATCAGTCCATGGCAGATGGTAGGACTGTGTTTCCACCCCTGGGGCAGTTGGTTCCAGGTGTACTGCACGTCCATCCAGGTGAAAGCAAATTGAGGCCTGCATTCTGCTGCCAGAGGAATGGAGAAAAATGCGTTAGCAATGTCAATAGTAGCATACCACTTTGCTGCCTTGGACTCCAGCTCATACTGGAGTTCCAGCATGTCCGGCACAGCAGCGCTCAGCGGTGGAGTCACTTCATTTAAGCCACGATAGTCCACAGTCAATCTCCATTCTCTGTCAGATTTGCGCACAGGCCAGATGGGGCTGTTGAAGGGTGAGTGGGTTTTGCTGACCACCCCTTGGCTCTCCAGCTCACGAATCATTCTGTGGATGGGGATCACAGCATCTCGATCCGTCCGATACTGCCGGCGGTGCACTGTCGAGGTCGCAATTGGCACGCGTTGCTCTTCCACCCTTAGGAGTCCTACTGCAGACGGGTTTTCTGACAGTCCAGGCAAGGTGTTTAATTGCTTAATGTCCTCTGCCTCTGCAGCAGCTATTCCAAAAGCCCACCTGAGTCCCTTTGGCTCTTTGTAATAGCCGTTCCGGAGGAAGTCTATGCCTAGAACACATGGAGTGTCTGGGCCAGTCACTACAGGATGTTTCTTCCACTCCTTCCCAGTCAGGCTCACCTCAGCTTCCACCAGCGTCAATTGCTGCGATCCCCCTGTCACACCAGCAATGGAAACAGGCTCCGCCCCCACATGTCCCAATGGTATCAGAGTACACTGCGCACCAGTATCAACTAAAGCATCATATTTTTGTGGCTCTGATGTGCCAGGCCATCGGATCCACACCGTCCAGAAGATCCGTTTTTCCCATGCCTCTCCCTGGCTAGAGACAGGGCCCCTCTAACCCTGGTTATTATTCCTTTCCTGGGCATACATACTAGAGGTTCCTTCAACGGGGTCTGACAGATCGTACCTGACAGCTTGGTCATGGGAGGTTGAGGCTACCTCACCTTGGTGGAACTCCCCCGGTTAGTTTCCCTCCTTGAGTTAACACACCTGTGCTGCCAGGACAGAAGTGGGTTTCCCATCCCACCTTCCCATGTCTTCCCCATGGTCACGCAGGAAGAACCACAGATTAGCCCTTGGGGTGTACCCTCTCTCTCTATCTGGGGAATGTTGGGCTCTGACTTTGGGGCCTGTGACTCGCAAGGGTGCTGCATTAACCTTCCTAATCTCCTCCCTCATCTCCTCTTTGAACTCCTTAATCACAGCTGAGATATGAGCCTGCATTGGGCCATTAATCATACTCTCATAATTCCTAAGTTTGTTGGCAACAGAACCCACTGTCTCTCGGTTAGTGTCAGCATCGATTGTTGCGATGCAAGTGGTGTACTGAGATGGCCCAAAATTTGCTAGACACCACAGCATTTGCCCTGAGCACCTGACCTTGTCGGGGTCATTATCATGCTGTCCATCCCTCCCAAAGAGTACTTCCAATACTGCCACTTCCCTCAGCTGTTGGATCCCTCCCTCAAGGGTCTTCCAGCGCATTCTATGATGGTGCTCCTGCATTCTCTCCCTGTGGACAAACTTCTCTCTGACACTCATTAAAAGCCGCTCCCAGAGAGAAAGGGACCCTGGCTCCCTTACAAAAATCTGATTCATACCTGAGTCCTGGGTCAAGGGTCCCAAGTTCCTTGCCTCACCACCACCCAGCTGGATGCCTGTACCCATAAGGTCCCAGACCCAGAGTAACCAGGTAGTATAAGCCTCACGTCCTCGTCACACAATGTCTTTGTGCAAATTACAGAGACTTTCGTATGTCAGGGACTCGGTGATGATCGCAACCTCTGGCTCCCCTGTGGGTTGTGAGGTTCCTCCATTCCTATCCCTATCTGGGTGCTCTGCTTTCATCTTAGACCTCCTTGTTTCTACCAGGGCAACTGCTGCTGGCTGGGACTGCCTTTGTGGTTTAGCTGGAACCTGGACAGTTGTAACATCTGTGGGTTCCACAGCTGTACTATTAGACTGTCCCTCTTCAAGGCAAAGGGAGGGTTTCTCACCAGCTGGGAAAATGCACTCCTTTAGCATCTCACGTATCTCCTTAACCAGAACCTTCACCCAATCTGGGTGGTTCATTTCTGAGGCGGGCTGTGGGGCAGGGTCGGGCTCTGGAGCAACAGCATCTCTAGTCTCTAGGGCAGTGTCAGGTTCTGCAGCAGCATCCCTAGTCTCTGATGTAGGTGTCAGGGTAGTTATCCAGGTTAATCTTCCTTTATCTCTGAGTGCTAAATATAACAGGCTTAGCAGGCATATCAGCAACACCACCCATTGTATGATATCATTAGCCTTTAGAGTGGATCTTAACCCTTCAAAAACTGGTGGAGCAGACCCAAAAAGATGGTTAAAAGGTTGGGAGAAAATTTCCCCCAGTGTCATTTCCTCACAGTAGGTACCATTATTAAAGTAACCCCAAAAAGTAACCCCAGAGCTAGTGTGTGATAGCTCTGAATCCATGTACCTGCCTTCCAGAGGAAGTTAGAGATCCATGAATTCCTCACCATATTAACCCATAAGCCAAACCGAGTAACAGCCACAGCAGCCTTAGTTATAGGACCCATGTCTAGGTAAGGGCCTACAAATGGAAGAAATACAGCCACGACCATGTGCCACCCAAACCAGGGTAAACTAGACCACATGGTGACACTTAAAGATGTTTCTATACCAGCACACACAAAAAAATTAGATTACTTAAGAACTGTTAATCCTTTTTTCCTCTCAGTGCCCTCAGGCCCCACGTTGGATGCCAAAATCTGTCTGGATTTGAAAAGACAGGAGTCTGTGAAGGAAAGCAAGGGCCTCCTGTGAAATGGAAAATGTAAACCCCCTCCCTCCACAATTTTAAAATAAAAAGGCTCTCAGGCAAAGATATGGGAATGGGAATATCAGTTCTTTACTAGGAAAAAACTAAATTTAAAAAAAAATGTAATTAGTACAAACAAAACTACTGATAGAGTCAGAAACCTGACACCCTGAGGAGTCAGGGTGTTGGTGATAGTCCAGTTAAATGGTGGCTGCTCCTCCTGGAGTGGCAGATGAAATGTGGCTGAAGCGGTGATCCCGTAGAAGGGTGTAGTTTTCTCAGAAGGTCTGGTGATAGAGTAGATGGGCCTGGTCTTCCTCTGGGAATCCAGTGAAGAGGCTGCCTTGCTGTCCCAAGAAATGCTGATTTTATGCAGGTAGGGATGCTTGGCTCCTCCCTCTGGGTGCATCTTACAATGGGATGATGTAAGTTTCCCAGTCATGCAGTGAGCCATTCAATGGCACATTAACAGAAGATATCTCCCCGGAGGGAGACGTTGTTCTTGGAAGAGATAAGAAAACTGCCCAACAGAAGATACCTGCCCCGCCTCCGACAGATGGCAAATAGAATATATGCTTATCTTACAAGCCAGGAAACCCCTTGAAGTCTCCTTTAAAGTTGGACTTCAACAGAACGTAATTAGCTTTTAAAACAAGCACTTCTCCCTAGATTTCCTCCAGTATCTTTTGTTTAAAAGATTTCCATTAGTTTATACAGGTTGAGAAAATTACTAAAAGCAAGACCAGAAAGGGATATAATACATTACCAAGGCTTTGGGGAGACAGACTATAGAACTATCATTCTTGTAATGATTTCTGGGCTTTTTTTTTTTTACTACCTCCAGAAGGCTTGAATAAAATTCCATGGTTTAATTTTTACTAAAATAAGACATTTGCATTTGAGGTTCTTCATGGCATTTTGTCCTGCGTTCTGTGGTTGCAGCACAGTCAAGGCATTGCTGCATTCAATAGCATCTCTACTTCTGCACAGTTAATATTGCTTTATTACTTAAGTTGCAGCATTGCATGAGCTACGTGTTCTCTTAAAAGGTACTATTCTCTTTTTCAAAAAATGAGCATCAAGCTCTTACTGGGGATTTGGTAGGAAACTGCTAAGAGCATTCTCCATAAATAACGTTTTTACACACAGGCTTTTTAGGGTAAGAATCAAACCTCCTTATCTTTTCAGTGCTGAAAACACTATAGATTTCCAAACCTGGAAATAGCCTAGCTTTGTCACAGTGATTTAGTTCCATTATGTATTTCAGTCATTCAAAAACTCTGTCTCAGTATCACAAAGTTCAGCACTAACGTTGCAGCTATCACATTCAGGTTGCAAAGGTACCTTTGTGGTGCTCAGTAAGTACATACACAGTTTTCAGTGTAGCAAGGTGGTTTTCAGATATGTTATGCAACATTTATTAAATAACTACTAATTTCTTTCAGTACAATTAAGATGATTAACCCTTGATTGAGGTGAAAAGTGCAAGATCTTTTCTTGCCAGGCAAGGATTATTGTTCTCAAGTGAAAAGTCATACAAGCATAAAAAATATTACAATGCTTACGAAGTTTAGAATTAATTTCACAGTACAACCCCAAATGAAGATAAAAATGAGTTTTCACCAAGGTCTAGGAGTGAAAATGTTTACACTTTTTCATGTACTAATAGCAACTTTTAACTTATTAAGTTTAGAAAAGTGGGTACATTTCAAGACAATCCACATCTCATTCTCCTTTATATCAAACATTTACCTCATGATCAAATGAAACCAAAATACTACCAATATAGCCACAAAAAAAGGAGCAAGTGCCATCACAGTGAAGAGAACAGACAAATTTTGCAGTGACTTCAGTAGAAGAAAGCAAGAAAAGAGAATTCAAATAACTGAACTGCACAAATGGATGCAGACTATATAAAGTCACATGCAAAAAACTAACTGCTTACTAGCCTTACAAATCAAACAGCTTTGTATCACCAGCAAGATGACTGGAACACTACTTCAGCATTTGTGGAATGAATCATAAATCCAGCCTCTCCGTCCTAGAAATGTTTCTATTTAAAACATGATGCAACAAACAAAGCACAAGCACATTTGTATATACAACCAGAAATACTGACTTGAATATTATACTGTTAAAGGTTTTTCAGTTTACCTGTCATACTGAACTTGAATTATTTCAATTGAGTCAATCACTCAAGCATTTAAGAAAGATCTAATCTAATCTAATTAAGAAAGATATGGATTATATAGTTGTTATAAATGAACTCTGCTTGAATGGTAAGTTATTAGAAAATTGTACAATCAAGTAGACGCATTCACGGAAATCCGTGTGATTTCTTTTAAGGACTATAACAGCTGACAGCTTTGAACCAAGAGTGGCCAGTGATCAGAGAAATCCTACCACAGAATGCTCTAAAAAGTCAACCTTTTAAAAGCATATGTAAAATTCAATTCAGGGAAAATTGTACCATAGTTCTTTAGTTCAAAAAATTTGCAACATCACATTTCTGTTGTTCTTAAAATAAAACTGACTGGCTTCCAGCACTGATAATTCCCCCATTGAATTCAATGAGCATAGCACACAGCTTAGATAGACATATGGTGTTCTTTACATATGCAAAGTTCTTCATTTATTCTAACTTTCTTCTAGAATTTCTTTCCCCAACCCATTTTTCCAGAGATTTCTGCCTAGAAGGCAGAAAGCTTAAAACGACATAAGCAGAGAGAAGGTTGTTCAAACTCAGTGCTTTATTTTTTACTTAAAACGACATAAGCAGAGAGAAGGTTGTTCAAACTCAGTGCTTTACTTTCATGTACTGCTGAAGGAATCTGCCAGCAGTACATTTTTACCTCATCAATTCAGCAAGAAGCAAGATTGCTCTTCAGTCAACATTCAGAAGCACCAGCCTGACAATTAATACAAGCATGTGACACTGAGCAAGTAGGGAGAAGGCAAAAGGAAAAATCTTTTCTTATATTCAGCCATAAACTTAATAGGACTTAACAAGTTCAAAACAAGGTTTAACTGGAGAAGGATAATTAGGAAATATACTACACTAGATATGGAAATAAAGAAAATGCCACCTTTGTGGACACTTAACAAAACCTAAAAAATTAGAGCATGGAAAGCAGGTTGAATACCAAATAGCTGCTTTTCTCTACCTCTGTCAAACCACACTTTAGAAAATTAAGGAAATTCTTTACTTGGCATCTCAACGCATCAGTCACAGCAATCAAAAACATCTATGTGGATGGAGTGCTGCTTCATTTCCAGCTCTCATTAGCATAGAATTCCTTTCTTCATCTGTCTTGCCCATAATTATGGGGATAATTATGCTGACCTCCTTTATAAAGCGCTCAAAAATCTACAGTTAAAAATGTTCCCAAACAAGTAATTACATAGAATAACAATCGTGTATCAAACTTCAGTTATCAACTCATCACATGAAAGCAAGAATCTGATTGTTCCTGGAATTAGTACACAAAATTCAATTTCTCCACCGACATTAGCTTCCTAGTACTTCCATCATTATTACTACAGCTGCATTATGCTAAAATGCACTAAAGAACCTGTCTACCACTGACTGACATTTTGAAGACTTTCCAAGCTTTGAACAACAAAAGACCCAGGACTCTTTTCAGCAATAATTTCCATGTTAACAATTTCCATCTTGTTAAACAAAGATACTTTTGACCAGCATCAAGCTTAGATGCTATTCTGAATCTGCAGCCTGGATTGTTGCAATGGCTCCAACCTAAAACAGGCTGTAACACTTTGCAGATGTATTTTCCTGTTACATCCATCAACCCCTCTGTCCTTACAGGGGTTGGTCTACAAGGCCACAATTTCATCACCACCACTTACTGTCACCAGTTTCTCTTCTTCTTTCCTCTACATCTATAAGTTACTTTCCTCCTTTCAGCTGCCCATAATCATTCAATATGTTTGATGTACACGTTTTTCTTTCATCTTGTGCAACTGAAAATGAAAAAAAGGTGAGAGGATTTGTTATAAAATTAAGCTACTTACCAACTATTGCCAGATTATGCTCTGAGCCACATGCAATCTGAAAAAGAAATACGAATGACTAAATCAAAACCTGCCTTCCAGTAAGAAGACAGTCACAGTTATGACAGGAAATTAAAAATTAACCCGAAACAAACAACTAAAATTTGTAGGGTGCAAAATCAAGGTTGTGTTCTCACTCTTAAATGGAATTTCATTTGTAGCCTCCCTTGGGGGCTTAGTGGCAGGAGTGCATGTTTGTTTGTTTAATAAAGAGGTATTTTCTTTTCAAAGACAGACATTTCAACCCTTTCAAGCAAGACTGGCCATGATTCTGCAAAAACATCACACCTTTGGCAACACCACCCACTGGATCCAACAAGAGGCACAGAGCAAACAGAGATTAATCCACAGAGAGACAGCTGGGAATCAAAAGGGTGATGAAGATCTCCATCTCCTCTTAGCTATACTGTTTTTCCAGCTGACCCCTGAGGAACTGCTCAAAGTATACAGGCCTCAGTGTAATAAACCTGAGATGATATGATCCCTATGGTCATTTGCCTAGAATAGAGAAAAACTACCCTGGAACTCAACCCTTCTGTTAGCTCATTAATGATGGAAATCAGTTATTAATTTCTTTTCAAAGCAAACTAATAGTTCAGGTATTTTTCATCCTTCTTTGTAGCTGCTGTGAACATGTCTGATGTTTAAGTTGATTTGGTGTAATGAGTTTTTGTAAGTTGCCCACCAATGATGGTAACACAGGCACCAAGAGCAGTCCCCTGTCCTCACTGCAAGGGCTTTTTTTTTTTCCCCACAGAATTTCTTTTGCAAGGTCACCACTGGCATAATTGTCTGATGTAAGAGGTTTAACTTCACACAAGGTTGCTCTGCTGAGTGTCCTCAAGTCTTTAATTTAAATAAAAGCAACCCCCTCAAAATCCTGTACCCAGTTCACTGTCTTGAACTTGCCCATTATACCTAATACTAAGCTGGAGAAAATTAATAAGCACATTCTTCTTAAAGTATATTTGCAATGGCAAAATATAATGCAGGAGTATATGCTCAATTATATTAAAAAATAGAAGTCCATACCATCAAAAGTTTATATGGTTCGGTGCATGCATAACTTTATAACTTTTACAGCCAGAGAAACGGCTATAATCACCTCCATGTCTAGAACATAAAACCACAGAAGTTAATAAAAAAAGCCTTGTGCTCAGCTCACTGTGCTTGAGTATTTACTGGTGAAGAGACACCCAAGACTGACACACTGAGTAGCTTGAGCTCTTGTGTTACAAATGAACACCACAATCACTACTATTCACATTTTACCCACATTTTATCCGTGTCACAACTGCTACATGAAAACATTTGGGCAAAGTCATCCCAACACAACAATGGGAAGGAAGAAGAAAAAGGCTCTTTAGAATAAAGGTGCTTAAACAACACATTAAAGCATTTGGGAAAACGGGGCAAGAAAAATAATTCAAGTCACAGCACATTCCAGCATGGCCTTATCTTCAGAAAAATCAAGACAAAGCAGTAGGAAAAGCAATGCCTTTGCAAGAGCACTAGCAGGACTGCATTGAGTCCTTTATTCCACAATACTGCAAATAGGAAAAGCTCCAAGTCCCAACCATTAAAATACATAAATTACTGCCATATCCCAGATCACTATCCTCACCACTAGACTGAGCCCTATACAGCACCAGGACTGCTCCTAATGCCTATTTACTGGCTAATGCTCCCACCTGTGCTTCTCAGGTTTATAAGCTGATGCCATGGCAACAAGATCCACACATGGAAGCACATGCAAAGTCTTTCTAGCAAAAAAGCAAAATTCTCATCTTCACCATGTGCTGAAAAATGGATATACTGAAGTCACTGCTAATAGAATAAATAAATTTTATCTGAGGTGTGAATAATCTTGGTTAATTCCCTAGGAAATACACTGACAGAGGCAGAGATTCAAAAGCATTGGCACAAAAGAACTGCTCAGGCTGGTGGCTGACACTGCCAGGACCTGTTCCAGAAACACTACATTTAAAAAAAAGGGGAAAAAAAATAAAGCCCCACACAAACAAGGTGTTATTTAGATTGTAAAAAAACACCCCTGACAAAGAAGCCTTTTTTTTTTACTGCATCCAATAGCAGCAGGTACAGAGCCTGCAAAGCAGATAAAAGAATAGTGGCAATCTCAAACAGCTTTGCTCATGTAGCTGTTACTCTGGCCACCGTTCAGAGCCTCCCTCCCAGAGCCAGCTATCAGCTGTGAGGGACTCAATCAAACTGCTGTGTTATTCAGACTGGCCAGTCCTTGGGATCTGCCCCCAGGGCAGCCACTCATGGCCAACATGCTGCAGCTCTGGGGCTGATGGGGCACAAGCTACTGCAAAGCACAAAAACACCTCTTCTGGGGCGGGTAAAAGGAACCTCAGTGAAGTGACAGTTTTGTTAAAAACAACTGAAACCAAGTAAAATCACAAGGTGCAGAAGGCAGTGCCCTGGATTCACCCTCAACAGCCCAGAGCAAAGACAGCACACACCATGTACCAACAGCAGTTCTGTGCTCCAAAGTAGAATTTGCTCAATTTAGAGCACAAGGTTCACCACACCTCTGCCTTATCACAGGGTGTCACCACCTGACAACGCAGATTGACTTTGTAGGAACCCCCAGATAAAAAAAAAACAACCTTAGAGAGCTCTAAATTTAGCTTCCTGGAACACCTTGTCCATCATCCATGCTTCTTGCTACAGGCTATACCATCCACCCACAGGATTCCTGCTGGCCTGCACACCTATGCCTCTGGAGCTCAGGAGGGACCACACCACTGAGGTGAGGCAAGGTTGCCACTGCTTAACGTACATTGAAGCCTTGCAGGTATTTCACATCTTTCTTACAAGAAAGTTTAAAATGTGGCACCCCGTTTTCTCCGTGACTCCCCACAAGGCAACAATCAGCCAGGAATGATTGATTTATTTGCAAATACAGACCAGCCAGAACAGCATTGCTGAACAGATATTTTATGCTTACATTAGATGTAATAATCTCTGCAGTCAGTGCAGGTCACTGGGAGAAGCCTAGTATTTACTGCAGTAGCTATAATTTTCTGGCTACTTCTCTTCTGTCCCCACCCCCAATATGCTGCAGAGAAATTAAATTCCAACAGACATCTGCATGCTTCCAGTGGTTAGTACATTCAGGGATGCTTATAAACACACAATAATGCTTTCTAATTGGGCAATAATTTTACATTATGTTTTAACTGAAAAAAAAATCACTGAACTTAATGACAAATCAGAGAGACCGTTACTGAGCAAAGCATTCTGTGAGTTTTAAGAAACCCAACTCCCTACACAGTAAACAATTCACATTAAAGTTCTCAGTTTGAAGGAAAATTTGAGAAGTTGTAAAGGATATTGTGATCTCTATATAAATGATCTCATGGCATGTGACAAATGCCTATAAGGCAGCCAAAGAATGCTTAGGGACCATTTCACCCAGAACTTATTTACCTTATTATCTGTGCTCTTTCAACCATACATAAATTGTTTGTTTCTTCCCTTAAAATGTGTGTTAGCAAGCTGTTTTGTACCTGGCGATGGCTGTGGTTCAGATCCATCCATCCATCCAGAATTAACACGTCTGGTGTAAGCAGCCAAGGGACCAGCATTTTATTAATAATAAATAGTATGATAAATAGCACAATCACAGACATAAGCTGCAAGGATGGTGAGGAAAGACCTTAGCACAGCAACCACAAACTCTGTGCAAAACACCAACACCTTTCTGCAGCCTACAAATATGCTTATGGCCCAATCCTAATAAAAATTGACTGAATGTAAAATCAATGGGTTATGCAAAAAAGATAAAATATTTAACTTAAGAATAAAATATTTTTCTATCTTAAAAGCACTACATGAAGAAGTAAAATAATGTTTAGTACATGCTATATAAACATTCCCATATATACCTCGGGGTGTGTATAGATATAAAAAAGAAATATATATGCATATTAGGAAAAGGTTATCTACTAAACAAGATATTTATCAGGCAAGAAAGTTCAGACAGAGCACCACTGTTTCTGTCTGGGATAGAGATCTCACCTTTGCAGACAGCAAACGAACACATACAGGACAAGACTCCTGTGGATATTTAGACATGCAGTCTCCCTTGGATTTCAAAAGGTAATTAAGAGACAAAAACACCTTTTGCCAGCCATACCCTAAGGGACTTCTGAGTACTGTAACAAAACAAGTCTGACAAAGTGTATAAAAATCCAAGTTTCAGGCTAGTACCATGACCACAAGGCTATTCTTTCTTTTCTTTCTGTAACCCAGGACTTTGAGTGCAACCCAGGAAAAAAATTGAATCAGAACTGCAGGCAAAGTCAATTCCCGCTGCAGCAGAGGGGAAGGGACAGTACAGGAGAGGGTGCAAGGCAGAGGCACAGGGAGCTAGCCTCACAAGAGGGATTGCAATATGAAAAATCACAAGCGTCCAAACATCAAGGTATTAAGCTAGAGCAACAAAAATACCTCAATATCATTTATTTTTGTTTCACCACCCTATAAATGCACATTAATTCTCTTCAGTGCAATTATTTCCCAAAACATGAAAGGCTGTGGAGGCTTCTATCACTTCTTAGAGGTGAGAGCATGATGTGCAAAGATTTTTAAGGATGAATGAAGATCTGATGTTTAAGTTGCATGAAAATTCTAGTTTCTAGCTTCCTAATGGCACCAAAGTTCTTTTTCAGGGAGAGAGAGGGCAGGGGGCAAGGGAAGGAAACCTCTGAAAAGGTGGGGACGTAAGTACTTTTATCCAGGACTTTAGCCATGGTATCTCATGTCTTTTGACAAATTTCACCATAAGGAAATTGTCAGGCCAGAAGATGGCAAATTTTATTCCTTCTGAGATCAGAAGTCCTAATGGAAGGAGAGGAGGTGACCGAGAGACTGCAGATCAAAGCTTACGTAAGGCAGGGGAATCTTCTCTCCTGGAGCTGTTCTTCCGTGCCCTTGATTAATGTGTCCTAACAACAATTTGTACTGTTTGACACCCTCGGTGCAACTACATTTGTATGCAGAATTCTATTGATGTGTAAAAATAAAGTAAAAGGAATCTAATTAGCAAAGCTGTTCTGCTTCCAATCATCCTTTACTAGGAACTCTGTGCTCCTCTTCTGGATCATTTGACTCCTGATTGATAAGAAATCAGCTTGCTAATCTAGTCACATTCCTTGGCGAGCATAAGATTAAGTTCAGTTTAATGCAGAACATGTTCTTAGGTGTTGGGTGCAGCAGATGAAAAGTAAGAGGGCTAGTGTCCTGTAGATCACAGGATATTTTCCATTTTTCATCAAATAATCTTATTTTCTACTTAACACAGACTTTTTTTTGTAGTTGTGTGATTGGCTTTTTAGTCTTTATGTAGTTTTACTTTCCCCTACAACAAGAAAATTCACAATAGAATTTAAAATGAACGCACATAATAAGGTCTGGAAGAAAGCATTTCTTCTCAGAACACACCTGACCTAAAGCTAATGTACCATATGAGTGGACCTTTGCAAGCATGGAGGAGAAGAGGAAGCATTAAGGCACTGCCAGGGTGCAGTGAGCTTTCAAAGGAAGATTTTAC
Source organism: Vidua chalybeata (assembly GCF_026979565.1). Lineage (NCBI taxonomy): Eukaryota > Metazoa > Chordata > Aves > Passeriformes > Viduidae > Vidua > Vidua chalybeata. The sequence goes on along the minus strand of NC_071535.1, from coordinate 49,110,124 downwards.
AGCTCCCTGTAGCTTCCAGAGTTATGATCTATGTCCTCCCTGCCTGAAAGTAATTCCAAGCCTGCATCACTTGTAGCACAAGACACAAAATGCTTTTCTCCCATGCAGCATTTCCCTTGCTTCTCTACTGTTTTCAGAGTCCCATCTTCCATCACTCAATGCCCTGCCCTGCCAACTGTCTTACAGTCACCAAAAAGCCAGTCGGCCAACATCAAGAGCTTGCCTTCACACCCTCCATGCCATTTGACACATATGTGTCTCTGCACACCTTCCCTCTCCATGACACTAACCACAGGTGAGAAATGGCTCTGCTCTCCACTGACTGAGCACCACACTTCCAGGAATGCCTTCTTGTGGTAACAGGGTGCAGTTGAACTTGTGTGATTCAGTCGGTGCACCTTGGGTCTCAAGTGCTTGCACAAGACGAAACATTTGTTAAGTACAGAACAAAAAACAAAAAAACAAAATAAAACAAAACAAAAACCCAAACAAACAAAAAAAAAAAACCCAAAACCAAAACCAACAAACAAAAAAAACCAAACCAAACAAAAAACCACCAAACCACAAACAGCAACAACAAAAATATTTAACCACCCACACATGCACAAAAACCCCCCAAACAGCCAAAATAAAACCACATACCAAAAACTAACTAATGTTTTAGTATCAGAGAGGAAACACCACAATCCCAAAACCCTGTCATTAGTGTGTGGTAGATAGGGACAGGCGAACGGAAAATCTCGGGATGTGACAGAAAGCAAGACCCTTCCCCCCTCATCCTGCTATAAGTGATCAATCACCCCTGAAGCATGCAGCCCCTCCTAACTCCAGTAGTTTTCCACTCCTTACTAACCCTAGCCAGACCCACCATCCCCTTTTGACGTAGTAAAGCCCCCTTGACTATTTAACCCCACGAGATGAGATAATAAACGCCATTTGACCATCCACCACATTGGTGTCTGTGCATGTCAGTGGACCGAGTGACCCGGGCGAGGCCGGGTCGCCGTGCTGTATCTTGAAACCAGGTCGCCCGCCTTCTCATCAGAAGGCGACATTAGTGATAAGGCACAGGAGATGAAAATAAAAGAAGGAAAGGAAAGCTAGTTCTTAAAGCAGCCAACATTTTCTCTAAAGGTTTACATCACAGTAACACACGTGCACCTCCTAAGCCTACTTGAAGGGAGGTCACATTGCAAAACTGGGCACATTGAAAATATTTTAATTCACATTGAAAAAATTTAATATTGACTATTTGCCTAAAGCTGAGAATGGAAGGACTGAGGAGGTCAACACAGAGTAAGATTTGTGTCCACCTATGAAAAAAACCTCATCTTTAGATGACTCCAGAACAACAAAAAGTCCTGAGATCTCAGAGAGAACACTCAGTGGTATTAGGTATTAGTCGAACGACAAGAATGCAGCCAAAACAAGTGTGATAAAACTCTTTACAAGTCAGCAAGGTCAGCTGGCTCTTCTCTCTTGCCTCAAGATTTTCCAATTAGTTCTTGTACCCTTCTTCAGGCAGTTCTCTCCCTCCCTGGGGGTCCAGAAAACATTAGTATCTTTCATTCCAGGAAAATCAAGCTCTGCCACTTTTATATCCCTCATCCCTCACTGGTCCATCAAAATTTTCTATTTTTGTAATCAAGACCTCAGCCACAAAGCAATTTTTGTCTGTCCTTTCATCATTTTAAAAATGAACCAAATTATGGTCATTCAATTTCAGTTTGTTTCCTGTAACGAGCTCTCCATTCAGTCTTCATCATATTGTGAAAATTAAGACTAAAGTATTCCTACTGATTGAAAAATAAATCATTCACCACAGCAGCCCTGTTAATTGTGTACATACTCCTAAACCTATGACTGTGCACTGCAAATCCCACAAGACCAAAATCCTTACTAACATTACAGACATCCAGATATGAGCTGGAAGAATGGAGTCTTCAGCAAATGCACAATTTTACCCAAGGGAACTTCTTCACCATTTTTCTCAAAATTACTTTGATTTGGATTGTTTCACGCACAATTCCCAGCTCCTTGCAGTCTCAGTGTCACTCTCTTATAAGTTGGATGAGAGGCACTAAGATGAATATCTTACAATCTATTCAGGTTTGCTTTGGGGACTGCAACTAGTTTGCTCTTTATTTGAGGCCACAAACACCATTTTGACATAAGAAATTACAGAAGCCAAGGCCACAGAAACACAAAGTTTCAAAACCTCCTTATACACTGATTTGTCTCTACCATCAATACACACATCCTTATGACCAGATTATTCTGATGTTTTCAGGTCAAGAACTGTGGCTTGCAGCATGCAAAAAACCCACTCAGTATCTGTCATTTCTTTCTATTGTACATGAAAACAGCAAAAAGACAAAAGTTCACTATAGCATATAAATGTCATCATTATCTATGCGAATGTGCTAATTTTTAATTTCTACTCTGAAATTAATGCAACGGTTCTGTTAAACAATGATTACAGACAAATATTCTGTCAAAGTATATATCATTATTAATCATTTTATAGGCTTAGAATAAAAGTCATGACAGCATGTTATTATTTGGCAACAAAATCTTGAATTCCACTTAAGCAACCACATCCTTTTGTGGATGCATAACTGCAGCTTTAAGTTTTTCAACAGAATCTGGGTTTCATATCTCTTTCCTTGTGTCAAAACACTCCACCATTTTTAATGCATTTGGAATATTTTCTGGAATACTCAGTGCAGCTAGGGAGAATCAGAGAGCAATCAAACACACATATCATGGGCACTGAGCTCTCTCAGGAACTCAGCTCTCCCCTAACTATGCTGTTACTGCAAGATGTGTCGCTACAATTCTTTTCCACAACAAACACACTGCGGTGAACTCGGGACACTCAGTCTGCAGGATTACACAATAGCACAAAGTCCAGCATTTTTGTAGAGCTCAAAAGAAAAACAGCACTTCTTATGAAGTTCATACCCTCAAACAACTGACTGTCAGGGTGTTCTAACTGGATGCTGTGAGGAGGCAGACAGTGTCCCTAAAATACCCCTTTAAAGGAGGCAAGTGCTGTAGTGTGGCTGTGGCCAGAGAGAAGCCACTTCACCAGGGCCAGCAGGAACTGGCCCCACCATTGCCAGGTCTAACTTTGCTCACCCTCCATAACCCTTCTTTTCTAGCATGTGGCATTTTTTCTACATCCTTACAGTATTTTCTTCTTTCACATGCTTTTTACCCATGCTATCCTTCAGAAAAAACTGCACCCAAAACTCCTGGCAGCATTATCAAAATAATGCCACTAATGATGTCACTATGGAATATTACCCCTATTTTATAGTGCAGAGGTTTTTTACTTCTTCCACCAATAAATCCAAATTTATGATAGAATTTTAAACATCTCAGTTCAACTTCCAGCCCTGGGAAGACTAGTTTTCAGGGAAATTACTAAATGTTCAAGGAAGCTCTCACACAAAATTGGATTGAACTTTCGTTTCTATGCTAGCCCTGCTGACCTTAGTGCGTACTGCTGCTTGTGTAAACTGGCAGTACACAAGTACAGTGTAATTGAAGGAAATTAAAAAACCTACTTGATTTCCAAAACATTTTATGTTATTTGAAAGAAATGAACAGGTTATTTAAAGTACTGGACTACTACTGTGTAATATCATTAGAAGCATCGCTTACTGGACCCAGTGCCTTCGGGAAATATTATTCAAGATAACTAGCAGCTGTTCAAGAATGCAAATCTTTACCTGATTTCCAGCATGACACTCACTGACCTCTCCCTCCCCCACAAACATGCACGTAAAAATAAAAATGTTATCGACATAACTCATAGCCAAAGGAACACCTGCACATTAAGAAGTTCTCCTAAAATATGGCAAAAAAAAAAACAGACAAAGACAAAAATATTTTTTCATACACCAACTACCTCAACTTGAGGACAGAATTTTCTTGGTTCATTTACTTTCCAGAAGAGCTGCAGGCATGCAGCTTCTATATCCTTATGAAAAAATACCAAGCCATGAATTATGCTGACTGTCTGCTCCCTTACCTCTCCAAATAAATGGTGCTTATGTCTTTAGGGTGTCATGTAATTCTGCTCTTCAATGTTGGATTCTCTGTTTCTGTAGCACTTACTAACAGCACAGCTCCCTAAAGCAAGCTTGCTGGAAATAAATAAAATGTAAACTTGCTTAGAGTCCAATGCAAAAATTAGTAAGAAAGCTCTTCTGAATAAATAAGATTACCATGTGAAAGGACTCAATTAGAGACTGAGCCCTGATGCTACACACAAAGGAAGAATTAGAGAAAAGAACATGTCTGAAGTGACTCTACACAACTGATATAAAGGCATTTTTATTAAAAAGCTGATCTATAGAATCACAGATTTATTCAGATTCAAAAAGATTTATGAGAACATTGATAAAGATACTGAACAGGACTGGGCCCAAAACTGAGCCCTGGGGACCACCACTGGTGACCAGACACCAGCCAGACTCAACTCCCTTTTGCCACCACTCTCTGGGCCCGACCATCCAGCTAGTTTTTTACCCACCAAAGAATGCATCTGTCCAAGCCATGGCCTGCCAATTTCTCCAGAAGAACACTGTGGGAAATGGTGTTAAAAGCTTTACTGAAGTCTTGGTAGACAACATTCACAGCCCCTTTCTCATCCACCAAGCAAGTCATCTTGTCAAAGGAGATCAAGTAGGTCAAGTAGGACCAGCCTTTCATGAACCCCTGTCTGATGCCCTGGTTGTCCTGCATGTGGCACTCAGGACAGTCTGCTCCATGACCTTCCAAGGTACCAAGGTCAGGCTGACAGGTACCAGATCCTCCTTCTGGCCACTCTTGTAACTCAGTGTTACATTTAACAACCTCCCCAGTGCACCAGTACTGCTGATAAAGGATGGAAAGTGGCTCAGTGAGCATTTCCATGAGCTCACTCTGTACCCTCAGGTGGACCCCTCCAGCCTGAAGACTTTTGTGTGTCTAAGTGGTCACGGACCATTTCCCTTGGATTATGGGAGATTCATTCTGTTCCCTGTCTTCCAGGTCAGGGGACTGGTACCTGGAGAACAACTAGCCTGACTATTAAAGACTGTGGCAAAGAAGTCATTACACAGCTCAGCCTTTTCCTCATCCTCTGTCACACTATATCCCCCCCACATCCAATAAAGGATGGAGATTGTCCTTAGCTCTCCTTTTGTTGCTAATGTATTTATAGAAAGATTTTTATTGTTTTTCATGGCAATAGCCAGATTGAGTTCTAGTTGGTCTTTGGCCCTTCAAAGTTTCTCCCTGCAAGACCTCATAACATTCCTGTAGTCCTCCTGAGCTGCCTACCCCTTCTTCCAAAGGTGATAAACCCACTTTTTTTAGCCTCTGAGTTCCAGTCAAAGCTCCCTGTTCAGCCAGGCTGGTTTTCATGCACCAGCTCTTCTTTCACCACATAAGGACTCCTGCTCCTGTGCCTTTAGGATTTCCTTATTGAAAAATGTCTGGCCTTCCTGACTTTCCTGCCCTTCAGTATTGCCTCCTAAGGGACTCTGTCAACCAGGCTCCCAAACAGTTGGGAAGTCCAAAATAATACTTCTGCTGACCCCCTTCCTTACTTCTCTTCTTTTCCTACAAAGGGAACAGGATGGATAAACAAGGTTCTGCAATGTGAATTCATTTAGAGTTCTTGAATCAAAACTCCAGAATTTCATAAAACTTCATAAATGGGCAAGACTGAGACAGACAAAATTTACCATGGTCAGGTACAGCATAATAAATCTTTCTGGATACCAAAAAATCATTTAGACTGTTCATATATACAGAAAAATTCTAAACTAGTTGGAACCTCTCAGGGGAACTATATAGCATCACTGTGGACAATTCACCAGAAATATCCATTCAATGTAACTGCAACACAAAAAGTAAGAAATTAGATTTGCTTAGTCCTAAGCACACAAACAGTCCTGGTAATTTTTTTAATACCAGTGATTCCACAAGAAATATATATAAAGACTTCAATTTACACTGATATTTCTAGAACTTCTCAGAGCCAAGTTATAATCTTTTTCCAGCTTTTTCATCTTTTTGTTATTGCAATTGTGTATCTTTCTAATTTCCTGATCAGAATGCCATATACTGTCCAGGCAACTGCCTGACAGAAATCCAAGTATATTAGGCCTGCGTTTAATATTGATGCATTTATCAAACTTTTATCTCACAAAAAATAGGCATCACATTAGACCGACAGGATATATTTTCCATAGTCACATACTCACTCACAAGCAACTACATCATCATCCTTTAAACTTTTATTGATCCAAATTCATGTCAGGCACACCATTACTTAGCCAAGGCAAATACCAGGCTGACAGGCCTAAAATTATCTGAGTCATTTTGTTCAGTCCTTTAAAATACTGGCAGGACATTGTCTTCCAACCAATCTTCTGAAACTTACCTGACGTTCTGTGAAAAAATTCTTAACATCAACAACCTATACAGCACTTGGGCCATCTCTCCTTAGACCCTGAAAATAAAAAGTTTCAGCCTTGATTTTTAAAATTCTACCTCTAGAGGCTGAAAAAAATGCTGGTATGGAGAAGAGAATCTCATCCCTTTATGATAGTTCTGCTTTTTCCCCTAAATGCAAAATAGAAAATTCTACAAACACAGAATTTGCCTTCCCAGGGTTTTGCCAATAGAGATATTTAAGATGTTTTAGTACTGACAGCGCATAGTCTCTTTTATTTGGCTGAGAGCAAACTCACCCTCAGTACCTTTTCTTATCCCTCTTAATTGGAGCTGGTCACTCTGTGCTGTGGTAGCTCACAGGCCAGGCTGCAACCAGTGCCTAATGTTTTAGTTCAGGGAAGTGGAAAGGATTTCCCACCTGTTGGGGGAATATTTAAGGGGATACCCTTAAAACCTCTTATTTACAACTTTTTAATGACTTAGAAACAGGTAATACAGTTTTTACTGTAAAATGCCCCTTTCACTCCTTTAAAGGAGAGTGAGGAGGGCAGAGATATTGTCAGTGGCTTTCTGCATTACTTCATCTGTCTTCCTGCTGCTCAGAAAGATTCCAACATTCCCATGCGCACAGAAGTCAAGCTCCTATCCTTCTACTGTTAAATCACTTTTTTCCTATTGCTCTCACAGGGTGGCTCTGTAACAGAACGCAGGAATCATCAAGACAGACAAGACAATTTTTCAAATAACATTTCATGAGAAGTGCTATATTCTCATTATAAAAAGGAATGGATGCTTTAAAATAAATCCTGAAGACAGGAACACATTCCTTACTACAACTAGAGAGTCATTGTGACTCTGTATATTTATATATAATATATCTGTATATATATTATTAGATATTAGATATATATTAGATATTAGATATATATCTGTAATATATCTGTATATTTACTGATCAGAAATCGCTTCACAATACCTGTTTTCCTTTCAATTTATAAAATATTAGTTACATAATATGTGGTTTTAAAATTTTAGTTTCATCTGATACAACAGTCTATACCATTATTGACAGAATACAAAATATAGAAACTCTCAAGAACAGATTTTTAATATATTTTATTAAAATAGCAGCATTTTTGCAACAGATGAAAAGTACTGCAGGTTATATTAAAGTCAACAGGTCGCCAAACTTCACCACTAATTACAAAACAAACCCACCTCTTGTGCATTTGTAATTCCAAGTGGCATCACTGTTTAACTGGAAATCAAGAGGCTGCAGTTCTTCCTATTTCAGAACCTTCCCGACATTTGATGAACTCATTTAACCTAAAGCAAAATATGAAGCCCAGCTAAGAATAACAACAACAGGAAAGCCCTCTCTGGATATTCTTGAATGTGATTAAACTGAAGCAGCACTGTATAACACAAAAATCCACCCTCATCTCTGGCACTCTCTGGCCAACACACCATGTCTGGACACAGAACACTTGAGAGCTGGAGCTCACATTCCCAGTCTACTGATGCACATGGAGTTAAACATCTACTTCTTTGCCCCAACTCCCCAATATCCACAGTAAACAAAAGCTACATCCTCTGAATGGTGGTGGTCTCTGCACAGAACTGCTGCCCTGCTATTACCATTTCAAATAGCAGCAACTGAAGTTCATCACTTCCAATTACCCAAAACACATTTAACCACTGCAGACAGAAAAAAAAAAAAAAAAAAAAAAAGATCAGTATCTGATTTACCAACTATTTCAATCTATTGGGTTATCATCTTCTGTAGCAGATTTAATCTCAAAAATATCTGAGGTGTTCCAAAGTACAAAGCAGCACTTCTTTCCCAAATACTTGGCCCAAAAAAAACTGGAATGGCAGTTTTAAGCAACTTGCCTTTCCAACCTAGTGCTGAAACACTATGGTACTTACTGGATAGGGGAGAGTTTGGTTAGCCATAATATCTTCAGAATAACACAACCTGAAAAATATTCATATTAATTAGCTTGATTTTAATGCAAATGTTACATTATCCAAGAAAAGACTTTTTACCTGTGTTGGAATTTCTGCTACATTTCATGTTTTTTTGAATCTTTACACCTTTGTCATATTTGGACAGAGCATTTTTTCATACTAAAGTGCTGAAAAACTCTTTTTTTTTTTAAGAGCTTGCACCTCTCCAGTTGCTCAAAGGGTGTTTCACAGGACTACTGCTGGCGATGGAAGAAATCCATTCCTGAGCTCAGAGAATTGAAACATTCCATAATTCAACTGCTGAGCATCATTTGTCATACATGTCAGATGATTCTGGCCTTTCATTCATAGCTGAATTCTTCTCATCACTTGTGTGAGGGGAAGCAAACCATCTGCAAATGTCATACACACTTCTTGTCCTGGATTACTTCTCCTTTTCCTATTCATCCTCTTTTCACCTCTGCTACTTTCTTTTCTTTCTGTGTGCACATAAAGGATATCCTACATTCACCCACAAGAGCAACTGAGCTAAGTTATTGGGGAAAAAGAGCTATCAGATCACTTGTAAGTGAAAACAAGGCAGTAAAATATTCTGCAGATTTTCCTGGTGGACTTTACTCTGTAGTCTGCCAGGGTAAAATGATCTAAACAGAAAGGGAACTGGGACTGAAAGTAAAGGGGAGTGCAAAGTTTGTCTTTTACCCTCCTGCCTTGGAAAATTATCAGGCTTTTGAACATTTCCCATATACTATTTCCCCATTTTTCCTACCCTCAATTCCTTACCAAAGAGCAACCAACCTTGTATACAAGAGAGAACAGACTACTACTGCTAATTTACTCATACAGAGGAACATATTTAGCATAACCCTAAATTTATCACTATTAGGAACATATATAAGCCCATACTTAGAAAGTAAGTTTCTATTTTGGACTTTCCTGAAAACAGAAGGCACTGCTAATTTTAAAACAAACAGAAATAAGAACAAGCTTAACATTAGGCAGCACCTTTAAAAAGAATAATTTCAGTATAAGACTATGATCTACAGAGTGCAAAAATGTTGCGTCTTAAAATAATTTTTAAAAGAAGGATTTTTCACATGCTTTTTTACACAGGCTCCATCTTGACTAAAAGGAAGGTAGCAAACATCAAAAGCTAAATTGTCCACAAAACTGCCTGAAGAAAAAGATTCTTTCAGGTCAGGATGAAGGGCAGTAACATTCACCTCACCCACAGCAATTAAGAAAATTGTTTCCATGTCTAAAGGCATCAGTGTCTTGAAAACTGAAGGAACAATCTGTTCAATGCAAACATGAATGAAATGTTGACCAGACAGAAAAAAAGACTAAAAATATACTTTGATAATAAAAGACTTTTTTGGAGGGGAAAAAAAATGAGTATCTAGGCTATCCATTAAAATTATTTCCCTGGCTTCCATTCAGATGCTGTCCAAGCACAGCTTCATTGTTTGGCATGTCGCTTGCATCTCCTCACATCACCTTCATTCTTTCACTCAGATAACCTCGGATAAAAATATACACAGCTCTACTCTAGGATTCAGCAATATTAAATCAGTAGCTAGCAGCAAAAACTGGGGCTCTCTTGATTCATAAAGAATTTTTAAAGCCCTTGTGAACTACAGAGCACAGGGAGGAGGGTGAAAGATTTCATCAAACTGAGGCACAGGACTCGGTCAAGTTCACTTCCAAAGCAGGAGGTGTTTGTTATCCATGGTGAGAGGAACATCCAGTTACTGCATCTACACATTCCCACAGGAAGGTAGTGCAGATGAGGGAAGGAAATGCTGAATCTGACATCCATTTCATCAGCCTAATAAATTTCAGATTAATTACAGAAAATTATTTCCCATTGCATTTCCACATCAACAGGGCTTTTTTTGCTTCTCAAGCCTCTTCAAGGCACAATATTAGTACCCTTCAGTCATCTGCCACTAAAACACTGCCAGCACAGAACAGGACTGTACGACTGTACACACACCTAAATGTTCTACAGAATATATATGAGTACATATATATATATATATTTATATATGGAAAGAAAAAATATTTATCCAGGTGAAATTGCAGAAGGTGATTCTGGTTGATGGACACCCCCCCCAGCACCTTCTCAAAATAGCAGAAAATTGCACCATCAAGCAGACAGGGATATATCATCATTATTATTGTTATTATTACTATTTTGGTTTAAGAAAACATTGACATGTTATGGTTATGAATCAGGAATAGCCACCTCACTGCCCAATGAGTACAAATTAGGACTCCTGCTGATGAATGGTCTTTTCAGCCCACCTTTCTGGCATCCCTTGTGTGCTCCTCTCCACTCCTCCACTGTGCAGCACACACCTTTTCCAGTCCTCTTCCACTGCTCACAACTGCCGCTTCACTGTCACAGACAAAAGGCTCCTCTCCCTCTGCAGGGCAAGAAAGGGGACATACCCTGCCCTGTTGCTGTGTTGCTGCCTTGCCTCTGCAAATCATCCTGGATTATCACCACAGAGCAGAGAGCCTGAGTTGCAGCCAGACATCACCAGCCCTTCCATTTTCAGCACAGTTCTGTCTTATTAGGCAGCATGCCTTAACTAGCAGCAAAACTAAAAGCAAAATAGGAAGGGTGAGCCTGATAAGGGAGGCCTTATCAGCTTTTGCTGCCGACAAACCCACCAGAAATGGGGGAAGGGAGGCACTTTCCACACTGCAGTATGCAGTGCTGCTGAGCACACACACAATAGACACAGTTGCTGTAGCAACAGCACCACAGGGAAATTTTTCAGCAAAGCTTCTTGTTTTTCACCAAGGTTCCTTACAGATTACCACTTAGCACAGGGATCTGTATGGATCAGACAATATCTTGCATTTGTCTGGAGCATTCCTGCATGAAAAGATGCAACGGCCACAGCACAGGGAAGAAAAAGGCACTGCACGAGCAAAGCAGGGGCTTGGCTCTCAAACTGCCATCTGACAGCAACAGCTTGCAAGCTAATAAACTGTCACCTCACGACAGACTAGACGTGTGATCTGCTGGGATCAAGTATGCTTTCATCTTTTATTTTGTTTTCTTAAAAATTAGTAGATTGCAATAAAGATCTACAGCACATTTCTACAACAAGGGACTTCAGTTTCTAGTATTGATCACCACCTGAGAAAAAAATTCCCCAGAAGAAAAAAAATAAAACCAGGGAACATCTAAGCTACTTATTTTTACACATACTTTTATCATTCCACTTATGCTGTTAAAAGGCAGTGAAAGTATATGGTGCAGCATGTTTCTTGAGAAAAAACTGGTCACAAACAGAGCACTTTAATAATTTACAAGCTTAAACTACACCAGTAAGTTATTTACCTTGTTTCATTCGCTCCTCCTAGTTTTTCAGATAAAAAAAAAAACACATCAATCTTTTCCCCCTGAAATGCAAGATTTTATTTTTTAAACTCAAACATTTAAGTGATCAATTGTCACTCCCAAAGAATAAAAAATAAGGACTTGTGCAAAACTTAAATATCACTTGAGAAAACACTTCATCAGTTGTTTCTGCTTGAAGGAGTTTTAAACTTGGACATTTTCAAGTTTTTGGCATGCAATCTCTTGACTGTAAAGCTGCAAAAGTAACTCCCATGTAATCAAATGGCACCACAGAACTGCTTTGCAACTTGCTCATGGGATACAAACATCCAAAAAGACTGGAAGCTGGCAAAGGATCAAAACTAATCAAATTAAATAGGACTGTTCCTGCATTTGTGTCTTGCTATCTATAAAAATAACAGCATGTTCCTGAAATACATCTTTATGACAAACTATAGGTAATTTCAGCATCAATTGTGTATATATAGTTCCAAGCAAATGACTGTCACACCATACCAGAGAGCTTCATTAGAGAAGAGTGCTTCAGGCTCCTCTAGAAGACAGGCAGTTCAGAAACTGTCTGCTACAAGAGCTGCAGAGACACAATTATACACCCAAGTCTTGACAGTTTGGGGAAAAGAATCACATTAGCTCTGATGAGTTTTACAAAACCTTCAAATTTCTTGGCCCTCTGTAAATAAAGGAAATTGCAGCACAACAGATACTAACATTACTTTTGGAAGAACAGGCAAGCACAAGACAGAAGAGGCTACTGCAGCAACTTCAACAGGAATGAGCTGAGTCCTCCACCATATAAAGCCATGACTGGGTAGCCTAAGGAAGATGCCACCACACAAAAAAACTTATTCCTGTTGCAGGAATATTTTGAGTAAAGTCTCCAGTTTGAATTAAGAAAATATGACTATATAAATTTCAATAGTCCTTGTGCTGCTCTTAAAAACTTCACACATACAGCAGCATGGTAGAGCCAGTTGTTAGAAGCAGTGCTAGAAAAGGACACACAAAATCATACGCACCAAATTCTGAATAACTGTGGAAAAGAAAACCAACCCCTTACGACAGAAGGCATCTTTAATGAATAAAACTGGAAGGAGACAAGGCAAAAACTATGTAGGCAGAAGCTAACTCTTCACAGGGTGGGAGAAGGGGAAGAAGGCACCCTTCTGCTAGGTACATTTGGGAGCATGAGAAAAATGTAAGTGAAATTTGTGGGAGAAGTCAAAAAAAAACCTCATCATCCTTTATCACAAACACATCTGCAGAAGCTCCATTTGAAAGGAGGACTTCCAATTAGAAGAACAGGAATTAGCCTTACCTTATTTCAAATATAATAGAATATTAACAGTAAATGCAAAATCCTGAAACCAGGGATTTGCATAGTAAATTATCTACTGCATTTAAATCTGGGTGTATTAGGAATTCCCTTCTTTTGAAAGAAGAGAACAAATAGCTTGATTCCCTTTCTCCTCAGTGAACTTCTGATCAAGGTTTAGGACTGACTGGAAGTCCTTTGCCTCTACCCTAAATAAGACAATGTTCCTCAACACTCAAACACACATCCTAAAAGCAAACTACAAGGAACATGTTAGCTTGTAACAGAAGTCTGCCACTCCTACTCAAATATTTATAGCACCAGGGTTGAGCATAAGAGTTGTAGACTTTAAAATAACAGTAAGGATATTAAGGACTCTGAAGACAAGTAATCACATGTTTTGAAGAGCTCCCATCCAACACCAGAGGAGAAAGAGTTGCACATTAGTTATGGAAGAAATTCCAAGTCCGTGTGGCCTGAAATTAGGAATTACATTAGAAATTGTAATTGACCATACAACTTTCCAAAGAGACTGTTTTAGTTGCAAGGTCAGAAACACCAAGGACAGAACACCTAAAGCACTGGAACATAATCATCTCCATTAGTAACTAAAGTTAAATTATTTTATGGTATTCTTGGCCAACATGGTGTTGTGATAAGCATTCTTATGACAAGTTTCTGCTGAGAGGAAGAGTTTGCATCTCTGAGGTCAAACTTTGGAAAGCTTCTTTAGGAAATTGTTGCTTCTAATATGAATTTTTCAAGTTTTTGGTTGGTGGTCTTTAAGAAAACAGCTAGCAATTTATTTAAAGATGTGAAAATAAGTACATTTTGTGCAACCTTGCATCTTTTACAACAGTAAGAAAAGCAAGGCAGAAATTTGCTAAATCCAGCTTGCAGGAACAATTATAAACTAAAAGCCAATTGCAAACTCAGAAAAGCCAGAGAAATAGGCCAGCCTGACTGGTGACATGGATTTGACAGGACTGAAGAGGATGAACACACTGTTCACCTCCATGGCAAGCCTGAAGAGGTTAATTAAAAAAAAAAAAAAAAAAAGCCACAAAAATCCCTACATCTCCTCAAAAGACTCAAGAGTCCTGAAGAACCTCTCTGCAGGCCTGTCTGCAGTATTGTCAAAGGATTTAGTCATTCCACAGGGAGAGCCAAAGATTTTATAATTTTTTTAAAATGAGATCTGATTAAAATTTAACACAGTTAAATAACGTATCTAGGAGTTTAAATACCCTACTTCTAAAAATGATGGCAAGTGGAAATTGCAAGACAAGCAGGATCTTTGAAAATCAGCTGCTTTATGTGACTAACACAGCAGAGTATGACTTAAAACCAGAGCTTCAAAAACTCTGAGCTACTACCTGCTCATTCCTATCCAGACTGTCACAACACACTGCACAAGTGTGATGAGATTTGGGTGCCTTTCATTATAACAGTCCTATTTTAAAACAAAATTTCTGTTCAAGAGAGTTTGACCCAAAAGAGTTACACCCCAGAGTGCTGTGTAGCCCTTCAGAAGGATCTTGACAAGCTGGAGACATGGGAACAGCAGAACTGTCTGAAATTCGACAGAGGCAAATGCAGGAGGAATAACTTTCACTTGAGGAGGAATAATCCCATGGAATAACCAGTACAGGCTGGGGCTGATCAGCTGGGAATCACCTCTGCATAAATACCTGGGGGTCCTAGTGGACAACAAGCTGTCCATGAGCCATCAGTGTGTCCTCATGGCCAAGAAGGCCAATGGTATCCTGGGGGGCATTAGGAAAAGCATTGCCAGCAGGTCAGGAAGGTGATCCTGTCCCTCTGCTCAGCCCTGATGAGGCCTCATCTGGAGTAGTGTGTCCAGTTCTGGGCTCCTCAGGACAAGAGATCTGGAGTTCCTGGAGTGGGTCCAGCAGCTGGAGGGTTGTGAAGATGATTAAGGGACTGGAGCATTCCTCTCATAAGGAAAGGCAGAGAGAGATAGGCCTGCTCAGTCTCAAGAAGAGAAGATTGAGAGGATATCCCATCAATGTCTGTCAGTATCTGAAAGGAGGGTGTCAGGAGAATGGAACTAGGCTCTGCTTGGTGGCCGAGCAATAGGACAAGGGGCAATGGGCACAAACTGATGCACAGGAAGTTTATCCTGAATATCAGGAAGAACTTTACTGTGCAGGTGATTGAGTGCTGGAACAGATTGCCCAGAGAGGTTGTAAAGTCTCCTTCCCTGGAGATATCCAAAAGCCATCTGGACAATTCTGACTAATGTGCCTGAACAAGGAGGTTGGACTAGATGACCTCCAGTGGTCCTTTCCAACCTGAACCATGCTATGATTCTATGACCAAGCTACTATTCATATTCAGGATAATACTGCTCAGGAGAAAATCTACTTCACAGGTGACACAACTGCAGGCCTAAAACAAGGCAGCACAAGCACTCAAAGTCCAGAAAGCGAGCAAAGACCATGTACAGTTTCACCTTCTCTTTTTGTTATCACATTAAGTCCATATCCATGATTAAAAGCAAAATAAAAAACAAGAAAAGCCTTGATAGATAAGCAAGATCTTCACTTGGTATTTAAACATAAATAGCACATAAGGCACTACATGATCTTGTCCACAAATCACGTGGTACATCCTGTAAATTGTCTTTTTAGGAGCAGAAGCCATCTCCCTTCAGAGTGAAAGCCACAGAATGCTGTCACTGCTACTGTTGGCACATGTTTGCTTACCCCTATATGTTTAGGGTCCCTGTGTCAAGGCTTATGAGCTGGAACAGTTTTAGATGGTCAATGGATTCCCAGAGCAGCTGATTCTGAAAAGCAGCAGTGTCCATTTCAGCAACCTGCACTGGGAAATTCACAGGATTTATCTGCAATACCCATAGTAGGGAAGAAAGTTCTTTTTTATTTTGATTACTGTGCTGAATTATCACAGTAAAGCTGCTCTCAAGTTTAAACATAAAACTAATGCTGCTAGCATCCATGAATTTTAATAAATTCAGTTCCCTAAACTGTCTATGCTACTACAGCAACTGAAGGTGTCTCAGTCTGAGGCATTTATTCTCCTGTCTTTGAAATGCTATTAATGTTATCATTCATTATTACATAGTCTGGAAATTATGACACTGAGGATGTCTCTTCTTTTGAGTATCCAAGTTGCTTACAAACCAAAGCCTTGTTTTCAAAGGCATTTTCTCAGTATCAGTCTATGTGCATCACAAAATGAAACAGAGGACTTTGCAGTAGTCTGAGTGCTCTGCACAACTGATTACCCTACAGTCATGATGAGGATGAGTTGCTGGCAGAATCTGATCTGCTCTGTCTATGCTTTTCCAGTGTGGATGCTGTGCTCTGCACAACAATTTAAGCCAAGATTAATGAAAGCAGGTTGAAGGCACATGATCACACCCTCTCTGCCGTCCTGCTTTTCTTAGCACCAAATGGCTGCGTCCCATCTCCTGTTCTCACCGTGTCTCTGACAACCAAAGCTTGACACAAACGGGGTAGCAAGTATCAAGCTACCTTATTTCTCCTTCAATTTTTTATTTTAACCTAATCAATGGTACTCCCTCTGCTTAAGTCAACAAGTGTTTGGGTTTACACCATTTATCGATGCCCTGGAAGCTTCAGTGGAAGCTGAGAACATAAGAACCTTGCAGGCTTTGGCACCTAAGGTCTGAAGGCCTCTGAACCCAATCCTCTTCCTTTTTCTGGATTAATTATAGATTCACATTCCAAAAGATTCCTGGAAAACACTCCCTTTTAGTATGGACCTTTCCCAACTGAAAAACAGACAACTACCTTTCTGTCTTTCTTTCCTACTCTTAGGCCTCAAATCTCAAATAAATCTTGTGAGTGAAATACATTCCTTCTCAAATAAATGAAGTATAATGAAAACAAATAAGGCTAAAAAATATTGTATTTTTTTAAAGTCTATTATCATCCTCTACTATAGGTGTCCTCTTTAAGGTCAGGACATGGATGAGCACGAAGTATACCAAAAGACTTACAAAAAGGGACTATTTTGAGCCACAACAATTAAGCTCCACAGTGACAAAAGCAGTCAGCAGAGGAAACTGAAGAACTTCAAAATTATCTTTTTTGGTTCCTTTCACCATTTCCTCTGACATGTGAGCAAAAATTCTTGTAACAGCTCTTCTGGGATTTTTTTTCTCCCTTTATTTTGTAGTTTCCACTTCTTGGCTAATTTTGGCCTGTCCAACTGGTTGCTTAGAGATGCTTCAGTTTTTATTGCTCTTTTTCTGTTTCTACTGTATTTTTATTCTAAATGTCACCTCTAGCAAGACTAAGTTTTGCAAGTGAAGCAAGAAGCTCTCAGAAATGCCTTTTTAAACAACCACACCGAAGTCTATAGAGCAGCATCCCACACAGCTTTTCCTCTCCTCTTCCTATCCAAAAAGTGTAGGAAAGAGTCCTTAGCAACATTTAGCTCTGTCTCAACAGCAAGTAAGTCTCTAGAAGTCCGTCTGACAGGACGGTTTTGACATCTGGCAGTGAAAGAATGTAGGAAAGGAAAAGGAAAAAGGAAAGAGAGAGGAGGAAGGAGAGGGGAGGAAAGAGAGGGGAGGAAAGAGAGGGGAGGAAAGAGAGATAGAAAAAAAAATAAAATGGGCACTGCTAAAATCACCCAAAAAAGCAAGTGTGTACAATCGGGGAAAGAGGGGAGGATAAAAGCAGCATCTCCAGCTCCCAAACATGCCCACTCATCCTAGCCTAAGCACTTGCTGAGCCCCTCTGCCCTACATGCTTTGTGAGACAGTGCCATGCTGTGGACACTCGGCTCGCTGCCGCCACTCTCTGCAGTCTCTGCAGGTACAGTAGGCCTGCTTCCTGACCCACTTTGCTCACCAATCTCTATTTAGCTCTACGCTAGTGATGCTCCTGGCATGACAATCAGATACTGCAGCCTGCAGTGCAGCTCGTTACAACACACTGGCGAGCTCCAAGTAAATCCAGTGGAAAAGTACTGTATCAGCGGAGCCTAATTACATAATAATTATACATAATTTTCATAAACTTACGTCAAATGCAACCACACAAAAGCGCTCGAGAGATTTAAAAGACGCCTTTTCCTTTTAAATCTACCAAATCTGCTAGGTATAAAGTAAATCCAAAAGGATCTTTTCTACTCAAGGGCTGCAAATGGCAAAAGCTAATAGAGCTAGTACCTTTTCTTTGGATTACCTAATCAATCTTAGAACTTGTGCCACTTAAAACCTGCCGTAATTCCTTCCATTTATTGTCATTTATTCTTAACTAGAGAGGGGCTCTACACCTTAATGTCCAGTGAAATTGTAAACTTAATCTCACTAGAATTATTAAAATTATCTTCTTACCTGCAAGAACCAAATTTCTCCTTCAGACACAGCCACTTAAGAATTAATTTCAAATCCTACTTGCAGTTAACTTCAGATTTTACTTGCACATACATGCATAAGAGATAAATTGGTTTTGGAAAATTAATTATTATACGAGACAGCTAGGACTGTTCTGGCTCCAAATTTAAGGTGTAATAGGTGAATACCTCTGAGATCAAGAAACTGGAGTTTGGTCATATTTCATTTATCTGCAAAAAAAAATGCAGGCGTCTTCCTTCTCGTAATAGGAAATATTGTAAAAATGACCATGGGTCTCAGCAAAGAAATCCAATTGCCAAGCCCCTAAGTTATACGGCAGTACTTCACTATACTACAAATCTCTACTTCCCTCCTGGGCACTGAAGTTAACTGGAGAGTTCTGCAGTGAATACGATACATTGCTAATATTTTGCATATAGAAGGCACTGAAATATGAAACATTTAAGGGTCTTACCAACTCTGTCCTTGGCAAGACACTTCTTCCATTCTGTTCCGTTTTTGTACTTAAAAAACTCACATCCTTATCAAGAAAAGTTTTGAGAGTTACTCAGAATTGTTATACCAAAACATTTTAAGTGTCTTAAGATTTGATACACTGAATTTAAAACACTAAAGCTAGTACAAATTTATTGACTGATGATAAATAAAAGCAGCAACAGAAGGTACTGAATATACCCGGTGGGGCCATGAGTGCCTTACAGGTGTGGATCATTTACAGAAGCTATTGTGTACAGGAAGGAGCATGAGAAACAATTATTCACAAAGCAGTCCCATTGTGCACTGTGTACAAGCCTGAGTTCAATCCTTTGCAGGAGTTTATTCATGTGCAATATGACAGTTTTGCTGGTGAGCAAGAACTATTACTAAAAAATTTTTTTTGTGGCTTGGCAAATGCCAAGCTACATTGTGGTGGTTTTGGGTTGGTGTTTTGGGTTTTTTTTGGATATGCACTACCATAATCACACTAATTTACTTAATAAACCCAAGATTCCCAAAAATGGACCCCAAAATGCTTATGTAAAAACTCTCCAACAAGAAGTCTGATTATCCATTAAGTGGGATGATACCAGCCAACAGCAAGAGAAAACAAAATTAAACGTCCATCAGAATGTACAATTCATCCAAATTTCATACCACAGGCACCTATAAATATATGAGTCATTATTATAATGTAGAAGGTAATTATATTTCATCACTCATTACCTTGACCCAAGGAGGACCTCTCATCTTCAGATGGAAGATGCAATCCAGACTTGCATTTTTATGATTAAAGAACCCTGTGAGAAGCACAGCTTACATAGAGTAGCACCCTTAGACTAGCAGCTGTGTAGATGCAGAAGGAGCTCAACCTCAAAAAACTGCTGTGGACTGCTTCTTTTACCTACCAGTGCCCTCACACCTAGTATTTCACATTTAAACCCAAGACAAGCAGATAGAATCCAACAGGGCTCTTCAGGAAGGACACAGTTGGGACAGTTGTTAGTGACAGATCTACCATAACTCACATACACTTGGAAGCAAAGAGGGTATTTAGAAGTACAGAGCTTCTTTGTTCCTACCTACAATGGGATCAACAACACCAATAAGAGATTATTTTGCTGCCTTGTTACTTATTGAAGATCACCCTCAGGGCTGTCCCAGGGCAAAGAGCCTGGCAAAGCAGAGATCCTCTTGACAGTTTTTCCTCAGGACTAAATTTTACAGCTCAATTGATTTTAGCTTCCTGTGCCATGCACCACAAAACTAAACCTAGACCCTCAGAAGTCACTTCTCTAACCTCACATCTGTTCAATTCAAGTAAAGAATACATAGTGACGTCTTGGAGTTTAAGAGCAAATGAATTACTATACTGGATCAGCCCACTCCAGTGACAAGTGTTTCACAAGCACATAACAGAAACCCTCGCCAGACAGTTACACAGTAACCTACAAAGTCTATTTTTAGGGCCCATGAAAATTTATATCCCTTCAAGAGGCTACACAGATTTTTGTTTGCTTTTTTTTTTATGTGAACTTGGAAATGCTCAATATGAGCATTCAAACATCCACCGAGCCCTGCTATATTTCCTTCTCCAAAGCATTTGTTATTGTTTCTAATCAAACAAAAGCTGTGTAGGAATCCAAGGCTCTAATCTGAATTGTTACTGCTTGAACATCTGTTAAAAAATTCTAGCTGCAAAAGTAGAACAGATTCTGGTTTACATGGAAAACTACATAAGTAATAAATATCTGGCAAATCAAGAAAGCACTTTAGGGGATATAATCTAAGATGCAATCATTAAATTGCTTCTTCTTCCTGGTCTATGAAGTCAGAGTGAGAGAAAAACCACAAAATAAATCTTAGTTTTGATGTTACTTTCAATGTTACTGTGCTTAGTAGGCTGTCTCCTGGTTGATTTGCAAATCCACACATGCCCCTGGGAGTGGGATTTCAGATCATTTAGCATCATGGCAGATTTCCAGTTCTTGGCAGGAGGGTTGTTTTTCTCTAAGAATCAGCAACTGTCCATCACACTACAATCTGTGAAGTGAAAAACCCACCTCATCAGCATAAACTAAATGTATGTGTGTGTGTATGCATCACAGAGGAGTATCTGGTCTCTCTCTCTACAGCCCACATGTGAGGACTGTCATTTGCACAAGCACATACATGCCTCTGAAAGCCAACCACAAGAGGAAGTGATTTAGCTCACCTTCTGCAGTCCTGTAATGCTTTGATAACATATCATCTGCATGGTAAGCCTTTAAATGTTATGGTAAAGAACAAAAACAACAGCCCATCCTATTTACTGCTTTCTTCTATCAATGGGCAACTCCAGAGCCAAGCCCACTGTGGTCAGCTGCAGAACAGCCGCCTGTGCCTGCTGCTGGAGAGTAAAGAACATTTTCATTGTCACATAATGCTTACCAGTAAATGTATTCTAAACACCCATCAGCAAGGAAAACAAGAGCAAACAAGTTACATTTGAAACACCTTCCTGAAATGTGCTCCAGAATTTTAACAGCTCTCTATAATACGGATGATGCTTCTAAAAAATGATAGCAAATGAGATGAATGCTGCCCCAGTAAAGTGAAGTTATTCTCAGAAATACTCTGACAAGCAAATAATGAATTTTGGAGACATATTACAGAAAAGGATGTACTAATAAGTCCTCATTTTATTCTTCCTGTGTCTGTCTCTTCCTGATACACAAGAGATTGCAGTATTCCTACTGTATGGCATCACTGTGCTAATATTAAATCACAACAGATTTGCTGGCTGCTCAAAAATGCCATTTTTTGAAGGAGACAGGGAAAAGAACTACTATAATAAGAAATTCACTCTTAAAATTCAGGAATCAGACACTCCCACCCCCCTGATTCACCATGTAAACTCCTAGGAAAACTATAACCTGATCCACTGGATGAAGCAGCTCAGCAGAATGTCTGGGTCTTCACTGTTCCCTCTGCTTGAATTATACGTCCAGGGCATTGCAAAATTTACCCAAATTACTCATTTTTTTCCCAGAGTCTCATCATAAAACCTACACTTCAGGGATATAAATTCACAATTTGAGGCTAAGCATAAATCCACACAGTAAAATGGGTTTGTTTCTTGCAGCATTAATTCACACATGCACTGAAGATCATTGAATACAGCACAGCCAAGTTATCAAACTGCAGCAATGCTGTCAAAAGGAAGGTTTGGGTTTTTTTTCCTTAAATGCAAACACATCTTTTATTATTAGCTGTATACGGGTGATATGCGTTTACACAGCTCAGAAGTGGATTTAAAACCAATTTTAAGAGCCAACAGTTTCAACTTGCATGTAAACAAACATACTGCATTTCTTCATTAGCTGGAATTTGCTGCAGTCTGTCAGCCATCTGTACTGTCTTGCATTCTGTTCTCTATTCAAAGCACCACTATCAAATGTTGATGATATAATATGTCTCTTTGGAGACATCATGACTACACTATAAATAGTTTAGAGACATAAACCACTATTTCTAACAGTTGTCTTAATATCTGCTTTCTCAGAATGCATTAGGTTGCTCTATTTCTCATCCAATTTTGGTTCTCTGTACTTTTTTTTGTTTTGTGGATACAAGGAAAAAAGATTTTATTTTGGCTCTCTCAGAGTTACAGAGCAAAAACTGCAGCCTGAGCAAGGCTTTATCCAACTTCTGCACCCCCCAAATCCCGGATGCAGAGGCCAAACCCCAGAACATAACCCTGCAAATATCTGCAGTGCAGTACAAGGGTGACTGCACAGTGCACAAGAGCCAGGCTGTCCTTAAACCAGCTAGTTTAGGTGCTGGAGCCAGCCATGGAGCACCTGCACAGAGAGGTGCAGGCTGACCGAGGCACTCCCTGAAGTCACACCAACCAAACCCAGCCTGGAACCTTGCACTGTGCTGGTGCAGCTCTGTGCTGGAGCTCAGGAGTTCCCAGAGCCTTGCAGAGCCCTGGCTCGCTCCAGCTAGCTCAAACATAAGCACAGCTCTGGCTCCAGCAGTAGGGACCCCAGCACAGCCCAGTTGGTGCCACCTGTCCCCAGCCTCTCCCTGGGGTCACAGTGCCTGCAGGTGCACCCTTAAGCAGCCCTACAGCCCCTGAGCTCTGCATGCCAGAGGCTTTCCCGAGGGCAGCACTGCATCCCAGACCCTGGGGCTGCCAGGAGCCTCCCAGAAGCCGTGGTGGCACCACGAGTCCCCTCCAGCCTGCTGTCACACCCCGGGCCACTGGGCTGCTCTAAACTGCTCCAGCTCTCTCAAGCAATTGCAAGGGGACTGCAGCACAGCTGAGGACACCACCCAGACAGTTCAGCTACTGATCTGAGCAGTGTGCACTACTTTCAAACTTCAGAGGACAGGTGATAGTATCTTTAGAAGAACATAGCTCACTTAAATAAGGGACTTTGATAGGTGGCCAAGTCATTCTCTCTTTTAGGAAGTGAGGAGAACTGGCAGTGAGACAGGAAACCTGAAACACACCTTAAACCCCAATTTTCCCTCTTCTAGGGATGGCAGAGCACTCAAATATTACTTGCATAACCAGTACCACTTGACAAGTGATGCAACCACAAACCACAAAGCTACTTGATATCCACATTAGTTTTCCAAAGCAAAAGCTGCCTCTTCAAATACAGCTTTTTACCTCACTCAGTGGACAAGTTTAAAACTTTTTAGGAAGAATTTGATGCTCTGCCTTCAAGTTGACTCCCAGACTTACATCATACTTCTGATTTCAGACCTGCAGAGCTACAAACCCACTTTCTTCCAAGAGAAGAAATTTGCTCCCCTCCAAGAACAGACTCGTGGCACATTCATGCAAGACCAACAGAGCCGTCCCTGATCAGAGGTGTCAGAACTCTGAAAGTTGATTTTGGAGGTAAAATTACCAAGAAGTGAACATGCCTTATTCTGAGAGATCCATTTCAGCTTCAATTTTGACTTTCTGACTGAGGAAAGTGTGGTGAGACACTATCTAATTGTATTATCCTGTCAGCCATATACAAAGGAGAGCAGGGTTCACTGATAATCAAACCAGGAGAGTGAAAGTTTGCTATCCACTACTCCCTGATTAAAACAGACTAAAACTTAACCTGTAATTCAGAAAAGTTCTTCAGCTTTCCTACCCTCTGGATAAGTTTGGGTTTGTTTCTTTGGTTGTTTTTTTTTACAACCTAATAAATCTACCACTGGAAATCTCTTCTTTTTCCCAGCTTGTGCCTCTTTTTCTGGAACAGCAGCAACAAAAATGCCTACACCCTTGTGTCCAGATCATTTTCAGCAGAATTTCTTGTGTAGAATTAAACAAGCCAAGTTGCAGGCGTGAAAGCAAGCTGCCACAGAGGCTCACAGCCACAGAATGCTCCTACAGAGCTGCAGTACCACTGTTGCAACACGAGCAAAATAAACTCTGACATGCAACCATTCAGGGGAACAGAATACAAAAGAATTTCTTCTTCCCCTTCATTGCCTACACTTATCAGGCAGTAGGCTCAAAGCAAGGCTGGGGGGGTAAGAAAATACAGGTCTTTTTCCTTCAGGTCTGTCTGTTCCCTTCTGTTACTGAAAGAATGAAAAAAATGCAGAAACACTGTCAAAATTTTCCAGCTCTATTTTGGCACATCATCTCTCAAAGCCAGCCTGATCTAAAAATTTCAAGCATGTTTAACTTAAGAGCCCTTGACAACATCTAATGCACAGGCTATTTACCATAAATTGAGGTGCTTATTTTTGGACTTTACCTTGAAACAGCAAAGAATGTCTGTTTTGTCAGTACCAGAAAAGTTCATAAATCCTGCCAAATGTATCAATATTACATATTTCAATGCTATTCTACATACACTGCAGAGATATCCACAACTCTCTGCAAAACTCATTCAGCATTACAGATGTGCATGCTTTGAACTCAATGTGAAATCAGATCATGCTGGGAACCACTATGACTTGCCCTCTCTACATGAACAATTACTGGATTTAGCACTTTTAAGTAACTAGTGTGATTTCTAATGTACTTTAACATGTGGGGGGAAAAAAGGGTAACTTATTTTTTATGTTTCTCCTTTGCCCATTCCACAATTCTGACACACGCACAGTGATACCACTAACTGCAATAACCCTCTGGAGCTTCGCATCTACAGAGAATTTTGAAAAATCTGCAAACCTGCAAGAGACACCCTTTGTGGTGCTAAGTTTTATGCCTGAAAAGACAGAAATTTCACACTTTATCACTTGTCTCAAACATTGCTGTTATACAGAAATTCAAATTAATAGGTACTATAGGTTCAATGGCAAGCTGCATTCAGAATAGCCTTTCTACAGTCTTTGCCTTTTAACCATCTCAAACTTTTTCAAGTGGTATCCTTTCAATGCCTTCAGCTAAACTGATAAGGCACCTTGCCAGCTACATGTATAGGATGCATCACTTAGTGCTGTTCAGATTTCTGACTTCAGAGCACGCAACACCAGCAGCCACCATCTCTGCCAACAGCACTGAAGGAAGCAACAACATGGACTGTCCCCAGCCATGTTTCAACCAAAACAGATTTGTAGAACGTACCCAAGCAACCCCACAGAAGTGCTTTATCTGCCATGAAAAACTATCAGGTGCTCTTCCATTCCTTATTCTCCTCTGCATGGGGCAACTACTAGGAAGTAAATATCAGCTATTCACCCTGCATTAAGCCTTGAAAAGCAAGACTGACTGGTGATTTGCAAATATACAGCTCTTCAAACCCCAGTGATTTCATCAGGTCTGATTCCATCAGACCCACAAGCAACATGGTCTGTAAGAACAGCAGCTTTGCTGCTCTTGCAAAGAATTGAAAAGGTTCCTTGTAGCTGTCTTGCAGATCTCAAAGAAAAATAAATCCTTGGGCTATGTGCTGTTTTTCCACAAAATTGATTGTGAGGCCTTGAATTCAAATCCAAAGTAGAAAGTCCAGGCATATGTAGAAAATAAACAAATGAAAAACAAAAGCCTTATTTCTAGCACAGTTATTTGTGGATAATGCTGACTTAACATGTCAAGAGTAATTGAGGTGAAAAAGTTAGCTTTGTGCTTAAAGGTTCACCTACTGCTATGAGAAAGAAGAAAAATAAAGGGAACTTCTTCAGACAAGCAAAGATCCTTAAAAAGAACTGCAGATAGCATACATGATTCTAGATGACTAATACTGCAACTCAGAAGAAACACTCAAATAAAAAAGATTCTCATGAATCAGGACAGTCTTTTTCAATAAACATTTTAATGATGACAAAGTCACATCTGTGTCACCTCTAAGCTCGTCTGTCTCATTTTCTGTTTACCCTTGCAGAAGAACACAACATTGCAGACATCAGGCTTTTTAATTTTCCGAAGAGCAGAGCCTGTTTTTAACAAACTAATTTCAATAGCCTATCTGTCACACAGCTTGTTCATCTATTGCTACTCAAAAGAAAACAGAGGACAGGAAGAAGGGCACAGAATTAGACTTTGTCTTATAAATTTAGAGCAAAACTGTCAGCGTAAACCAATCCAACTTAATTTTATATGACCAAAGAACAATTTATGCTAGAAGATGGTACATAACTAGAGAAACTGCAGAACAAGCCCTGAAAATCAAAATTTTCATTTTAAGCCTCCAGATCAAGGGCTCTGGTTTTCAGTGCATGGATAGTTAAACTGCAGAGTAGCTTCTCAACTCATTTTCTACTTTGCAAACTTTGGAGTACAAGGAAAATAAGAACAAAGAGGAGAGGACAGCTAATTTTAGCGTTTCTGGGCTAAAACAAAATAACAACAAAGAACTACTGAACCATGAAGCAGTTTTTCCAAGCTGCTATTTCAGTTACAATCTTTATTTTCCCTAGTCAGTGCTGGAAAGAAGATGCCAGCTTCTACCCTATCAGAGTAATACAAGCACCTTATGTTATGCAGATGGCACACTGAGAGCTCTGAACTGCTTGCATAATGCTTCTATACATTTTGCTGCACCCAAAATGTGTATTATAGCTGACAGAAAAAACAGCATGATTTCTTAAATTTCCTTCTCTCTCACTGGTTGCCCCTAGTAAACTGAACTTGAGTCTTGCCTATTACATTTTAACAACTACCCTGAAAACTCATCCCTCTGACAGCTTATTATCACAGCACTGGACTGAAGCTTCATAATTCTCAGTCTCAAGCATGTGTGGAAACAGTTTTGAGGACAACTCCAAGACCTTAGGATCACAGGATTATCCAGGGTCGAAGCGATCTCCAGAGGTTCAGTCCAAACTCCTGCTCCCAAACAATTCAGCCATGAAATCTTTTCTATTCCATAAGGCTTACATGGTACAACCTCCCCAGGCAGCCTGCTCCTCTGCTTGATTGTCCTCGTGGTGGAAAAGGTTTTCCTTACATTAAGTCCAAACCTTGTGTTTCTATTTGTGTCTTTTGTTTCTCCAAGTTCAACTTCTCAATGAACCTCCTTGTAGGTACTGGCAGGCTGCTACTCTGTACCCTTGAAACTTTCTCTTCTCCCTGCTGAACAAACCTAGGAAGATTTTCGTCATGAGATTTTCACCCATCAGTTTCAGTTAAGAGTAAACAAGGTACCGAGGCAGTTACCTCCTCAAAACAACCCCCAGACTTTCAGGTCTTAAATATGTGATCTTCAAAGAAACTGTAACCATCTCACAAGAGCGGGCTTTTGAACTCTGATTTTTCTAAGTAAATGTCCCTTTTCTGTGAGTATTTACTCAGAACAACCCATCTTATGTTTTCAGCATCATCAATACTACTCTAGGGCTAAACAAAGTCTCCCACAATTTAAGGATGAATGGATTGGTTTTAGTCACTGTTTCAAAATAAAGCAAACTGAGAACAGAGGGTGAACACTGAAATTTCTCTCCTGAGTAGCAAACTGCTGCAATAAATTTGGGCAACCAAACAGAAAGCTAGAACAGAAAATGCTAGGCTGCCTTCATATACAGCAGTATTAAAATACACTGGGTTAGGTTCATAATTGCTGTTAAAGTTCACTCTTCTCTAAGGATCTATGTGCTGTTACTATGAAAACCTTCACAGGAATAAATTATGCTTTCCAAGCATTAAAAACATATTAACATGACATAGGGCATGGAAATTCAAACTTCAAATACTTACTGAATCCAATTGATCATAAACCAAATCAGTATTAGAAAAAGAAGATGGCTACATTAACTAAAATAAAGCTCTCTGAAATAATTAAGTGATTTTTCAGCCACTGTGATAACACATATTCCAATAACTTAGATATCAGTGAAAGAGTCATTTAGACACAATTTCACTTTTAGTCATTTACTGGAACTCATAACCCTCTGGCCCAATTCCAGAAGATTTCTCAAATCCAATATAAAAAAACTTCAAGTCAGCCTGAGCAGCCTATACTGTGCCACATGAAGGGTAAGCTGCCATGAGACACACACAGCAACACAGCAGCACATTTTAAAACTGCACATTTTAAAATATTTTTCAGTGCCCTTCTATTACTTTAAAGAAAAAAAGAGACTTGACCAGAAACATTAACTTCTCTCACCATTTCACTGACTGTGTTATTAGCCAATTCATTCACTTGTCCCCCATCAGACACAAAGTTGGTATGCTTATTCTTGCTCATAAGTAAAGTGTTTAATTTCTTAAGAACATTTGCATGGCACTAAAATCTGTTACACTTAACATCTCCAGCTTTACCTTACTTGTCAAATCAATAGGCCTAATTAAGCATTTTCTGCATAGCTGAATCTAAAACCGAATGTATATCAAATGACAACTAGAATATTTTATCCAAAAACATTTTAGAAACTCAGTTGAAGGTACAACAGTCCTGTAAAGCTAAATTAAAAACATGAGATTTCTTTTAAATAGGCAACATGAGGCTGCAGTCTTGCTCTTTCACTTTGGCATTAGACCCTGAAATTTCATGTTTTCAGGATTTTCAGAAAACAAGCTTTCCATACATTTTTTTTAAACCCATCACAATTACCACAAGCCATTCAAGGAAAAGTTTCCTTAACACCATACTGAGCTTCTCACAGACGATCACTGTCATCACTACCTTAAATTAATCTCAGGTATACACTTTTATACCATCAGTTTTTGTGACAGCCACCAGAAACTGAGCAATCTTACAGCTTTACAACCTGGTGGGCAACTCCTCTGGATATTGCAGAGCTCCACTGACTTGAGTGCACCTCTCTGTATCAACACTGGACTTGACCCAGGAATTCCTGCTGCATTTTGGATCTCCTGTCAAGAGTACTACAGAGCTGCGCATCATCTGCAAGAGGATATCAATAGGTTCTACACAAGAGATTTACTATGGAGAGTTATACTGCACATAGGAATGCTTACTGGCTTTTCCTTATGCCTTTCATGCTCCTCCATCCATCAGGAACCCAAGTGCTCTATTTAACCATGTAGGTTTTACCCGTCTTCCTTTTGCAGCTGTTTTCCTAAGATAAGCTCTGAACTGTGTTTTTGTTCTGAGCCAGCTCACCTGCAAAGATTGTTTGAGAACCCTGCCCACTGGGACATGACTCAGAGCAGAAGACAGGTACACAATGCTTTCTGATTTTAGCATGGCAGTGAGACAAGAGCAGCTGTACAAACAGTACTTTGAACCTTCTAGATGGGAAGATGCAGTTGGGCTTACGCACACTCAGCTGACAAAATAATTTTGCAGTCAGGTAAATCCACTGGTGCATTCCTCCTGTTCCCTCAGGATCAGAAAGTTTGCCTTGTTATGACTGGCAATGTGCTGGTCTTCAAGTTTTCACACATCTCCATCCAGTTTGAAGGAGGAGGGTTTGAAGTATCTTATAGAGGTAGAAAGATAAGAGGGGAACATTTGAGGGTTCTTCTTCGTGTAGCAGTGCTTTTACTTTGAGAAAGAGGTGGAGAACGTAACTATCAACATCTAAGTCTTATTCATTTCAGCGACTCTGGTAGCAAAATCTGCCAGGGGAAGATGGGGAAAATGTGCTGCTACATAGCCAGAGCAAGAAAAAGACTATTTAAGGATCAGGCAGGTCAGCTCTAAAAGTTTGACACTGATCCAGGGGAAATAAATGTGCTACTGCATCTCACCCCCAGGTACTGCCGTTAGCTGAAAAAAAGGATGAGTAAGAAGCCATACTTTCAGGCTTCTACAGTACAGAAGTGTCTTCTTTCCAAAAGTAGGAGAATGTATAGCACAGAGTGTCCTGGAGACAGTGACTGGCAGGCCTGAATGCTATCCCCTTAAGCTCCAAACTCACTTGAAGAGCTTTCAAATGCTTACAGCCACATGAACCTTGGAGAAAGTATTTTCTCTAATAAATAATGCACTGAAGTATCCAAAAGTTTATGGCCAAAGAGACATTTTCAAAAGAGGTAACAAAGCTGTCTCTGCAGACTGTCCCTCCCAGGTGCAGGTCCAGCACTATGACAAATGTGGACAATGTGACAGGCTCATTTAGGTGTGCAGCTCCGGCTTCCCAGCAGGCACACCAGATGGCTCTCAGTAGGTCTACACAACAACAACTCTCTTGGGCAAGAGAGCAAGGGAAAAAAAACAGAGGAAAAAGCACAGTAGCAAAATACCTCACGAGGAAACTCCAGCTAAGGCTTGTGTAATGATTACGGTCCTGCATGAGAGATCTTTGTCAAACAAATTATGAGTGAAAGCAAATTATCTGAAGTGTTAGGAGGTGCAGCTTGGACAAATGTAAAAACCACAATTTTTCTAATACCAGTTCTCCAAAATGTAAGTAATCCTCTTCAATTATATCTAGGTGTATGTAAATCACATGTAACAACAGAAACACTTCTTACATCTCTGTCTTACCATGAACTGAATTAAAAAATCTTGAAGTGGGCCATTAAAATGGCCTCATTGAGGAACTAAGCTAGAATTCAGAGATTCACTTTTGCTAGCTCAAACATAAAACTAATTTAGCTTCACTGTTCCAAGTGTTTTAATGGTTTTGATTCCTCTTCCCACTGAGTATCAGCCAACATACAGCACTGAATAAGAGAGTTAGATGGAATCCAAATATGAGTATTATTTGGTACATTAAAAATTTCTCTTAATAAATGCAAAAGCATACAACCCAAGTGCATCACAATCGTATTGATCTAACATGAATAAAAGTCTTTTTGGACTTTGCTCCTGACTCCTTGAATTATCAAAATAGAGTTTTTAGCTCCATAATTACCAAAGAAGAGAATGTTTCTCTTGCAAACACAGGACTGCACATGCAGTTTCACTGAGTGGAAGAGATGTTTTTGAAGCATGTTACCTGTTGCCAGGAGTACAATTTGAAATCCCTGTAGGAGCACAGGTTATCTAACAGAAGTTGTCAGTAAGTAAAGCAAAAGAGGAAGAGTACAGGGGGAAAGAGTACAGGGGGAAAAAAGGGCTGAAAGAGCAACTTGGAATGTATATTTAATTTCAGCAGAGGTACATCAGTAGTCCCTCACATACTTAGCATTACTATATTTGAAGTCCTCTGATAAAATGACTTCATTTGAATTCTCTCTGGCATGGCATGCTGAGCATTAATGCAACGTAAGTGAATAAATAGTCCTTTCTCACTGGCTTTCTGCCATGCTGAAAGCAAAACAGAGGCCTCACACACAAAACCAGCCATCCTTGAAGACCCTGAATACCAGCAGTGCACTCCTGACTAATTTGGCCACAAGACATTGTAGATGTCTCCATGTACCATGCAGAAAAGGAACACAGGACACTACTCTGTCCTCATTTGTTAAAGAGATGGGGATGGGGCATATTATCTCTCAAACATGAAAGAGGGGCATATTATCTCTCAAACATGAAAGACATTAACACCACATCAAATCCCACCTCATATTCCTGAACAGCTTGTCAGCCAAGTTAAAACATTTGTATTTTAAGATTATTAGACACCATCACTGTAATTCACAAATACTATCTTAATATTTCTAAGTAAAAAAACACAAGTATTTTGCTTTTCATGCTCCTCCAGGCAGTCTGCATTTCAGACTTGCTGTGGCAAGGAAAACCAGAGACAGCAAATTAATCCTGTAAGACTTCATGCAAACAGAAGAACCAGGAGAGAGCCTTCTATTACTCTGTTCCAAGCACTTTCTCATTTCCTTATGTTGCAAATCTCAACATTATGTTTTGTTAGATTTATGTCTAACATGTAAACTGAACAAAAAAAATCCTGAGCAAGTTATACAACTGACCATATAAATGCATTTCTACAAGTCTCTACATTTTTCTTAGCCCCAATTCTGTGTGACAGAGGTCCCAGATAAAAATATTGAGTCGAATCAGCAGTATCAAAGAGGAAGAAGTCGTAGGATTGCGCAGTAAAACTTTAAAAGTGACTGTCATCACACATTTCCATTATCTCCTTTGTTTAAGGTTACTTGGTAGAGTAACCATGAAATAATATTTTGTATTCTTTTAAAACAGAAGTAGGAATCAAAGCACAACAGGTGCCATGAAACAGCAAAAAGAAGATTGTGAATTTTTGGTTTCTGAAGACTGACAACATCCCCTCCCACCAGAACCTGTGACTTGCATTCCCAGTGAAAACATTATATTCACTGTGAAGCAAAAAAAAATCAGTCTGTGTGTTCTAAAGAACTTGGCATGCACTTTCAAAGTAATCCTTTCAGACATGGAAAATTCAAATTTTCAAAAGACAAACTGACACCTACTAGCTGAAGATAAGATCACTGGTAATAAAACTTAGGCTCTCAAATACCCGTATTTCCAGCACTGATAAGAATTGTTTTAATAAATGCTCTCCTTGCCCAATAATCTACTCAAGAAGATGAAACAAAGGGTAGGATCAAATAGAGGCTTCAGACTTGAATCAGTTCTTCATACATGTACTCAAGGCAGACCAGTAAAGGTGAAAAGATTGCCTTTCGCCAGCTGCTCTAAATGTAAGATGCTGAGATAGATTTGCCTCTGTAATGCTTGTAATTATGTTGCAATGCTTTCTATCTCACTTCCTGTCCTTATTTTCTGGCAAAATTTTGAAAAAAGTTCTTGTAACTGTGCTCCCAAAAGTCACAAAGTTGGATTTTTTTATAATCATAAACCAATTATTGTCTAAATGTTATAGATACAGAGCTGCTTATCAGGATGCCTTTATTTTAACTTTGTAGTGGTTAAATCCTAAAAAAAAAGCAGTAGCAGATCAAGAAGTCAAAGGAAAAAAATCCATTCACTGTTTTCTACTTCTGGAATAGTCTTTTGTGTGTTTAAGTCACAAACACTTTCCCAAAAGTACCGAAGAAAAAGGATTTTCCTTCATCCACACATTAAAAAGAAAAAAAAACACACCACAAAACCATGAGAAATCAAAATAGAGAGCCAAACAGAGAAGATACAAGCAAGGAATAAATCCAAGAAGCAAAAATCATATCCTGTACTTGCATCAGAACACGAAACAACACAAAGTACAGCACCTTGGCATACAGAAAAGCAATAAAGGAATTGCATAGTTATAAACACCAGCAATGTATCTTGTCATAACACTTAATCAAATGTCAGACACTGTATTATCATTGTCTGATCTGTTAGCCATCAATGTTAAAGTTAAATGGCTTTCATCCTTTCCCCCTCAGTATTCTCTTGTGAGGTCCAGCAGCACCTAGCTTTTTATTATTTAATTTTTTAAATTTTTCTTTCTATAGAAATGAACCATGGTCTGAGACTCCCAAGGTTTTAAATGGGTTCACATTTTTTAAATCAGCCAACAGTGGAGGCTGCCGGAAAACCTTGACAACTTCAGAAAACTAAAAAAAGCTGGACAAGAAGGATTTCCACTGAAGCAACCATCAGTAAGAAATTTGGGTATTTAATATTTGTTAATTTAACACTTGAGAGAACAACATTATGTCAAACAACATTCTGGAAAAACAAACACATCCTAAAAACTCCTTACTGCATCCTGATCTACTTGTTACCAAGGAAGGAATTGTTCACATTAGTTTTACACCTGGGAGGGGAAGGAGGAATTGTAAAAATGGGAGTTGAACTGGCAAACTGTAGAAGGAGGCATTTTCAAAATCATACTTCTAAGGTAAGAACTATCAATTTTTTTCTATCTGAGAATGAATTTTTTTTAATTCTTTTTAAAGGTTTTTATCTACTTTTGCTGACAAAAAAAGAACTGCAAGGCATAGTTTTTTTCAGTCTTTGCTGGCATCTGATTACATGCCAAATCCACTGAATTTATGGAGACCTCAGCAATCAACTGCCAGGAGACCAAGATAAAACCCTTAGGCAGGTTTTAAAAGAGGAGACAGTTTAGCATTTTTGTCCTCACAGGACTAGACGAATCACGTTTACTTTTTCTTCCCCTTCCCCCTCCCCCAAAAAAAGTTCTGTTGGTTGAATGCTGGAGTAAACGCACAGACTGTATTAGACCATTTAAGAAACAGAGTCCAGAAGTAGCTTCTGCCTTTGATAACTTCAGTTTAAATTAGAGAAAGGCAGCCAACAGGCAATTGAGAAGAGCCACTAGGTGGGAGGACAAACAGGCCCCTGTCACTGAGCAGGCTGCCCAGTACAGCAGGCTTGGAAAGCTGTGCCATGGCATCACAGCAGAAACACAAATCCCCCTGTGCTGAATCTTTGATTAAACAGGAGCTTTATAATAACTTGTAACCTAAGCACAAAGGCCAGGAGGACTGGCAGGGCCCAGAGCCTGAGTGACTCGTTGGCAAGTGAAAGCTGGAAATATCAGGCAAATACAAACAAAGGCCATCACAGGAGTAAAAGTACAGGCACAACCCAGGTTCAAACCAAATCCAAACCCTCTAAATTAAAAGCAGGGAGAAGCAGTCTGCTTGCTGGCACTACCTTGGTGAGTTTATGGCCTCACAGTGACAAATGGGCTGGAAAGAACCAATATTACAACACAATAAACAGGTAGTGCTGGC
This sequence comes from Vidua chalybeata, assembly GCF_026979565.1. Taxonomy (NCBI): domain Eukaryota; kingdom Metazoa; phylum Chordata; class Aves; order Passeriformes; family Viduidae; genus Vidua; species Vidua chalybeata. The sequence continues at coordinate 49,075,206 of NC_071535.1, read as the reverse complement.
ATCACTAAGCTCTCTTCCTTCTCATTCACCTGCAGTAACCTACCCAGTAGTGCAGTATATTCTCTATCTACAGAATGCATACAGGCAGTATGCATTAAAGAGTAAACTTTGCAGCAGTAACATTCATCTTAAGGAGACAGAAAAACAATGAACAAATAACAAAGTCACTTTCACTAATACAAAAAAATAAACCATTAAAAAGACTGATCAAATTCCTGTGAGGGTAACTTAAATTATGTATTTCTCCTTGACTATTTTTCTATAAGATTTCAGTTTTACAGAACATGCCAATAAAATTCACCAACACAACTGAAATAGGAAAGATAAGCAGCATTTACACCAGAAGTTTCTTGACCTAAAGTTCTGGGGTCAGCCAGGTAAAAAACAATTACTCTAACCTCAAATCATCATCATTTTGGCATTACTTTCCCATCCACAAAAGGAGGTATGGATGAGATTTCTTTGCAGAGAACACTGCAAATTGATAGCTTTGTTCCAGTTCACTACAGTTTCTTATTGATTTTCTCTCATTTTAGCCTGCATTGATTTGTTAATCCCTTCTCTGTAACAGTCCTAATGACAAATTGAGAATGAAAAACTGCATGCTTTAGGGCCTCTAGCTTCAAACCATATTTTCACTTGAACTTGGAACACGTTCATGCACTTACCCTAGGTTAGATCTGATTCACCTTAAACTAGGTTGGGTGCATTTTACACTGAAACCTTTCTGTTCAGGCTTCTCATGGATGAACGAGGCAACCAAAATCACATCAGTGAGGCAGAACTGGAGTTCTGTCACTTCCAAGTTGCTGCTCACAGAGACTGTCTCAAAACCAAGTACATTTTAAGTAATTTTGCAGCACTGCCCATGGTTGATTAGCAGCATGCATCTGAAGGGCATTACTGAGCAATTATGGCACTGCCTGGTGCAAAGAAATCCTTCCAAGGAGCAGAATCACAAGTTGTCTCTATGCTGAGAGCAGCAGTCATGGTGCACTGTTACTAGAACAATCCATGCAGAAGGATGGGACCCAGCCAGTATTTTTAATTTAAGGAATACAGTATGAGCATGAAGAGATCAGAGATTTACAAAGTAACTTAGATTGCTTAGATTCTGCTACCAATAAGCTCATTAAATAGAGCTGCCAATTTGGTGTCATTGTTGGGGCCTCACTACCCACAGCTGATGCCTGTCTGCACAAGCCATGGCTACTACTGCAAGTAGTTTTAGTCTCTTTTCATTTCCTGATACTTTCAGAGATCTCCAAGTGAGATACTCATTTGGAATTCTAACTGCAACACACCACCAAATTGAAAATTAATTTATGACTTATGAAGACTAAGGCTTGCCCAGAGTCACATTTGTAACACCTCAGTCATCACATGCTGGGTGAGTCTCCACCTCCTGACTTTATCCCATGTCAGTCCTCTCCTACACCACCACATCTGTCAGGAAATTGACCTTTCCTGGTCTCCCATACAGATTGCAGAGCAGCCTGGCCCTGGCTGCCACCTCACTGCTGCAGTACAACCCCAGCAGATCAATTTTGGTCATTTTGAACCAAAATTATCTGCAAAAGTGATACATGGAAAGCCTCTAGTGTGTACCCACACAGCATGTGCTCCCTGGCACGCAGAGGCAGCGTGGGAGTTCTCCTTTGCCATTCCTTTGGTGTGACTTTGGTTTCCCATCTCCCTCCATGCAATGCCAGCTGCAGGGAAACTGGCAGGGGTGGCAGGAAGGACAGTGCTGGGAACCAGTATCACCTCCTCTTTGCTTTCCAAAAATTACAGACACAGAGTTGGTGAGCTAGGCTCTGCTCCTAGCACACTGCTATTCTTAACTTGCAGAAATGACTTCGCAGTGCATGTTAAAGGTCTCTCTACGCAGGCCATAAGATACTCTTTACAAACCACAGTCATGTCTTAATGGGATAAGAAAGGCACAGAGTAAGTGGGATGGCTACCTAGGCAAAAAGTGGCATTTGGGTTGCAGCAGTTTGGTACTGCTCTCAATTTTCTGCTTATGAGAACAGCAGAGAGAACTGACTAAGCTAATAAATCCTGTTCCCTCATTGCCTGTGACATGACTGTGAACTCTCAAGTTCTTGCAGTGCTGCCAAGATTAGTGTTACTCTCCTACATAGGGCATGCAGAGCACACAAACCCACCTAATCAAACACAGACTTGCTGCATTTTGTATGCAGACTGTAGTTTCCATCTTCTGTTACATCCTGTTTGGGTTTCTCCCCCTTAATAATAATTTTAACAATTTAGTCTTTTATTTTCATCCTTAATTGCAATTTGTCACTCACAAAGTGAGCTGTACTCGGAACCCACTTCTCTGTGGCCTTTATTTCCTTTATTGTCTCTTGAAATTAATTGATAAGCCAAGAACTTGATGCAAAAATATTAAAGGGACCATCTCTATATTAAAATTTTCATCATTGCATCGCTAAAACAGAATAACAAAATCAATCAAGGAAAATTCAACAATGCCATTTCTCAAAAGACATGGATCAAGACCAACTCATAAAAGACAGCAGTTCATAACTGGAAAAAAACACCAAACCAAAAAACTCACAACACACACCAAAGTATTACTTGCTTAGCAAATGAGAAACTACACATCACTTCAACTTTTTTTTTGCATTTATCTCCTTCCTTAACACCCAAAGGGGGCTTTTTTTTTTAAGCAGCTTTTTGGATCAGTTACTTCACACATATTCTCAAACTTTGAGCAGTAAAATCTGGTTTAGGAAAGTTCAACTTGTTTCTCTCCCACAAAAATACAAACCTCTCATTCTGAACATTCAAATCAAAAACACTTATGGTAGCCAGTCAAACAAATAATTATTTTAAAGCCACACACAGAGCATAGAGGTGATATATAATATTAGGTTATTTCTTTTGATGCCCCTTAAAACCTCAACTGTAGGTTTACTTACAAAGAGGCCTCTAACAAATTTCTCTTATAACTCAAAAACAGTTGTCTTTTTTTTCAAAAGCAAAAGGTTCCATTTTCACTATTATTGTGACTATGTGTTAAGGTAATAATGTATATACATTAATCTATCAGTTATATAAGCAATTGTCATCATACTGATACCTTAGAGGCAGCTAAGATACCTTGTAGGCAGCTGCTTAATAATGAATGGGGAAAAAGAAGAAAAACAAGAATATGCTAAAACCAAAGCTACCTTTCAAACGCTTAAACAAAAATGACATCTTACTGCAACTGCACTGAAAAGAACAGCAATAAGCTTTGACTGCAAAGTGCCAGGAGAACATGGGTATTTATGATGCCATTGCTTGAAAGAAAAGAACCATACAGAGGATCCAAAGCAATCCGTATTGTACAGGATGAACCTGCACACTGGAACCATGGGCCACAGCAGGATCAGGATAAACACAGTAGGCACATGTTGACACCGGTCTATCAGTTACGTTCATTCCCTGACACAACTAGTCCCTACATCCATCATCAAGATTCAAGTTGAGTGATGATTATTTTTTAATTTCCCTACTGAAATTTCAGAGATCCCTCCCCAGAAAGCTGTGATCTAGCACAGTTTGCCTTGAGTAGAAAAGGACATGATGAAAACATGGCTCCATGTGAAGCCATGCATATCCAAAATAACTGCAGTCCTTCCTTCCACCCAACTTAGCAAGAAACATTCAGCACTGCACAGACACTTCTCACTTGTTTATTGCTGCAGCAAATGTTTGCTGCAATGTGAATGACATGCTGAACATACCACAAACAGTAGAACAATAGCTATTAAAGCCAAAAATATCAAACAGACTGGAAGAGCATTTTGACAAGGAGGAAACATTAAATGAGATCTTTGTAGCATTTGCTAAATAGAGAGACTCATCATATTTCAGGCCATTTGTATTTAATTATCCTTTCATCTGAAGAGCACTGGATGAATGCGTATCAGATGAGTCAGATGTTCTGAAGAGGTCCCATCAAGGACGCCCCACAACACAAGAGCACTGCCTGCAAAATGCCTCACACAACTTCTCAGTGCCTTGGCCTATTCCATGTTGGTTAGGCACCAAAGCACTGAGAAGAAAGCAGCAAACAGACCTGCAGTGGCAAAATACAAGAATTTTAAACACATTCAACACCGGGAACCTCCCCACTTTTCAACCTGCCAGGAAGACACACTCAGATTAATGGATAATTATCTAAAATCAAGGCTTTTGTTCCTTCTTTGCTTCATTTTAAAGGAAAAAAAGTGCTCTTATTTCTCAAAGTCAATGTTTTCAGTTGAAGTCAAACTCACAATGGAATAGGTCATTCACAACACTTCAAAAATCAGGTTTTGAAGTGGCAGACACAGACATTATAGCAGTGTCAGTTCAATGAAAGGAGAATTCCTGGTCTTCAGTGGAGAAAGTAGGCAGGTCATGGGCATGGAGACAAGGAGCAACACAGGGGGTTAAATCTGCTGTGCTGTCCTTGAGCTAAACCCATGTGTCTTTTATATTGTCCTCTAATCCTTAGATTAGTTTCTCCACTTTGGCTTTAACAATATTAACTGAAGTGCAGAGGCAATCAGCAGATCACAGCTTTGCCAAAAATTCAGTTGAATCATTAAAAGTGATTTATAAAAATAGACCATGAATAAAAATCATCAGTCCTAATCCTCAACTGTTAAACTGTCTCTCCGCATTTATCACAAAAACTGGAATTGTTAATTCAAGGTAAACATGGAAAAGATCTCCTCTTCTCTATGCTCCTTGCAATTCAGCTCTCAAATCTAATCATGTCTCCATATGATAACAAATGGAAAAAGGGGTAGCTTGTGTGTTAACAAAGAACAGCTCATTCTACATAAACTACATACTGCAATTGAAGGCATTTTCAAGTATAAATTCTAGCTTTGGCAGTATTTTATAATCTTGAAGTGAAACAATTTAGGTCCTTATTTTCTGTTTTTCCTTTTTTCATTAACACAGCTCCTCCTAGGATGCAGATGATCCCCTTAAGTCATCTTTATGCTGTTATCTCTGCAAAGAATGATGTCTGCTCCAGAACACTGCCATTGCTAATCACTCAAATCAGGTCCCTCATAGGTCTATAAGGAGGAACAGCGCTGAGGGCAGCAGAATAAAGATGAGATTGTTGTTCCTCTTTCTTTTCAAAGAATCTATCTGAATACATCCCTTCACTTTCATGCATCACTTGTCCTGCCAAGGATAAGTTCCACTGTGCAAAAGCTGCAGCTGCCTTGACTTTGTATTGTCCAAGAAACAACAGAACAATGTACTTGAGACACTGCACGCAGCACAGATGAAAAACAGTGTGAAGCAGCTTCAGAAATGGAGCTGTCTATACATAACTAATGACAAAAAGTAGGGACCCCCTTGTCAAAATGAGGAAAGTTGTCTGAGACTCAGAGGAGTTAAGTGACTAAACATTAGGGCAGCATCATGGGCTCTGGGGCCTTAGACAGGGTCCCTCAGGATGGCATCCCTTCCCTCCAGTGTGTCATCCACACAGTACAGCTTGTGTGTGTCAGAAACTTGCTGAGGATGCCCTCGAACCCACTGTCCTTGTCACTGACTAACAGCACTGGTCCCAATACCAGTGCCTCAGGAACACCACGCCCCACTGACCTCAACCCTGTGACTGCGGGGATCGAGCCACGGAGTCACCCACACCTCAGATCCTCATCTCTTGGATTTAAAGACAGGATGTCATGTGGGAAAGTGTCAAATGCTTTGCACAGGTCCAGGTAGATGATGTCAGTTGCTCTTCCCTCATCCACCATTTCTGTAACCCCATCATAGAAGGCCACCAGATTTGTCAGGCTGGTGGCCAGATTTGCTGTGGTGAAGCCTTGTTGGCTGTCCTTTCCACAGTTTTCCACATACCTTAGCATAGTTTCCAGGAGGATCTGTTCCATGATCTTGCCAGGCACCCAGGTGAGACTGACCTATCTATAAGGTCTGCCGGTCTTCCTTATTTCCCTTTTTTAAAATCGGGGTTGTGTTTCCCTTTTTCCAGTGGGAACTTCGCTAAACTGCCACAGCTTCTCAAGTATGATGGATGGTGGCCTAGCCAATTGCTCTGTCAGTTCCCTCAGGACCCATGGGTATATCACATCAGGTCCCATGAACTTGTGCATCTTCAGGTTCCTTAAATGGTCTCAAACCAGGTCTTCTCCAAGAGTAAGCAGTGCTTCACTTCTTGTCCCTGCCTTTGCCCTCTGCAATGTGGGCCAGGTGGCTGGAGAAGTTTTGGGTTGGTTGATTGAAACTCTTCAGCCTTTTTTAGAACAAGGCAACTCTTTAGAAGTTTCACAGGTACTCTTTAATACCTTGCTGAAGTTTAATGCCCTGGATGACTACACTCTGAGAGTGGCACCTGGACAGATCATTAATCTAATTTTAAGCCAACAAGGCTACACCTTAAACAAAGCCCACCTTCTGCCTGTTTCCCCATCTCTGCTTTCCTGAACACATCCCCTTCTTCACTCCCCCTTACAACTCAAACTGGAGACTACTCAAGGAGCACAAGAGATCAAGAGTAAGCATAGTGGGCAGAAGTTCTCCATCAGCCATCAACCTCCTGTCTCAAACACATCACAAATTTTTGTTCCTGCCCCCACAGTACTGGGAATCTCCACTCTTCTCAGCTGCAATACAAGCCAGGAGAACTGTTAATATGGCTGTGCAAGCCTCTCCCATGGATCAGAGGGACCACCAGTTATGATTTGTGGGGTGCTGGTCTGGAGTTTCAGACAAAAGTAGTGCTACACCTGGGCAAAGTCCCACCTCCTCTGTTCAGCTGCACTGCAGGCACATCTTACACCTGCACACATTGATACCTGAGAGAATTTGGAATCTTTTGCTAAAGCTGATTCCACCAAGGAAAAAATCAGCTCCTGAATGCAAAAGCCTTTTAAAAGAAATAATTGAATGTTAATAATTTCTGAATTTACAGGAAGAGCGAGCAAGAGCTTGTGCTGCAGCATTTGAAAGGGCTCTGTTGGGAAACTGTTCTGATTATTTTAATGCATTAAAAAAAAAAGGGGAAAAGAAAAAAAGGTAGGGTGTGGAAATGGTAATTTTCTTCTTTACCTGAGATGCTCCATTTAGGCAAACAACTGAAACAGGGATGTTACACAGCACCAAGAACTGTTCAGATGCTGTGCTCTGCTGCCCACTGGGAACCACCATATGCCTTCCAAGCTGCCCGTAGTCCACTCTGCCCCAGGTGAACACCTTGCCAGCTTCTAAACACAAAACACATTTCAAGATTACTTATTCACCAAGTTCCTGAAACATGTGGATGCCAATTCAAAACCAGAACTTTTTAATGCATCTTATCTACAGCTTCAAAAGCTGGTGAGAAATTATTTCTGGGAACAGAACAAAAAAAAAACATTAAAAACTAGCTCAAGATATTATGTTATACTTCTGTGAAGCTACTCGTTCTTTATTAACTTATTTTCTAGCAGAATAATATCTGAATGATGGCCTGGGCTGTAAATAAACCAAGTCAGTAAAGCTGCATAACCTAGATATTCTGCATACAATAAATACACTTTGGTTACACAAAGGACATATTTCAGGTTAATGGAAGCACAAACAAAACAGCTTATTTTGATACATAAAAGATTACAGAAAAGAGATTTATTTTCTATTCCCATTCTTTGCCATGAACAATTCATTGCATGACCTGCATTTAACAGAGTTCTATGTTTTCATGATAGAAGTTACATTCTGTCACTAGTGTTAGCAGAGCTATAGCCTTCAGGAGACATCTGGTTAGTCAGGAGCACTAGCACAACTGCCATTAAGCATTGGAAATGCACTGATTTGTTTTCACAGAAATCACACATTGGCCAAGGAAAGGCAACTTTAAATGAAATCACCACCTTATGGCTCATCCTTCTCTCCAAGGGTTATTATTCCAAGTGCACTGCTGCAGGACTGACACCCAAAACATTCTCCTGTACGGATAACATCCATAAACATCCTTCTTACCCTTGCTTCCTTTGAATTAAAAAAAAAAAAAAAAAAATCATACAAAGTAACAGCTTTGTTTTCTTAATGAAGTGACTAGGTCCCTCTGCAGATAAGCCTGTCCCTTCTGGGCTTAAAATTAAACAAGTTATATACACACAGCAGAAGGTAAAGTCCTCAACGTGGTTCTAACTAGAAGCATCAACCCACATTCCTGCCCAGAAAGAAACCTGCAATGACCTTGAGTTATGTACACACTTCAGCCAAGCCTCAAACTGCTCTCCAGAGTTGAACTCAAGACATCATGTTTATAGACCAAAAGATGTATCGGGGGAAAATACCATCCAGTCCTGCAAGTCAGCTTGCACATGCCTCTCCCTGCCCCACAGAGGGGTCAGGTGCAGGGGGTATGGTCACACTACCCAAAGGTGACAACTGAGAGGTTTCTAAACTGATGCCAAAACACAAACCCTTGGAAATCTGAACATCTCCCTTTTCCTTAGGGTGCTGTTAAACTGTCTTGATAGGGACACTGCTGGTTTGTAGAGTTTAAGGTGATAATGCATTTTGTAAATGAACTGGAAACCTCAGTTCATATATAGGAAAAGTATAGGCATTTTCCTTGGAAATCTGCTGGCAGTGTTATCTTTTCACTCCAATCACTGCAAGTTTTTCAGATGCATTCTCTCAGTTCACTGATAATGCTTCCCCTAAAATAATTAAGTGATAAAATTAGTTGTCCTTCTCTCTCAAGGGCACAAAGCTTTTTTCCTTTGCAGCTTCCTCTCAGTTCAGGGAAAAGCTGAAAACAGTCACATACTATATTCAATACAAGTGAGGTCTTTTAACACAGTAGCTACGTTTTGTTAGGTTAAAGGATAAAAATTAATTTCATTAAGAGAACTACTAGTGTATCTTAGATTAGGAAGACAGTTTTGGGTTTAAAAAACATGCCTGTTCTAAAGTTAGTATATTTACTTTGCAATTTACATAGATCTCTGCTAAAAATATCTGCAGCTGCAAAAATGTACATAACAAATTTAAATATAGAGTAAGCTTCAGGCTTTTACATCACACCAGGTTACTGCACTTCTACAGAACCCTATTAGTGGACTGAGAAATGATAGGCAGGCTGCTCTATTTTATATTAACTACAGGAACTGAGACTGAGTTTTATGAAATCTAAAGCCAGAAATCATTTTTGTAACATCCAGTTAGATCATTAATATACCACAGGCTCTCAAGCCCTACCCAGACACTGCTGTATTGATCCCAAGGACTATAGTTGAATTTAAGCATTTCAGCTCTCAGAAGCCAGAAGTATCAAGTGCCACAGGCAAAAACACCAGCAAGCTGCAAGGCCTCTGAAAAAGCAAGCTTTGAATTGGTAATACAGACCCAGATCCTCACACAGTCTACAACACCAACTGTACACAAAGGCAACAAAGGTTTCTCTCAACCTTTTGGAGGAAAAATCTCCTTCCTCAAATGAATCTGGTGCTCTGTCTGGATGCAGACATGAACAAGAAACACCAGCCACTCACAAAACAAAAGTGAACCTTTGCACCATCCCACCAGGGCACTGCTCCAGTGCAACTGAAGACTGCAAGCATATATGAAGGATTAAAAGAGCAACAATGCTTAGCTACAACAAAACACCTGCCATCCACAGATTCTATTTTCTTTCACTGAGCAAACCAGCAAAGAATCACTTACATATGCAAAACCAAACAGAACCCTTAGCAGAATGTAAATTATTTCTGTAAAACATGAATGTAAAATGTTTCCAATTACAAACACAGACCATTGCAATTTAACTTTTTCTTTTTTGCTACAATAAGGGAAACAAGTTTCAGGTGGTTATTAGTACACAAGCATGGAGAACATTAACTTAAAATTATTAAAACCAGATAAAATAATTTTTGCTTTTAGGAAGAATTTTTTGAATGTCCAAAGATGAGTTAAGCAAACAGTTCCTTCTCACTGCTCATCAATGCAGTTCTCAGTTCTTTTGAGACACATTACTTCCCCAGACTTGTTCCTGTTTGCTGAGCATTCCCCATCCCATGCTCAGACTCCTGCTAATAGTCAATAATTTCCATTTTTTAGCCAAAAAACAACCGCCCAGGGATCCTTTAACAAAAAAAAAAAAAAAAAAAAAAACCAAACAAACAAACAAACAAACAAAAAAACCTCAAAGTACATAAATCTGTCTTTTCTGTGAGAGAAACTAACAGAAGCTGATTTAGATGTGCCTTTTCAATGAAATACTGATTATACTTTCTGCAAACAAACAAAAAAACCCCAGTCTCAAGTGGATATTTCAGGCTGAGGCAAACACCAATGCGTGGAAAATTCCGCCAAAGGTTAAAGTCTCGTCAAAATCCTAAGGAAAAGAAAGCACTAAGCTATGACAGAAAGCACTGAGCAATTGTAATGGGAGGTATAGCTATTGTGCTGCTTATAAAATAGATGGTATTTTATAATGTTCTAAGAATATTTGAGAAAAAGACATTAGTCATACAGAGTAAGGAGGTTGCAGGATGAATTACTTAAGAATGAAGGGTCATGTAACGAGGAGTGTTGGTCTAATATTAGACTAGGACAGATTTTAATTAGAAGTCAAGAAAACATACACAGTGATGAGTCAACTGGACAGAGTACATCAGCATGGAAGTGGCTGAGGCATCAGAAAATGTGATATTTCATACCAGACTCAGTGCAGGAAGAGGGCACACAAAAGGCAGGAGTTATTCTACAACTTGTGTAGAAAGAAGGGTACAATATTGGAAAGCTTTTCCAGTTCTTCTAAGATACTAACAATGCTTCCTAAGACCTGGATCTTCCCATGTTCTGAGCATGGTACCTCCTCATTTCAATTCCTCTACTGTGAACATCCACATTGACCCAGATGACTTTATAGCAACTTTTTATTTTTTCACCAGGCAAATGCTACATCAAATGAAGTCCAGAGGTTCAATACCATTTGGAATTAAGGAGTAAGAGATATAAATTCATGCATCCTGTGTTATTCCAGCTTACAACCTGAACGAACTACACGGTACAGGAGCTCAGAAAGCTGGAAAAAAAAGACAAAGGAAAGAAGATTTTTAAGAAAAAACTTTCTGACAGCTCCTTAAGTAAACAACAGTATGCTACATTGGTTGAGATTCTACATGATCATGCAGATCTGGTTTGCTCGTGCTCTTTGAGCTGTAAACACAGCAGTGTGCATCAGTGTACACGCAACAGCAAATCACTCAAAACACATGCTCACATCCTTCACAGAATACAGATGAAGGTACGTACATATTCAAGGGCTTGAATACAAACCACTCTCTGAAAGGTTCCTCTGCATTTTCTTCACATCATCCTTGTGTCCTCATGTATAACAAAGCACAGACAGTTGAGAATGTCCTCAAAATTACAAGTTCATAGGCTTCAGAGTACTGCAAATCCAGCAACATTGCATAAAGCACTTCTAGTTGCTTCCTGTCTGACAGTGTAGCTTTTCCTGTGCTGTTTTATACTGCTACTAAGACTGTAGAGTGTGTCATTTTTCCCCTTTTAGCATTTTTTTTTAATCAATCTGCTTGGCCACATAAGTAGAAAGAATTAGCAATAAAAACAAATAAGTACATTAGTTTTAAAAACAGGTTGGTTGTTTCTCAGTAAAACACAACAGACAAAGAGGCACATTAACATTTACTTATTTTCACTAGACTCAGATTTATCTTTATATCAATTTTCCTGTTTTAAGATAATATCCTGCACTAGTCGTATCTCCTTGAAGTCTCTATTTGGTACCTAGGCAAGCTTTGAACTATCCTTCATAAATACTAGATGAAAGAGTTCATCTAGGCTATCTCAGTTCATGGCTGCATTAATGATTACTTTTCAAATGAACTCTGGATATTCACACTGAATGCTTAATCTCAGGCTTGAATAATGAAATTCCAAATAAAAAATTCCTAATGCCTCCTTTCACATGAAAATTCACAGGAGCAGGCATTAAAAATTGAAATTTAGAGGCTGCATCTTGCCTCCTCCCTGCCCTACACAGAGTAACACTCCTCCCAAATCTACAGATCTCTGCTGTCCTTCAGAAAACCACTGATGTCCTTGACCCATTCTGAGAAACCTCCTCATCTACCTAGAAATAGCCCTTGTGCAGGGCAACCTAACAGAAGAACATTCATCCATACATTCTTAATTCCTTCTTAAGCTGAAGACAGCTTTAATTCAGCAGCTGGAAACCAGGCATCCCACACCTGTACCTGTGCATGCTTTCAGTACAACACAGGATAATCTGTCCTGACAAAGGTTTAAATGGCCCCCTGATCCTTTTAACACAGGAGCTCAGCATACCAGAGCTGTCCACATCTCTTCACACATCTTCTTCCCATGACCTCCTTACAAACTGCTGCAACTTAATATAATAGGGCACGCCTGAATTTTTTCCCATATTCATTCATAACAGTCATTAAGAATGTATCACTAAAACACAAATCTATGCACAGTATTAAGGTCATGCCTCATCAGGGAAGTTCAAACAAAGCAGCAAAAGCATTTCAGAGCTGACAGCAACAGAAAACTAGAGATATTTCCATTCCTGGCCACTTTCAGCCTTCCGCAGACACAGGCTGCAATACACAGCTGGTTCAGAATAGTCCACAGAGCTTCCACACATCAAGGTGCAGTTCACAAGGGTTTCCAAGCACTTTGTGAAGATATTTAAACCTGCAACAAAAGGCCACAAGTGCCATAGGAAAAGAACCATAAGGGCATCACCAGTCCTCCTGCAACAGCTAAGGATTTGCCAGTTAGAACTCCTATACTCATCAAGTGGGCCCAAGATTCCTGCCAGCCCAAGCTGCATCAGATGTCCCCAAACCTGGTGATCAAATTTAACCACATGCATGTGGGCAACACAGATAGACAAGATTTCACATCACTACAATCAGATGCTCATCCAGCAAACAAATGGCTTCTCACTCACTGTGAGCCATTCCCACTGCTATGGAAATAAAGAGAAAATCATCCTGTCTCCTTTCAGAGCCTCCTGGTGATATCAAAATATTGAACACTCAAGGACTTGTATGAATACAGGATATAATGGAAAGTACTCAGCTAAAAGCAGGTGAAGCTTTGAGGATGTGTGAGACTCACCAAGAGAAGACACCAGGACTGTGACAGTCTAACACAGACTAAAATGCAATGCTCAATGTGCAGAATGAGAGCTCCTTTGGCAACAGTTTACACTAAGAAACTTTGGACCCAGTTTTCTCCCCACTAGGCCACCTGCATTCATTGTGCTTGAACTAATTGTGAAAAGGAAGGTAAACCAAGCTAAGGAATTGATCTGGCTGAAAAACAACCTTGGGAAATGGGAGCTTGGCTACAGCAAACACTGCTAAAAGCAGTGCTGTGTTAAGTCAGTTTAATATTCCATATGATAGGCTAGACATAACTTGCTATTTCCATGACATGCTAAATTTGTCATACACTTCACCAACAGATCTATCTTTACCAGCACTTTGGACATCTTTAAACATCTAAACAGCTTTGACTTTCATTCACTGCAAAACAGGCATACTTCTTTTTTGCTTCCATAATTACACCACATTATGTCTTGAGATGGGCAATGCTCTTTTAATGGGATTATTCACATACTTAACAGCATGCTTCACTGCTTTGAAAGACTGAATAATAACTTTGAATGAGGCAAATTCCAGGACTTTCCAGATGCCTTGGAAGTCTTGTCTCTGGTTCAGGTTTTCCATGGCCATTTTCCTTTTAGAGGAGAGACTGGAAATATAAAGTACGACACAAAACTCTGAATAAACCAGAGGAAAAACTAAAATGTAACAATTTAAATGCATGTGAAGTTTTGTTCATACTGCTGATATCACACAGATATAATATCCTGGCTGAAAAAAGAAAATGGGGAGATGTCATGAAATCCATGCAATCATGAAACAAAGCTGGGGAAGGGGGCTGGGGGCAAAAGTGGGATTTTAAAGCCCCTATCAGACTTTACATTCATCCTGCAAGGTGAGAAAATCCCCTCCTTATTTCCCTCCACTCATGATTAGAGAGTCATGACGGCTTCACCAGCTGTGCCTCTGGCTTATTTTAAATTCAAACTATGATATATATCTCACTTTTAGACTTTTAATAGCAATGCCTTAAAATGCAGATTGCTGGCTAAATTTAGTTACATGATTAAAAACTAATCTAACTCATCTCTACCCAGCAAACAGAACTGCTGCATTCAAGGTTCAATAGAGGACTTAACTCTTCAATTAAAAACAAAGTTCTAACAAAAAGCAGGGAAAAAAGGAAATCAAAGCACAATTTGGTGATGTCTCCAAAAAAGCAAGATGCATAAAACAGTAAGCAGCTATGGAAAACTATCTGCAAAAGCATCATAGTATACCATAGGGTTTTTGTTCAATGCTTCTGCAAATAAATTCTGCACTATACTACTACAGCAGTATGAGTCATACACTTTTACTGACGTTCTATATTTATATCTCCATGCCCTTCCGCACTGTTATATGCTGTCTTCCATACAGGCCTCTCTAACCTGGAATTTCCTTCCTTCTGCAGCTGAGCATCTCTTCCTCTAACATTCCCCAGAAAACTGAAAAGACATGCAGTTCTTTCTGGACACCATTTTGGAAAAACAACACACTTGAACGATCATAATATGCTGTGTGTGCTTTTATTTGTTTCCAAATATTTTCTGGTGTCTGATTTCCTAATTTTTTGTCTGTAAAAGGACTGCTTAGATGTTTATTCCCTTTGAGGCAAGGCCCAGGTCCCGTTTCATTAGACTTAACATAGTACAGTGCTACAGAAAATCTTATTCAGAGATTACAAATTACAGCATAGGCATCTTTTCTAGACTATTTTATGAAAAGCATTTCCTCTAGCTGCAATGTTGTAAAGATTTGTGAATCTGCCTAATTTGCTGAACTCAAGATCCTGCTACTCTCAATATCCCATCACCATTTGAGCCTCAGGAGGAACAGCCATGTGCATACAAGAGATAAACAAAGGGAAGGTAATTAAGTTCCCAGTGCTAATATTTACTTTGTCAAAAGACTCGAGGGCATGCTGTGGAAAGGCAGACACAGAAAAAGCAAAAGAAATGCTCTGGAATGGCAGCCTGAAGGAGAACTGGGCTTTTTCACTGTTGCCCACAAGATGCATTGCCAATAATCAGAGACCAGTTGCACAAGAGATTTCACTAGATAACATGCCTCAGACAGAAACAGAAAGCATGACAGAAACAAAGTGTTAGAAGAGCAGTCCTTGGATTTGCTAAGTGGCTTGAACTTCTTCAGTCGCTCCCAAAGCAGCCGAGTTCTATATCCCATGGAGTTCAACCCTAACTATGTGCTGTTCTGTTCTTAAGAAATAAAGTACAAAGAAGAGAACAGTACCACAAACCCAACAATGGCACCTCCAGAGCCTCCCAGGAGATCACCCACCTTGCTCAGAGTCAGAATTATTATAAGAGCAACTACAATTAACTAAGACAGAGTGGGCTGTGCACCTCAAATAATGAGCAGCATTCCCGCTTGACAGGAGGAACACAATAGTCTAAAAGGGGATGGGAAGGAAAATCCATACCCTTTGAAGTCAAGAGATAAATAATGAGCAATAAGGTGATGTATTCTCTCTGGAATATCATCCCAATTTCTCCCTCCACCCACAAGAAAGTTTAAGAGCTGGGCAAGGGGGTGGAGGAAGAAATAAAAGCACAACACAAGATTCCACCTCCCATATGGCAAGATGCTTAACATCAAGGAGACTGCAGGGAGAGAGTGGACAAAGGTGTAAATGCTTTTCATGGTGAAAGCATCCAAATCCATTTATGCCCTGAAAAAAAATCCATCTTTTACAAGGGGATACTATCCAGCCAGCAGAGTTCCCTCTGACTCCTGACTTCTTGTGTCTTTCTCTTAACATTGTGAGGTCTTTTCAGCATTTCAGAGCTACAGGTACAGAGCAAATCTAAAAATTTAGAAACATTATAGACATGTTACTAATGAATGCAATGCAAGTCCATCCTGTAAAGGAATCTGAAATTCCCAGTCAAGAGGGAACGATGCCAGTGAGATTTACTTTTGATGCTTACCCAGAAGCAACAGCTGCCCACAAATACCTCTATATGGCTACAGCATCTCTATCTGCTTGCAGTGCCAGCACATCTATGTTTAAGGCTTATCTAAGTGTGTCTATGAACAGGGTTCTAATGTAAGTATTGATGTGCTATGCAGCCTGTTACTAAGAGGGGCTTAGGTTTTAAAGTGAGAGGGGAAAAATAAAAGAACTTTTCTCATTAGGAGTAAGGAGGGGACACCAATGAAGAACAAAGGCTCCTGTTTTTTTCAATACCTTCTTTTCTCTGATGTTACAATGGATATTGATCAAAAGAAGTAGTAGCCTTCTATTCATGCTTCACACAATACAGTGAGATAGGGCCGTTTCTAAAGAAACCCTGAGTTTCTAAAACAGCTTTTCATGAACTTTGTTTGAAAACTGCTCTGGTGAACTAGAGGAATTTTAAATAACTACCCAGATTTTTAAATCACACACAGCAGAAGTTTGTTGTATTTCAACTATCAGCTTTTACCAGTGTGCATGGCCACAGAGTTTAGGGGTTTTTTTGGCATTGTGTGTTCTGTTTATGGCAAAGTGAACAGGCAAGAGGAGACAAAAAAAACAGGATTTAACACCCTCCTTTGTACTCCGTGACTTGTCAGGATGATTCTTCATCCAAGATTCTTCAACCCACACGAATATCTAGTAATCCACACTAGCACTCTTTTATTGTCCCCACAGCCTGACCTTCACTTCTGGATGTTTTAGTGTCCATTTTGTCCTCAATGAACAGCTCCAGCTCCAGGCAGATGTGTCATTAACAGGCACAAACCTGATACGTGTGTACAGGCAAATTCCTACGAAATATCCATCAGCTACAAGATCCAAAATTCAAGATGAGAAATGCCAAACTGATTTTCAGTTTGCTTTCTATCTTGGAGTGAAAAGGACAAGAAGGAAAACATTCTCCTAAAGGAGTTTCTGTATGTGTATTTTGGGCAGTTTTGTAAAGATAAATTTTTGAAAATTCTAGAAGAGTTCCTATACTCACAATAAAAAGATCTTAGTAAAAGTGACATAAAGCACTGTCCCTGAATAGATTGTTGACTACACAGTGTTTTTTAGATGTTTTTTCTTTTAGTTAGATACAGAGTAAAACAGAGAATGAGTCACCTAAGGAAATCCCACCCCTCCTAGGGTTTTTCTCCTGCATGAATCATATGCTAATTCCTTCTATTCATCCAGGTCTTTGTCCCCCAAAAGTAAACCATTGTGATTATATTATTACTTACTGTGGGCTCCATAATACTGGATAGAGAATAAAGCAGACCTGAACCACACAGACTCTTTAAATCCAGCAGAACATCCCAAAAACCTAAAGTGTATCCTAAGCAACATAGTACAAATACAGTACAAATATAACTCCCCTTCATCTGCAGAGTTCAATCTCGGCTGTTTGGGATCCGTACAGAAAATATGTGGCTACCCTGAGAGGCAATGAAGTCCAAATAGGAACTACAAAAAAAGGAGGGAGTTCACCCTCAGTTTCAACTACCACACCACAAGCTGTGGTTCCTCACAACTGGAATACTTTAAAGAATAAAAGCCACACACTCTTGGCAGATTTCATCATATTATCCAAGTATCAGAGCCATTCTAAAACACTACATACTTGCTACAGAAAATTTACAGCTCCTGATATATCTCCTGTATCCTACAGTACCTTATGTCAAATTATTTATTTTAAAATTACTTCAAGGATATCATGAAAGGAACAATATATGTAGGCTTTATGGATATTTTTCCTGTTTGTGTCTAGGTTTTTAAGAAAAAGAAAGTTCCTGAAAAGCACTGTTTTTCAGAAGTACTCAACTGCTACTCAGCTCTTAAAAAGCCCTCTACCTATGTTGGAATAGTAAGACTCATTAATGAGCATTAAACCTGAATAATTAATTACTAAACAGGAAATGTCACTTAAATATTATGAAAACAAGTATTTAATGACCTTAAAATGCTACTACGTTTCAATAAGATCAATGCACTTGCATAGATGGTGCTCACATAGACAGCTGCTTCCAGAAGCTGAGCTTAGAAATGCTTAGCTTAGTAAATGCCTAGATTTAAATGAAGTTATTTGAAAATGCACTAGCCACTTCTCAAAGATCAATAAAACTAAGAGGGCAGAGTACACATACCTTGTTCTTGGCAATCAGTTACCATGCACATTACTTCAACTATCAGGTAATGGCTGGTTCCAGCTTCTTACTCCATACAAAGTGAGTGCAAAGCACTTCTACCTCACTAAGGATTCCAACTTTGTGTGAGACCATGTTATATCCACTTGCATAACTGCAGAAATCCTGAAGTGCAAATTCTCACTGCTTGTTGTGTGCTTCACATCAATTCTCTACACTAAGAGCTTTGAATTGCCAAAATTCTAATCAATCCCATCATCCTTTTACTACATGCAAACTATGTGATATGATATGATATGATATGATATGATATGATATGATATGATAACACCCAAAATTGCAATTTTTTTTGCCACCCACTCAGATCTCCCAGCTGGAAGAGGGCGTAGGGAAGAACCCCCCAACCCAGTCTTCCAGGCCATGCTCTTTTTCCTGGATAACAGGATACAGAAACATTATTGTGTACAGCTGCTGGGACCCACAGCATATGGGGCCTTGAAGCTGAATTAAAGGCTGAGAGGCAAAAAAGGAGGTGAGTTATAGAGTATCTGGCCCAGTCTGTCATAGCAGCACACAGCAGTGGTCTTGTGAGTTCCACATTTGGATCTTTCTCTATTAATACCTATGAATATGGAACTTGGAGACAGCTTATGACAGAAGCTAAGAAACTATGAATTTTCTCTTACCTTTACCTTTGCTTCTTTTCAGCTTTAAATAGGTGAATTGACAGAGACCCAAGAATAATGTGAATTATTTCAGTATGGTTAAGGAGAAAAGGTTTGAGATATAACAATGCAGAAACAGTCAAACAGAAGAGCAAGTGACTTCGATAGTGCCAGCAGATCCAGCTGCAAGTAGTCAGAAGATCTAGAAAAGGACACTTACGGCTGAACTATTCTTCATTTAAGGAAATTTGTATCAGCTTTGTGCCCTGGTTTCACAATAGTTGTGAGAGGGGTGGTGTTTTCAATGCAATTATCATCACTACCTTTGCAAGAGTTTAATTTGCTTTAAGAGAAAAAGAATAAGAAAAAATAAACCCCCAAGGAATAGCTCAGAGCCAACAAGGTGCTCTTCTCAGCCTTGTGACAAAACTACAGCTCCTCTTGCACAGTTGCTCTGGTGCTGGAGGTTACTGAAAACAGAACAAACACCACATTTACAGATTTCCTGCACATAAGCACATACTTATTAATGTATCTGACCTTGTTTATTACATTTGCTAAATAGATGGCTAGCCATAAACTGCAGCAATCCAACCACAGAAACCAAAGGGGAAAAAAAAGGAAAATTAGGGAAAGTAATTAATTCCTTATCCACTAATGACTTGAACAAAATCTATACCAGATCCACATTTTAAAGCTATAATTTTTTCTGAATGCTTTTTATAGATGAAAATTCTGTCAAATTTGGACAGTTACATTATTTAAGTCCACAACAATCACTGATCCCACTAGTAAAAGAGAGGATGTGACACATTAAAAAAAAAAAAAAAAGGAAGGGAGAAATTCAATATAATAGTCCCTCTTTCCACATATGTGGCCTAATGCCCCAAAACATAATGCTGAATGATGACTGAGTCATTTTCCAAACTCCTCCAATCATGGAGTACTTAGTAAAACACATCTGGACAGGACTAAGCAAGTGTGAATCACAGAACTATAGAATCATTAAAGGTGGAAAAGAACTCTAAGATCATCAGGTCCAACTGTAAACCGAGCACCAAAGCCATGTTCACTAAAACACATCCTCACGTGCCATATCCACAGGTTTTTGAATACTTCCAGGGATGGTGACTCCACCACTTCCCTGGACAGCCTGTTCCAAAGAAGGAACAGGCCCTTCCATGAGAGGAAGCCATAGCCAGAAGATCCAAGACAGATCCAGCAGAAGATCCAAAACAGACCAGCCTTACCTACCTTATCTTCCCCTTCTGCTGTGGGAAGGGCACTCTGTGGGCTGTCCCACACGTAAGAGGAGCAGAACAGATTGGAAAATATTTGATAGTTGTTTTCCTTCTGTTAAGTTCGTTTTTACTCATGAGCTAAATTTAACAAAAATCCATTTAAATCCTACTCTTCCCAGGCCATCTGAATCTCCACTTGCCAATACAATGTCACAGCTCACAAAGGGAATTTCAAATATTGAGGTAAGTTTCTTTGTCCTTAAAGCCGATCACTGTTGTTTCTATTTTACAATGAGTACCTTCAATTACACTTAGTGACAGCTTAGCATCTTCCTGACAACCTCTCTTTTCACACAGAAATAACATAAGATGCCATGCACAGCTATTTACTGTACAACTGGAAGCTCCTAGCAACAAGGAGAGGTAAAAGAGAGCAGGTAAATGAAGAAACAACTCAATTACTCAAAATATGATGTTAGAAAGATTCTGTGACAAATCTTTGCATATGAACAACTCTCAAAACTTGATAACAACCTTTCAGAACGTACCTTCAGTTCCCATTGGACCCAACTTCCTATTCAGTGACCAAACCACTGAATTAATTCCTTCAAGACTTTTATCAAAACCATGTAGAAGTAACTCCCAGCAGGGAACAGCACGAATAGGAGTGTACAATCACAAAACAAACACACACACACTCGTAACTTTTTTTAAAAAATAAAGCCAAGGAATTATGCCAGCCCATGAAGCCAAAGAAAAATGCCAAAATCTTCTTGGTATTTACAGCTATCTAGAACAAAACTTTAAAATAATCACTGTAGAAGTTGAAACATCAATGAGATTAATGTGTCAAAGAAGACAGCTCTGAAGACAATACAGAAAACAAGGCAACTTCCAGACACATCTAGAATCTTTCATGTTATTGCACACTAAATTTCCCCACAGCTCCCAGTGTTCATGTCTGAATTTTGGTCCCCAAGCTTGTGCATTTCTTTCTCTCCTCTTGCCATGCTCTAAACTTTATAATCAAATGCAAGAACTTCAAAATAGGCCCTGAAGCTTCAAAATTGACCCCCAAGGCAGGTGGACAAAGGCTTTGCTTTTTTGAACACTCATTTCTTGAACTCAAGTTCTGCTTTAAAGAGGTTCAGGGGTACCTATCAATTTGGAGGTTTTGATTAAGCTAATTTTTAGTATTTCACCTGTATTCCCAAAACTCAGCATCCTTCCAATGAAATACAGCTCCCTCATGTAGGGCTCCAGTTTCAAACTCTTGGCTGCCGTGTCTAAAAAGAGACAGGCATTAAAACAAAAAAATATACATGATATATATACATATACGCAAATTAGTATTTGCTGTCCTAGGGAGCTGCTGAAAAATTCACAGTAGAGAAAGTTTGCTTTCCAGAGGAAGGCTGCAGAGCCTGGATTCAAGAGCAAACTGGAAAGGACCTCTAGTGGGCTGAGGCTGTGCTGCTCGGGTGCCAGATATGTCCTTCCCCTTCACCTCCATGCAGCTGCACAACTCGCCAGCAAAGCCCAGGAGCTTTACCTTGTGACTGCCAACAGAAAAGGCACCTAGAGGTGCAACTACAGCCTCTGTGAAAGACTGAAATGCTAAAGGTTAATGACTCAAACAAGATCATTAGAAATGTTCTTGCACTCTGCTCTCGGTGGTTGGAGGGACACACTGTCATTTGCTTCAGAAAAAAACAGGAGATGGTTTCTATTTTGCTGTGTAGGTCACTAACATGTCAGACCCCTTCAGAGTGGTTTTATGTGGCCTAAATGACATGACATCAAGGGACATTAAAAGATGCACAAATTCAGATGCACATTTGGAATGAGGATTCAGAATATTATTCAGACTATGTCACAGCATTTTGTTCTTCCAAGATTTTTTAGCTGTAGGCAGTTTTGCACAGGCAGCAGAAACACTATTTTAACTGCATTTTTGAAGTAACTTTCTGAGTGAAAGAGCTTGGAATTCTTTATCTGAGCTCAAACAAAGCATAACTTCATGTGACACTATGTGACAGATTAGGGAATGTATTCAGGAGAATAAACAGATAATAAACCAGGCCAGATTAGGGAAGGTTATTTATTAGGCATCCCAGTTAAAAAGAAAATATCTTGTTTTGAATGGAAGTTGATGATTCACCTCAAAGTCTTTAAAATACCTCTTTTGCTATATTTAGGTTTGCCTTCAAGTGAGACTGGTTTTATCATTCCCCAAAGTAGACTAATTTACATCTTACACGTTACAGGCCACAGCTTAGCTCTCTTTTAAATTACCTAAGCAATAATAACCTCTCTTTCAGCAGTTACCCTCAAAGTGTTTGCATTAACTCCAGAGGGACCACAAATTAAAGCTGACATTGTTAAGGACAGCAATGCAAGACAGCTGCTCATTATTCAAAAACAATATCACCTATACTGCACCTATACTGGTGCTCCTTGTGCCATTAAGCAGAGTCCTGGGTCAGAAGCCAACCTTGTGCAGAGTGCTTGTGTGAAGAGAACAGCACCTGTACTTGGAGTCCAAGGCCACAGGAATACACCTGGCTCACATGAAGCAACAACAGCACTGCCCTGCCATAAATGAAAAGCATTCCTGAGAGTCACTTGAACCAAGCACTCACACAGAAAACACAAAATAAACCAAAGACACCAGCAAGTTCATATCTCATCATCAGAGACCTGAGCAAAGAGCAACCAGGGCTTCTCAACATTCATCTTTTTGGACCAACCATCATCAACTAGGACCACCTCTACTATCAGAATAATATAACTTATTTTGAGAGAGTACTGGTGATACCATGAAGTCTAACTGTGCTTCCTTCCTCTGTAGGAAACAATCAAGGCAGGAAAAGAAAGCACTCATCTGTCTTGAA
The DNA here is from genome assembly GCF_026979565.1 of Vidua chalybeata. Lineage (NCBI taxonomy): Eukaryota > Metazoa > Chordata > Aves > Passeriformes > Viduidae > Vidua > Vidua chalybeata. The sequence goes on along the minus strand of NC_071535.1, from coordinate 49,052,113 downwards.
GCATTCTGTGAGTTATTTTACAGTAGGAGTGTGTACAGTGGAAATAGCGCCAAAAGATACCTCTACAATAAAAAGAATAAGGAATTGAAGCTGATGAGGATCAGTTAAAGGTAAGGATTAAAAACACAACATCTTGTGAAAATACTCCTTAACACCTTTAAGTCAAAGAATTAATTTCTCAGGAATTAATGTCTTGAATCCAAACTGCTTTATGATATAAACAACAGCAAATGAAAAGAGTTGATCAAACTCTAAAAAAGAAATTACAGGAAACCTCTGCTGAATGAGGTAGAACATAGTATATGAAAGAGATGCAGATATCAAAGTAATTTCAGGTGCAATTAAAATCCTTGTAAAGGGAGAATGGGGAAGAAATTAAAATGAGTTCTGCATTTTGCTTTATGTTACAGTACAAACTTTTGCCAGCAGCATGAAGTAAAAACAAAGCAAGTCTTAAAACAGGCCAGCTTACGTAAGAGGGAAAGACAGAAGACAAAAATATTTATGCTGTGTTCCTTTTTTTCTGATAACAAACTTGATAACTTGCTTGGACTCACTTTAAAATTGTCAAACCATTGCAACCATGGAACTGGCAACTATTCCTCCAGATGGCTGCTTTTAACAACATCACTCTCATTTACTTTTCACTCTCCCATTAGTTCTGCAGCCACCTGCTCACCTGGCAGATAAAGATTAAAATGTCATTTTAAAATGGCAGAATTTGTAAATTTATGCATTGTGTGTCCAGTGTTTAACCACCCAGTTCCTTCCTGTGTCTTTCCAATGAGAAGAGTTTTAGTTACTGTCAAGACAGCTGCAATAACAAGTTTTTCATTATTACTATTCTAACCAGGATTAATGTTCTAGAAAAAAAAATTCAAACAAAACTCTAAGTATTTGTAACAGTCTCTTAAAATTCAACTACCTTCTGTGGCAAACACTACATGAGAATTCAGATACCATTACAAACTTTAAACCACTAATTTTGTATTGTGGTGAGATTATTAATTAGAAAAACTTACTCATTCTTTCATGCAGCAAAATCCCTGTACAGTGCAATGTCTTTCCAAAGTATGTTTTTATCTCCCACAATGAGCAGAGAAGCATCATACTACAATACTCTTTCCTTCCATTTTCCTGTATCCAAAAATCATTCTATTTTGTCTCCTTCCCACTAACTGGGGAACTCCCCAGAATAAAGCAAGCAGGAAATGTTTGTATTGGTATCTCTAAAGTGAAGTGCATGCAGCCCTAGGTATTTACAAGACAATCCACTGGAGGGCAGGATGGAAATTACATATAATTATTTTAATTTATTAATAAATTATTAACTGTTTTAATTATTTAAGCCAATAAAGTAATACTTTAAGTAGTGTTTATCTCATCCTTTGTAAAATTTCTATTGTACGTATTTTACAGTTTGCATATTATAGCATTATCGGTCTATAATTTATAAATAAATAAGTATAAATATATTAGGGACTGCATGCTCAAAAAAAACTTTTCTGAGCCATAACGTTTGGGGATGTTTGGTTTATGACTTCAGCACCAAGAAACTGAAGCAACATTTCCTCCTTTGCCAGAAGGAGGCAAAAATACTGGTGGGAAGAACTGCATTCAGGGGACATTTCTCAAGTGGGCTGCATTTCTCAGTTATTCAGCTGCAAGTTTGATGCAGCAAATGATTTTCCAGAAAGAGTTAAGTGCTCACACTGTATCTGGTAGCTGAACAACCCTTGAAATTCCTATGGGATCCTGACTGGAGGCTGCCAAAGGCCATTCAAAATCTTATTCCAGATGATTTAGGTTCAGGTCCCTTGCTCTTCAAAGAGATTTAAAATTCTAAATAGATGAAATACGGTTTCAGCAATAACTTGTGCCACTGCATCACCTGGCGAGTTTTCTAATGCAGATGTAGAAAGTCAGCCTATTTTTATATAAATTCTTTTTAAACATTTACCAGCAAAACAGCCCTGCTAGTGCCTTGGCACACTTTGTGTTGTATAAAAACACCTGCTGAAATACTCCATGTCTGTAATACCCACAGATAAGTATCAAGTAACTCAAACATTGAAGTTACTAAAACTCTGGGGAAATTTTATTTAGTTTATTATTATTTATTAATTATTATATATTATTATTATTTATTATTATTTATTATTTCTTTATTAAGAAATAGTGAGGGAAAGCAAACCAAGTTGTCAAGACTCACTCTACAAATCAGATTATCCTAACTAATGGTTTCTTTCTACCATTTCTGTTCCAGTGAGGATGACATCAAGCACTTAATTCAAGAACTACAGATTTTGAGATAAATTCTTCCATTCCACCTGAAAAGTTTTCAAGCAGCTCATAGCACTGACTGCAGCTTTCAAATTTTCAGTATAGCATCCTCTAAAAATCAGAGTTCAGACATTTCTTACAAAGAGCTAAAAGAACAGCTGATGTAGATTTTTTTACACACTTCTCTCACATACTTTGATATCAAACAATGAATGCTATGAAACAGAAAACAACCAGTTTGTTTTTCCAGTCACACATCACAGCTCTGGCTATTCCTTTTCCTCTATGGAAGACTTTCATCCTCTTGTTAGCCTTAACTGTGGCACCATATGCAGTGCAACAGGAGAAGGAAAGAACACAAACACCAAAAAATAGCTTCAGATGCCTGTCTTGCCTTTCCATCTCATCTAACTTTCCCTCCTGCCTTTGAGCTTCACACTTGGATGAGCTTCATCAGCTCAACCATCCCTTTACACATGAATATCACTGTTACATAACCTTTCTCCCTTCTCCTCTCCTCCTAGGTAAGAATCTAACCCTACAGCCCTCCACATGTGGCAGCTTTCACACTGCCCTCATCACAAAAATTCCCAGGAAAGTTCAGCTTCAACATGAAATCTGCCTTTGTTTTCACCTTCAGGGAATGCTCTTCAAGTGTAATGAGGCCTCTTTTTACCTGTCTTTTCCAAATATTTTCTGCCAGCTTATTTTAGTTTACTGATTTTCTTCTGAATATATTGTTTTCTTTTCCCTTAATGCCCTACTAAAAGAGCAGCCAAAGGATTTCTGTCCTCATCATTTTTCAAAAGACAACTGAACTTGGGTGAAGCTGCTATGCTGTGTGTCCAGCCACTATCAGTGAGAAAGAACACTGCTTCCCTGAAAGAAACAACTTATAATCTGCTGCTTGGATGCCATATGTTACTGCTTTTTAAATATTCTACCTGTCCGTGCCACCAGGTGAGTCCAGCCACTCCAAACTGCTTCAATCTTTTCATGTGAGAAACACTGAGTGTCAATCTTGTTGGGCTCAGCAAGAAAGATGTTTCTGCTCACCAGCTGCCTGTGTTTGTTGCTGCCCCAGATATACAGATGTCCTTTATCTACAACAGACAGAGAATTAAAATCTGTTTAGAGGGATACAGATCTAATACCACCAGATTCAGGCTCTCAGTTCAGTGATGCTGAGGAAAGAATATTTCATTCAATTTATGTTCTCACTGTATGCTTTTTACTACTTTACCATTGTAACTGGGTTATCAGAAATATTTGCAGAGCCTTAACAACACAGCCTATTTTCTCAGGGCTACACAGACTCCCTGAAGCAGTGAGAGCTTTCAGGTCAAACTGCCTAGATTGTTTATAACAAAGACTAATTTCTATTAAAAAACTAACCACAGTAGTCAACTTCTCTGAGTAAAAGAAAATCAAAGTATCTTGGAGACATTCACTGAGCAGTCCCTCTTCGTCCACCCTGTCCTTGTAGCTATTATTTCCACTCCAAAGCTTTATTACATCCAGTAAATAACTTTCTGGACTGCAGCAAATAATTCAAAGCCTGGCTAGCTGCTCTTGCTCTGTTTTAGTCTCCCAGCCTCTCTACAAGAGCCAGACTTACAGCTCTGCTTATACCAATTCTGCCCCCTTCAGCTTCAGCAAATTCAGTAAATTCCCCAAAGCAAGGACAGTCCAGTGCTCCCTAACTCACCTTGCACAGTCACTTCCTAAAGGAATTGGACATGCAGCTATGAAAACACAACTGAAGCAGGCACCACCCATCACAAGGCAAAATTAAATTATTGTGCCTCAAAATCACACAAGACAACACCTGAGAGGCTTCTGTAAGTGGTCACTTGCCTTCAACATCTCTTTTCTAAAATAAGTATTTGTTCAAAATTTGTTCAAAATTCCAGGATTCCAAGCAGGAATAAATCTTTTCACAGAAATACACACAGTCCTTTACATCAATCCAAGCTGGAGTTGCTCACAGCCTAAGAACCAATGACACAGTGACTGCTCAGATGAGTCCTTCTACAGATATGACATATCATTAGTGTCCATTCAGGACAAAACTATTCCTCCCAACTCCTAGGCCTCCACAATATTAAAAAAAAAATCCACAAAAAACACTTAAAGAGAACATGAAGTCTTTGCCAGACTGCACAAGCTGGAAGCATAAGAAATAAATCTTGCACATGTGATCTTGCACATTACTGTGGGCCCAGAAAGACTGGAAGCCATGTATGTTCCAACATGGAATTGTCTGGAGCACACCTCCACAACACTCAAGGCATCAAAGTGTCTCAGGTCAGCACTGAACTCATTACAAACACCATGACAGAAGTAAATTTTTCAGAGGGAAAAGAAAAAAAAAAAAAAAAAAAAAACACCAAGTAAAACTTAGGCTACAGTATATTTAATCATCTCAGTTTGATAACAGCAATAGAAAGAGTAAGCCAGGAGAATTCCACTATACTACTGCTGGTGAAAAATTGGTAAGGAGTGGGAATGGGGGAATAAGCCAGTACTGACAGTCATCTGCAGGACTTCCCATGTTCCTCTTTAAAACAACACAACTGAAATAAAAAGGAGAAACAAGTCAAGCAATTGTTTTGTTCAAATATTCAAATTCTCTGCTAAAATTGATAAATTCCTTTCCAGCATGAAGTACACACTCCTTCTGGAGAGGAAAAAAATAAAAAAAAAATTTAAAAAGAGGTGACAGAAACACAAAGAAAAAAAGCGTGGTCATTCATATTCTACATTAGCATGCATTGCCCTCTGTCACCTCCTTTTACAGAAGGTGTATTTGCTTTATCCTGGGAAAAGTCACATGCTCAACCCTTATCTCTTGAGTAGGTTTGAGCAAAAACTTAGATGCTAGACTTTGACTTAGTACCATATTCTCACCCCTGGAGGGTTCAGGCCAGTTTGGATACCAGTAGACTCTACCATCCTTTTTTCCAAGGAACCCCCACCCATATCTGTAACAACCCACATCAACAGCTGTGTCCCAAACCTGCCTGGCTGTAGATGACTCATGGAACAGAGGCAAAGAAAACTGCACCACAGTGCAAGGCATTCCTAGAAAAAAGGGCCCATTTAAATACAACACTCTGCAGTAGTATCTTTATTATATCAAGCATCCTTAAAATAAAAAATATTTAAAGTAACAACTATTTTGCAGTATGAAGGGCAGCAACAGCATCACATTATACAAGTATTTGGCATTTATTTTTTCAATCTTGGTCCCACTGCTGCCAAATAGACCGCTCTCCTAAATAAAAAGCAAAAGCATGAAAGAATAATCTGCTCACTGTCTAAACAGAGACTGCCAAATATCTAAAGCAGATTTTATTTGTTCTTACAATTTGTCTTCACTAATCTTGCATACATTTTGCATCTCAAATCAATACAATTTACATCTTGGAACATCTCTCCATACAACTAAATCTCTATAGATCTGCATAAGCAAATACTCCAGTGCTCCTTTAATGATGACAGAGGTACCAGATGGCTGCAGATTTGCTAAGAACTTGTTCCTGTGAAGTTTGCAAAGACTTGTCTTGATATGGTTCAATATATTTTACACACTTCAAAACTGTAAGATTACAGCATGAAAGCTATTCTGTTTCCCCTTCTCACAATCTGTCAAAATAAAAAGAAATCTTTATTAGACTTTCATTACTGGATACTCAGTACTCCAGCATGGGAGCACTGCCTAAGGATCAAAGAACAAATGACAGACATTATGGAAGTGCCTAACCAATTAAAGCAGCTTCCTACTCTTCAAATAAGCTTTGTGCTCTTACACCACAGATCTGACACACTGTCACAGTGGAGCCTAAGACACCTCAGACAGCTCCAGGCCTCCTCACACCCCTGCACTAGCCCATGCAGAGGCATTAGCTTGCACTGCTGTGGCTACCCTGCTTCTGCTGCCTTTCCTGCGACAACCACCCAACACACCTCTCCTCCCTGGGCAAGGGGTTGCACTGGTTCCAGCAGTAACCAGTTACCCAAGAGGGCATCCTGCTGCAGCTCCAGAGACTTACAAATCCTTTCAGAGTTTCTAGCCAGTAAGAGCCCAGACTCTGAATGACATAAGGGCTAAGGTCCCACCTGACCCCAAGAAAAACACACAAACCTCAGAGAACTCAAAACATGAATCCAGCTCTTAAAACAAAAGGAAAGTTCTCAGACTGCAAAACTATTACAGAACAATTACCAGCACTAACTAGGCCAGATCAAATTTCACCAGTTTTACCAGAACTGACAACATTTCAAAATCAGAGAAAATTTTGAAGGGTGAGATGAGGACTTTTACCTCTGTACTTGAGGCTTACCTGTGAGGGACACCGAATGATAGGAACCTGCAGCAACTGCCTTCACCTTTACATCTTCCAGGCCTGGAAAAAATGTAGTCACATAAAATTTCTACAGCAGGCATCAATTCACACACAAACATGCATACAAGTGTAACAGGATGGTGATGACTCTTATAACAAAAGGCTCTGCCTTTGGGCCACACACATTGCAGGACTCTCATTTTCCCCACAGATCATGATTTTCTGTAACTATTCTATCCCTCTGCTACTCCACCCCATGTTTACAATACCACATGGCTTTGTAAAAAGGAAGATACATACCACTCCAAATTATATTTCTGCTCTATCCACCCACACAAAGGAAGCAGATTCCTGGATTACCTGCCACTTCCCAGGGCTCCTTTGCTGTCAAGAACACAGGGAGGGCTTTTCCTTGGCTGGCACGCTTTGCCCGTGATGCCATCCCAGCTCCCCACTGCAGTACCAAACCGCTGTCTTTTCAGAGTAAACACAAGTAAAAGAGATTAAAACACATCAACCACCAGCAAAAATAACTTCACACATTAATGAACAATCATTCATTCCAGTCATTTTCACCAATTGAAATTACACTTTAAAGACCTTTATGACAAAAAACATTCAGATAACCCTGTTGAAGCCAACAAGCAACAAAGAGCTGTAGTCTCAGTATACAGGTAAGAAAATTAAGAAGGTGGGAAGCTATTGGAGGCTCAGTAACAGAAATCCCACGGTTGCAGTACCTCAGGAATTGATACAAAGTTCTTGTACTTTCTCTTCCCTTTCCCTCTCTTGATGCCAATTTGTGCAGTGCAGCACAGGGAATCTCAATTCCCACTGTCCATACAAACACCAGAGATTCCACTGGTCTTCCAAGCATCTCCTGTGCACCTTCAGCTCCACTACCTGGAATCCATACTGAAGTTCACCCAGAACTAAAGCAAATACAAAAGCAGCTACAGTTTGTTTTTCCTCAGTTTTAACACAACCACGCCAAAAGGAAGGGTTTGATTTCTACTGTTACACCATGAACAAACTCAGAGTCTCTAATAACAGCAGGAGAAATATTTAGTTTCATTCCTGTGATTTTCCAGGTGTCAATTTCAACTACCTCATTTAAAAAGCCACAATTTATGTGCAGTTCCATTTTGAAGCATCTTATACAAACTGAAGTTACTTTGCATACTATAATGAGTTCAAATCTTAAGATACTTTGATTGAGCAGAAACCCTGTTTCCTGAAAAAAACTCCTTTTCTGTTTTGTTTCAGAATAAGAAAAAAGAAATCAGTATGTTTTCCATCCATCAGAAAATTAACTTGTTAATAAACCATTACTCTGAATTCTTGATAAAAGTTGTTCCCCATGATTTTCCAGGAAGATGGTTCTAGAATGTTTATAATGTTTATCATTCATGTGAATTTGTCCCAAAATCTTACAGTCTGTGACTTTAAGGTGTATTTTTCCCTGTGATAGTTAAAATAAATAATTGATTAGATAAATTTCATCCTCTTTTCCTCCCTCTCCTCCTCCAAGTGATTAAAATCCCATTTCATTTGTTACTGAAAAGATTATGTATCTTTTCAGATAAATTTTCAGATTATTTTAAAATATTAAAAGTATGACATACTTACCTGTAGCAGCAAGGGCATGTATCAGTCCTGCAGCAACACTCACCACTTTCTCTTTGAGAGACTATGCAAATAAAAGAAAATAATAATTTAGTTGCTTTTTGCATTTAGTGCCTCTAAAAATAAAATAGGCCCAACAGAAATGGAATACTAAGAAAATAGTGCTCGCAATTCCAGCCTGCATGTCCTAATGCATATCAACATTTTGTATCACAAAGTAAGTAAATTTTGACCAGTAAGAGTTAGTGGGAACATCTTCAAGAAATAAAAAATAAACCAGCAAAGCAACTGGTTGCACAGCATTGTGACAATAAATAAAAAACCACAGTCAAAATATTCACATGAAAGAAGAAATGTTGGTGATACAAATATGTTTATTTCTTAATTTTAATGCTGTGTTCCTCAAGAATTACACCAAAACCTCCACAGTAATTACTGGTGATAGGCAGTACTGTGGTGCATTAAGCTGTTCAGTCTTGTGAAGTTACTGGTGGAATTTTGTTTTCCACTGGAGAAAAACCTGAAAGTTTCCCTCCACAACAACAGATTTCAAGAATCATGTGGAAGTTTCCTTCTTCTATTACCTCCCATCCCATCCTGTCTTGCTCTTACAGGGTTTTGCAAACCCTCTGGATAGTTATCCTTGGTGGAAAAGCAGCAGGTGTATTTAAAATAGGTGGCATCAAGCCCAAGTATTTAAGGGATACCAACCAAAAGGGCAAATATTCTGCATGAATAGTTTGTATGGTGAGGGATGAGAGATTCACATCAGCACTGTCAATATCACCAAATTTTAATGCACCATTCTGCAATGGATGCTCTCAGGAAACATCAAGGGCACAGAAACATAAAGTGAACGAACTCCTACTCACAAGAGGTCACCTAAGGGATCAGCTGCCCTCTTTCTCCTACATAAAAAAGCAACATAGGAATATCTGGCATGAGCCATGATGCTAAATGATTTCTTGTCTGAGAAGTGAAAGAATCAACTTTCTGTTAGAAGTGGGAAACTTCTTCATACGGCAAGAAAAGCAGCCTCAGCCTTTCAATTCACCTCGGGCCTTTACTTTGTAAGCTTATCTGTAGCAGATAGGCACTATAAAAAATTAGTTGAAGAGTCTGGCTTAAAGCCCATTGAGGTCAGGTGACTTCTGTAAGCTGCTGGAAGCAATATAAAGCACAACACCTTCTAAATCTTTACCTCAATCTTTTGTGGAATCAAGCATGGGCCTGAAACTTGAGGAAGTCCCAGTTGTCCAAAGGAGTTTGACCCACAGGACAGCACTAGGCCAGATTCTGCAAAAAAATGAAGTGTTAAAGCAGGATCAGTAAAGCCATGAGCAATAGCACTGTAACATTATAACAAGCACAATAACACAGCCAAGCAGCTCAAGAAATGACTTAACATGTTCCCTTACAAAGCCCCTGAGGCCAAAGGCTTCTGTTTTGATACACCATGTCCAGAAAAGGTCTCAAGTTCACTGTGACACAAGGAACAGAGAGTGATTTAGCTTGCAAGGCAAGTACCTTAAAAACTGTGAGTACCAGCACATAGAATCATAGAACAGTTTGGGTTGGGAGGGACCTAAAGATCATCCAGCTCCAAGCCCCCTGCCACAAGCAGGGACACCTTCCACTATCCCAGGTTGCTGAGAGCCCCATCCAACCTGGCCTTAAACACTGCCAGGGATGGGACATCCACAGCTTCTCAGACAACCTGTGCCAGTGCCTCACCACCCTCACAGTAGAGAGATTCTTCCTAATAACTAATCTAAACCTGTCCTTTTCCAGTTTAAAGCCTTCACCCTTTGTCCTATCACTACAAATCCCTGTAAGAAGTTCCTCTGCAACTTTCCTGGGGCTCCTTTAAGGTTCTGAAAGGTCACTCCTATCACAGATGTCCCAGGGCAGGTGCAGCCTTTAGTTTATGATGGGGCT